>NC_044976.1:81427901-81735734 GCF_008728515.1 Papio anubis | reverse complement strand
GAGATAAAATTGCTCATCAAAAGACCATAAATTTGGACAACAAAATGACACAAGTGCTATAGATGATATTCATCTAAAATCAGTGAAGGCAGGAAGCAAAATATAGGTAAACAAATTAAAACTAAAAGCAAGCAAGACTCATTTCATTAACATTATACAAGGTCCACTTTAGGGAAAACTGCATGAAACTACCAAATGAAAGACAATGAAAAGGTATAAATCTACAAGTAAAGTTTGGTATGAATCTTAAGCTAAATAGCATAGTACCAAAATTCGAAATGCCAATTTTTTTTTTTACAAATGCAAGAGAATTACACTGAGTGGAAAAAGCCAATCTCAAAATATTGCATACTCCATGATTCCATTCATATAACATTTTTGAAGTGACAAAGTTATAGAGATGGAGAATAGATGTGTGCTTGTCAGGCTTAAGGAGGGTCTGTGAATAGAAAAGGGTAGCAAGGGAATCCTTGTGATGAAACACAAGTCTGTATCTGGACCACAGCAGTGAACACAGGAAATTGCAATGTGACAAAATTGTGTAGAACTAACACACACAGACATATATACACACATACACACTAGTGAATGTAACCCTAACATATGAATAAGGTAGATGAATTGTATCAGTGTCAACTTCCTACTTGTGACATTGTCGTATAGTTATGCAAAACGTTACCAGTGAGGGAAAATGGTGACAAGTATATGGAATCTCTCTGTATTATTTCTTAAAACTGTGTATAAATCTACAATAATCTCAAAATTAAAAAAAGATCAAAATGTCAAAATAGTTTAAAACAATCATAAATAAATTTGAATGGAAAATAACAAACTGGAAAAACCTGCCAAGATATATGAAAATTGGCTCATTGCTTCTACCTTATTAATTTTTAGAAACAGGCCAAGATTATAGACAGATAATTCACAGAAAGAGAAACTCAAAAGACTTTTATATATGTAAAAACATACTCATATTTGCTCATAATAAAACCATTATGGTTTGCAATTTAAACTACAATGAGATTTATAGTTTGAAATTCAAACAGCAATGAGACAGCTTCTTAGTTATTGTACTTGCAAGGATCAAATGGTTTGATAATAAATGGCATTGGCAGGAAGTTTGAGGACAAAAGCAATTTTGTGCACTGTTGGTGGGAATATAAGTGAATGTTTCACTTTGAAGGCTATTTGGCACTATGTATCAAAATTAAAATTCACTTGCCAGGTGACAGCCATTTCACTTCTCGAGATTTGTGTTAACAGGTGTATTAGCCCATATATAAAGCACAGTATGAATAAGCATTACATGAATAAGAAAGGACTGGAAATGGCGTAATTGTTCATTAAAAGCCAGTAATTCAATAAATTATGGCACAACCATGCAATAAAATATGCTATTAGGAGAAATGAAGTAGCTCTCTCTATGTTCTGAAAGGGGGTAATCTCCAAATTGCTGTGTTAAGAGAAAATCACAAAGTCCTGAATAGTGTAATAAGGTATCCTCAAATGTGTAGCATTAAAATGTACATATATATACACACATATGTGTGTGTGTGTGTATATATATATGCACAGACGCAGTTGCACATACACATATTTCTGGAGAGTTTACAAGATATTCAATAGTGACAGTAGAGATCTGTTTGGAGAGTTGCATTTATTCTCTTTAAAGCCCTTTGTCCTGCTTGATATAGTTAATGTGTATGTTTGTCTTCATTACTGATGTGTCTTACCAGAGCCTAAAATTTGCTTAGTACATTGCAGTCATTAAATAAACATTTGTTGAGTTGCACTGAACACTATTTCTATGTTGTTCACCCTCAAGGAGTAGCTCTCAGCATTGCACCCACTAATTTATTTGTAGAAAACTTATGGTTTTTATAAACCTTTTCAAATACATTATTTTATTTGATCCTCAAATGTTTTTCAAGTTATACAAAGTATGTGTCCTTTTTATATGCGTGCATATTTCAATTATTCCTTGCAACTGAGTTATTGGTACCTGTATGATTGCATTCCTTGTATAAACTGTATGTTCACATTTTGTTGATTGTCCCCTTTGCTTTTCAGTTCTCTTACTCTTCTGATGAGTTCTTCCCTTGACTTTTAACACATTAATCACCTACCACACATTTTATTACCACATGCATGATTTATTATTTTCCTTCCTGCTTTCTTTTTGATCAACAAAATGCTACTATTAAAATCAACGCACGCTAGTTCTCTTTGTGTTCTCCCAGCATTCCTTTGAAATCTATTTAGAAAGTAAGCATTACAGTTTTCCCTCCCCACCCTCATCCCAACCCACCTATCTATAGAGCGACAGTTTTTTCCCCAGCCCAAGAATTATTGGCTCAGGTCAGCAGTTTGTCATAAAATATTCTACATGACATCCATGCTTTGTCCTAGCTCTTCTATTTCCTGTAGACTCTTAAAGATCTTTTTTAATATCCTTATTCTCAAATCCATCAATTTCCGTGTTATAAGGAGAGAAGGCCTTTGCAATTACTCTATGTAATACTTTCCTGACTTCTTTTTTTAAGGATCTCATTCTGTATTCTTCATTTAATGTATTCTTTTGAAAAGTCAGCTTTTTCGGCTAGGCGCATTTCATAGTATTATTTACACTTCTGTTTCTATTTTCTGAACCTTTTGCTTTCCTCCTAATTTTTTTAAAAACTCAAGTAGTCCACTAAAAGTAGGATCACACTGTATCCATTTCCACAGCAATTCATTTTTTTTCTGCTTTTGATCAATTGTTTACGGTGCATTAACAACTTTGTCCTTTTACTAATTTCTTACTTTTGAAATAGTTCCACTTAAAAACAAAACAAAAAAAAACAAAAAAACAAACAAAAAAAAAAACCCCAACTTTTCAATCATTTGCAGTTTCTTTTTAAGCATGATATGAATCTTTCTGTCCATTTTTATCTCCTAGGCTCAATGTCCCAGTCTTCCTGACCACTGTAGGAGGTTTCTAGAAAGTTCTTAATCTTTCTTCTTTCTCTTTTGTTCTTTGGATTTCCAAGAGTTTGTTTACAGTTTTCTCATTGTATCTTTTCTCTATCTTTTTAGTAACCATGTCTGCTGATGAGATGCCCACATTCTTTACTCTGAGCTACAATTGTTAGAATAGGCCTGGCTGCTTTTTTAGCCAGAATGCTGCATCACAAACAACCTTGAAATACAATGGTTTACAACAACGTGCATTGATTTTTCTCAGCCATGTGTCTGTAGGTCAGAGGGGACATTTCTCCCCTAAGATGAGTGTTGGCTACACTTGAACTCAGCCCTAGGGATTGGCTAATGGTCTGCACCACATCTTCTCATTCTCCCTGAATTAATAGTTATGGGGTATGTTCTCGTGGTAGGCACAGAAGTCCCATATGAGCATATTTTTTTTTGTTTGTTTGTTTTTGTGAGACGCAGTCTGCTCTGTTGCCCAGGCTGGAGTGCAGTGGCGCGATCTCGGCTCACTGCAAGCTCCGCCTCTCGGGTTCATGCCATTCTCCTGCCTCAGCCTCCCGAGTAGCTGGGAATACAGGCGCCTGCCAACACGCCTGGCTAATTTTTTATATTTTTAGTAGAGACGGGGTCTCACTGTGTTAGCCAGGATGGTCTGGATCTCCTGACCTCGTGATCCGCCCCCCTTGGCCTCCCAAAGTGCTGGGATTACAGGCGTGAACCACCGCGCCAGGCCCCCATATAGGGATGTTGAAAATCTGTGCTCCTGTCCTCTCTAACTTTCCATTGGTCAAAGCAAGTCACTGGTATATTCGATTTTCTCTGCTCTACTGCATAGGAAGGAGTGAAGAATTGAGAATAAGTATGCAATCTGCCCCAGCTTCCATAGTGGGCTTCTTTGGATACGTTATGTGTATGTACCCTCTGCTTCTTCCTCCAGCAGAAAAACCCTGATTTCTCCCCTGCAGTCTTTGCATCCTGCTCCAAGTTCATTTTCTCTGGATAATGTACGGTCTCCTTCATCTGGCCTCAATTTGGCTCCTCAAGTTTCAGTTACCTATAGATACTTTTATTAACCTTAAGACATGAATAACCTCTCTGATTTTACAGCAGCCAACTCTTGCTGAGAAGAAATGGTGAGGACTCACTGCCCTAGCTGTGAAGTGAGTTCTTTAGTTGGTCCATCTGGCAGTCCCAGGTTCTGCTCTTCAGTAAAAATTCTCTTGTTCATTTTCTTTCTTGACCCATGGATTTGCTATTCAGGAGGGTCTTCCTTTTCTGTTGTCCTCTGTGGCCACATCTGAAATGGACATTCAGGAGAATGTCTTCACTAAGGACTGCACATATATAGCAAGTCACTTCCTGTTAGTATGGGTTCATGACCCCCTGGATTAGTTTTGGATGATAAGACACCCTAAAAAGTATGATAGACTTTCAGCATAGTTGTTTTTTGGTCATCTCCAAGTGTGAATAAAAACAGCCAAAGATCTTGGGTAAATGGAATTATTAATCTTGAAGACCCTGGTCTTTTATTTACAGACCTGTGTGCTCTGCCATCTAAATAATTTTCAGCTTGCTGTCTGCTGCATTGGGAATATATGAACTAATGCATTATCTTTGCCAGCAGGTTAACAACTTTTGTATGGTGTGGCAAAAGTCATATTTATCGCTAAGGCTAGAATTTTCAGACACTTCTTTTAACTGTTTCAATTTGGGGTATAGGCAGTTGGCTTTTTCAACCATGAAAGTTTTCAAATTACCAGACTCTCAGTCAATTGAGATTGCAGGTTATAGGCAAAGAGTACCTTCCTTAGCAAAGGTGCATGTCTTCCGTTTCAACTCTGAGACTGGCCAGGTAGTTAGTTCCACCTTGAATTTGTCATGCTAGGATTTTTCTGACAACCCATACCAATATTTTACCATTTCTCCTAATACCATATGTAGCCTTTGGCAGCATGTGGTTGGCTTCTAATGTGTAGCAGGTGATGGTTTCACTAAGTATTTTGTAGATTTATTATAAAGATCATGAGATTTTCGGCTTTTGTTATCTGAGTCATTACTATGCACCTATGCAGCTCTGCTTCCATTACATACTTAGTGCCACATTTTAGTTTCTGATACTTGAAGAACCTTACTTCTGAGAACTAAATCAGTTGGAAGAAGCTTTAAATGTGTATAACCAGGGAAGGAAATAATAATGAAAATGAGAGTTGCTTAATCAAGACAGAAGTTTACTTTTTATTTCCGTTAAAAGAGAAGTTTGAAGATAAATCATTCTGGTGACATGAGGACGTTATCAGTGATACAGTCTATTTCTTCCTATATTCCATTTTTAGCATGGAAATTCCTTCTTTGAGTTTATATGTAGTCTAAATTGGCTGCTATAGCTTGCCATCCCTTCTGTTGTAGCAGGAAGAGGTGGGAAAGGACAAACAATTATCCCTTCTCCTTGACTCATTGGCTCCCTTTAAGCAGCCTTCCCAGAAAGACTGTCACAAAATAGTAAGTTTACATCTCACTGGGTACCACTGAGACATATAAGCTCATTTCACTAGAAGGGATGATGGAGAGTTTAGTATTTTATTTGTTAACCAAATGTGATTGAGACTTGGTTAATAAAGAAGAAGGAGATCATAGGTATGGAGAGTCTGCAATTAACAGTCTCTGCTAGAGAAGTAAATGTATCCTTTGCACTGAGACTTTTATTTTCATTTTTTAAAACATGTTCAGTTAAGGTTTGACATCTTGAAAGGACAGAAAACATTCTCTCTTCTTTATCATCCTCATATCATAATTTAAGTCATCTCTATTATAACAGCAATTTTCTCATTCTCCATACACATCTGCCACATTTTCAACCTGCATGAAAATTAATTTGTCATTACTCATCTTATTTAAAAAGGCAGAATCTTTTTTCATATAGCACAATAATAATTCTTTCACATAGATCTTGCCAACCTGAATAGCACATTTCCTTTTAAATACATTGCAGACTGCTACTCTGTTTATCTAAATAGATTTTTTAAAAACAATTTTAAAAAAGAGATAACCTAATTTGATCCTCTCATTTTGCAGATAAAAATGTTTTGGTCTGAAAAGAGTACATTAAGCCATGCCTGTCATGCAGCAAGGAATTAATAAACAGTTTTCATGCCTATATTTTGGATTTGTTTGTGACTACGTGTGTCCACATATTACATTTTGTGTCCCCCTACCTTCTTCCCAGCACACATCAAATTCCTTTATACCTTTTTAAGTTATGTAGTTAAAGTCTTCAAACTATTTTTATTATATGCAGAAGACAAGTCATGACCCAAAATAATATTTCCTTTTCAAATTCCTCTTACAGACGAAAATGGAGCACAGTATATTCATAAATCTGATATTTCCTCTCACTGAGGAAATCACACATAAGATCATACATCTTCCACCTCAACTCTCATATATCTTTGAACATTTACATTTGTGTGATTGGCATCCCTTCTCTCTTTATTATTTTTCTTCCCTTTTAGTCAGTGTAAAGAGCCCTGAACCATGTTCCCACCTATGCAAAAGTAAATTGCCTTCTTGTTTCTTCTTCTAAATGAATCTCATCTTCCCTCTCCCCATTCATTCTGTTTGATTCACTTAACACTTACAGAATACCTTTGACATACAAGTACCTATGACCTAAAGTGGAAGCATACAACACAAATAACATGAAAACATATACTTGGCTTGATTCTGGAAAGCTGCCTTTCAACTCTTAGATCTCCTTTCCTAGTGTGATTTTCTTTCTACTGCTTCTCTTTATCACCAGTATACAGCAAGTAGTAAGCAGTCATAAAATGCTTTGTGCATTGTGTTTTGAACTTTAGACTTTTCATTGCTTTTGCTTTTTTCTCTATCCTTCAGCATCTAATTTGCAGCAGATAAAGAACTTGTGATTATTTAGTTGGGAAAAGGGAAGTTTGGGTTTGGTGTGCATCTCAGGGTGTATGCAGGTACACTCACACTTATGGGTTATGCTTGTGATACAGTTGCTATCACAATTTTGCTTTCTTTCTTCATTGAATTTCACATGACCTTACTCATTATATATTTTCATCTTTTCTCTGATCTCTTGGAGGGTATGCTTGACCTTGGACCTCTGGATTCACTTTCTCTTTTCCCTTTCCAAGTGCATCTCACTTGCCTTTCCCCCAGGTAGCAGAATTGATTTTTTTTTTTTCAAACTGCACTATTGTTTTCCACAACAGAGGATATTCATGAATGTCGAGCATAATATGATGGTCAGCATTCAGTAAATGGAAATTGTTCTGATTTTCGTTACGTGATCTTTACCATAGTTCTGCATGGGTATGGCTGACCAAGGTGGGGAAAGAATGTCAGAGCTTGAAGACCAGTTCTCCAGAATAATGTAGTTGGACACCAGAGAGATCAACATTCACATTCAGGAAATGCAAAGAACCCCTTCAAGGTGCTACAGAAGATGACCATCCCCAAGACACATAGTGAACAGATTCCCCAAAGTTGAAATGAAACAAAAAAGAATTAAAGGCAGCTAGGGAGAAGGGGAAGGACACCTTCCAAGGGAACCCCATCAGGCTAACCACAGACTTTTCAGCAAAAATCCTGCAAACCAGAAGACATTGGGGGCCTTGATTCAGCATTCCTAAAGAAGAGAAACTCCTACCCAGAATTCCATATTCAGCCAAACTAAGCTTCATAAGTGAAGGAGAAATAAGGTCCTTTTCAGACAAGCAAATGCTAAGGGAATTCATTACCACCAGAACTTACACGATGTCCTGAACAGAGTGCTAAATATGGATAGGAAAGACCATTATCAGCCACTTTGAAAACACACTTAAGTACATAGATCATTAACATTGTAAAGCAACCACACAATTAAGTCTGCATAATAACCAACTAACAACACGATGAAGGAATGAAATCTGCACATATTAATATTAACCTTGAATATAAATGGGATAAATGCCCCAATCCAGAGGGTGAGTTAGATAAAAAAGCAAGACCCAATGGTATGCTGTCTTCAAGAGACCCCATCTCATATGCAATGACACCCATAGGCTCAAAGTAAAGGGATGAAGAAAAATTTATCAAGCAAATGGAAAATAGAAGAAAGCAAGGATTAGTATACTAATTTCAGATGAAATGGATTTTAATTTAACAAAGATATTTTAAAAATCAAAGAGTATTACATAATGGTAAAGGGTTTGGTTTGCAAGAAGACCTAACTATCCTAAATATATATGCATCCAATATAGGAGCACCCAGATTCCTAAATAAAGTTCTTAGAGACCTACAAAGAGATTTAGATAACCATATAATATAGTAGAAGATTTAAACACTCCACTTACAGTATCAGACATATTATCAAGGCAGAAAACTTACAAAGATATTTATGACCTGACCACAACACTTGACCAAGTGGACTTAAAAAAATCTACAAAACTCTACACCTAAAACCACAGAATATATATTATTTTCATCTACACAGGCCACATACTCTAAAATTGACCCACAATTGGTCATAAAACAATCCTTAGCAAATTAAAAAAAAATTATACCCACCAGACTCTCAGATCACAACATAATCAAAATAGAAATCAACACTAAGAAAATTGCTCAAAACTATGAAATTATATGTGAATTAAACAACTTGCTCTTGAATGACTTTTGTGTTAGCAATGAAATTAAGGCAGAAATCAAGTAATTCTTTGAAACTAATGAGAACAAAGATACAACATACCAGAATCTCTGGGACACAGTTAACAAAGTGTTAAGACAGAAGTCTATAGTGCTAAATGCCCACAGCAAAAGTTAGAAAAATCTCAAATTTACAACCTAACATCATACCTGGTGGAACTAGAGAAAGAAGAGCAAACCAACCCCAAAGCAAGTAGAAGAAATAACCAGAATCAAAGGACGACTAAAAAAAAAAAAAAAAAAAAAAAAAAAACCAAAAAACAGGATGTGAAAAAACATACAAAAGATCAATGAATTCAGGAATTGGCTGTTGGAAGGAATAAATAAGACTGATAGATTATTAGTTAAAATAATATGAAAAAATAAGAAAAGATCCAAATAAACACAATCAGAAATGATAAAAACAATATTTTAACCAACCCCACAGAGATCCAAAAAAAAAAAAAAAAAAAGGCGGAGACTACTATGGACACCTCTATGCACACAAGCTAGAAAACCTAGAACAAATGGATAAATTATTGGAAACATATGATCTCCATCAAACCAGGAAGAAATTGAATCCCTAAACAGATAATCAGTTCTGAAATTGAATCAGTAATAAAAAGCCTACCAATCAGAAAAAGTCCAGAACCAGACAAATTCACAGCTGACTTCTCCCAATGTATAAAGAAGAGGTGGTATCATTCTTACTGAAACTATTCCAAAAATTCAGGAAGAGGCACTCCTTCCTAACTCATTCTATGAGGCCAGCATCATCCTGTTTCCAAAACCTGGCACAGACAAAATAAAAAAAGAAAACTTCAGGCCAGTATCTTTGATGAATATAGATGCAAAAATCCTCAACAAAAACTAGCAAACCAAATCCAGCAACACATCAAAAAGCTAATTCATCACAATCAAGTAGGCTTTATACTGGGATGCAAGGTTGGTTCATCACACACAAAACAAGAGATGTGATTCATCACATAAGTAGAACAAAAAGCAAAAACCACGTGATCATCTCCATAGATGCAGAAAAGGCTTTCAATAAAATTAAACATCCCTTCACGTAAAAAATCTTCAACAAACTAGGCACTGAAGGAATATATCTCAAAATAGTAAGTGTCATCCATGATAAACCAATGGCCAACATTATACTGAATGGCAAAAGCTGGAAGCATTCCCCTTGAAAACTAGCACAAGACAAAACTCGCACCACTCCTATCCAATATAGCATTGAAAGTCCTAGCCAGATAAACCAGGTAAGTGGAAGAGATAAAAGTCATTTAAATAGGAAGAGAGGAAGTCAAACTATCTCTATTTGCAGGTTATATGATTCTATACTTAGAAAACCCCATAGTCCCTGCCCAAAAGTTTCTTGATCTGATAAACAACTTCAGCAAAGTTTCAGGATACAAATCAATGTACAACAATTGTCAGCACCAACAACATCCAAGCTGACAACCAAATCAAGAATGCAATCTTATCACAATAGCCACCAAAAGAATAAAATATATAAAAATACAGCTAACCAGGAAGGTGAAGGAGTTCTACAATGAGAATTACAAAACACTGCTCAAAGAAATCAGAGATGCCACAGCAAATGGAAAAATTTTCCATGCTCATGGCTAGGAAGAATCAATATGGTTAAAATGGCATACTGCCCAAAGCAAATTACAGATTCAATGCTATTCTTATAAAAATACCAATGACATTCTTCACAGAATTAGAGAAAAACTATTTTAAAATTTACATGGAACCAAAAAAGAGCTCAAATAGCCAAGGTAATCCTAAGCAAAAAGAACAAAGCTGGGGGCATCAAGTTACCCATCTTCAAATTACACTACACAGCTACAGTAACCAAAACCACATGGCACTGGTACAAAAACAGACATATAGACTCATAGAACACAACAGAGCACCCAGAAATAATGCCACACACCTACAACTATCTGATTTTCCTCAAAGCTGACAAAGGCAAGCAACGGGGAAAGGATTTCCTAGATAATAAATGGTGCTGTGATAACTGGCTAGTGATATGCAGAAGATTAAAACAGAAACCCTTCCTTATACCATACACAAAAGTCAACTCATCATAGATTAAAGACTTAAATGTAAATGTAAAACCTAAAACTATAAAAACTCTGGAAGATAACCTAGGAAGTACCATTCTGGACACAGGCCCTGGCAAAGATTTCATGACGAAGACACCAAAAGCAATGGCAACAAAAACAAAAATTGACACATGGGACCTAATTTAACTAACCAGTTTCTGCACAACAAAAGAAACTATCAAGAGAAGTAAACAGCTAACCTACAGAACAGAAGAAGATATTTTGCAAACTGTGCATCTGACAAAGATCTAATATCTAGAATCTATAAGGAACTTAAATTAACAAGCAACAAATAAACAACCCCATTAAAAAGTTGGCTAAGGACATGAACAGCCTCTTTTTAAAAGACCTATCTGCAGCCAGCAAGCATATGAAGAAATGCTCAGCATCAATAATCATTAGAGAAATGCAAATCAAAGCCACAATGAGATACCATCTCACACTAGTCAGAATGGCTATTATTAAAAAATTAACAAATAACAGATGCTGGTGAGGTTGTGAAGAAAAGGGAATGTTTATGCACCACTGATGAGAATGTAAATTAGTTCAGCCATTGTGGAAAACAGTTTGGTGATTTCTTAAGGGATTCAAAACAGAATTACCATTTGACCCAGCAATCCCATTATTGGATGTATACACAAAAGAATATAAATCTTTCTCCCCTAAAGACACTTGCATGCATATGTTCATCACAGCACTATTCAAATAGCAAAGACATAAAATCTACCTAATTGACCATTGGTGGCATACTGGATAAAGAAAATGTGGTACATATCCAGTATAGAATGTTATGTAGCTAGAAAAAATGAGATCATGTCATTTGCAGCAACATGGATGGAGCTGGAGGCCATTATCCTAAGCAAAGTGACACAGGAACAAAAAACCAAATACTACATGTTTTCATTTGTAAGTGGGAGCTAAACACACGTACATGTGAACCCAAAGGAGGGAACAACAGATACCAGGGCCTACTGAGGGTGGAGGGTGGGAGAAAATTAAAGATAAAAAAAACTACCCATCAGTCGCGCACAGTGGCTCAGGCCTGTAATCCCAGCACTTTGGGAGGCCGAGGCAGGTGGATCACGAGGTCAAGAGATCGAGATCATCCTTGCCAACATGGTGAAACCCCATTTCTACTAAAAATACAAAAATTAGCTGGTCATGGTAGCGCACACCTGTAGTACCAGCTACTCGGGAGGCTGAGGCAGGAGAATTGCTTGAACCCGGGAGGTGGAGGTTGCAGTGAGCTGAGATCGCGCCACTACACTCCAGCCTGGCAACAAAGTGAGATTCCATCTCAATAACAAAACAAAACAACAACAACAACAAAACTACCAATCAGACACTATGCTTATTACCTGGGTGACAAAATAATCTGTACATCAAACCCCCATGACATGCAATTTATTTATGTAACAAACCTGCACATGTACCCCTGAACCTAAAATAAAGACATGATTTAATCAAATCATATTATAGATACTGATAAAGCTAGTTAAACACTATGCAGCAAACAATTAGTACAGCAAGGCAAAAATACATTGATTTAAGGTCTTTCCTATTGACTAAATAAATAACATGACTTTCTTCTTGCAAATTATACTTCAATCACAGAATTCTACTCCATTTTGGTTTTCAGTGTTTTAACATGAGACAGAAGAGGCAAGGAATTTGTAGTAAGATACACTTGAATTTAAGGCTTGACTCTATCAGTAACTCTCATGTGAAATTGGACAAGTTTATTGAACCCTTTCTGTTTCATTTTCTTTTGGGTAACATTGGGATGCTGTGAATATTAAGTTGGAATAATAATATCTAACTTGTCTGGTGCATGTTAAAAGTGCCACAAAAGTTAGTTCTCTTTTCCGTTTTTTTGTGACATTTATTATATACCAAACCAGTGGCATTTATTGGAAACTGCTTTTGAAGTGTGTGTATGTGTGTATGTGTGTATATTTTATATATATATAAAATATATACACACACGTATGTATCTTTTCTCTTTCCTGCATTTATTTGTAAAAGCCTTGCTAATTATTTTTCAATTATATTCTTCCAAGTCAATAATAGAAATAGATTCTTTTCCATTAAAAAGTATATCAAGGATAGAAAAAATAAACTAGCAATTTGGATGAAGAAAACAATTCCAAGCCTAAATTAAACCAATTGCTGGGCATACCTGTTTCCTTGAAAGTCTGAGGTAATTATGCTTCTTCCTGGTGGTAAAGAACTGATGATGTGATTTTATTTTGAATAATCTTTGAGGGAAAAACCATACTTTTTCAGCATTTTCTCATCTTATCTATATAAAATGGTAACTGATTTAGGTAAAAAGCTCTTTAGGAACTGGTCTTGTAAACTTAGCTCTAATAAACTAAATGTCAATGTGATAAAAACAATTCTTACTAAGGAAAAAAATCTACTTTATGTCAATTCTGAAAAATCTGCTTTGTTGCAACTTGGAGACATTTTTTTGGTGCACTCTTGAGGTCCATTCACTTAGCTTTTGCATAACACAATCTCCCAGGGAGAATTTGGGTAAAATAATTACAGTATTTCCGTAAGTAGAGGCTGGCGATGAAGCACAAGATAAACTTGTGATTGTTTTATTTCATGATGAGCACTTTTCTTCAGAATATCTAGCTTGCGGAAATCTGAGGAAAAAGGGCACTTTTCTTCACATTCATAGATGACAAGGATCCAGGATCTAAGTTTGACAATGAGAGGATGACGTGCTCATTCCAACCACATGACATATTACAGAGAATACTGTAACATCCATTACTTACATGTCAAAAATGGACTCTACAGGCACAGGGTAGGTAAGATGGATCTTAAATGTAGCGAACACTGGGAGACGACACTCTTTAATTTTGCTACTCCTCCAGCTATCTTCCCAAGCCCTTTCGTTGTCTGGCAGAGCTACTGGCCTCCGCTCTAACCGTGACTTGCCATTTGCCTCCATGTTGCTCACCATTTCCATTCCCATCACACTCAACTTCTCTTTCTTCCTGGAACACTTGCTGGGCTCCGATTCAACCCTGGGCCTTCATATGTTATTTCCTCTTTCTGGAACTTTCTTCATCCTCTTTTCTGCCTGGGTAACTCTTATCAGTTCTTAGATACAGTCTCAGATTAAATGTCTGGGGAAACTACCAGGCCTCCACACTCCCTACCGGGTTATGTACTTACAGACTGTCCCTAACTTCAGCGTTTTATAATCAGGGCCTGCTTTATTGTCTGCAGACCTTTATGTAAAACAAGAATTCAAGGCCTGGCTGTCACAAGGGAAATCAATATCCCCTTCCATGGGCCACCACCTCCATACACAGTAGATAAGAAACCCCCAGGAAATTATAATCCCCCTTCTGGGACATGCTTGCTAGAGGGTAGATACGAGGCACCCACCAAGTCACCTGCCCAATTTGCCATGGCACTGCCCTCTGAGGCACAGATTCTCGCTGCTCCCACCAGTACCCCCATGCCTGCAAGATGCCATTAGATGTGCATCCACTCAACTGTCCTTGTGCTCATGCCCAGGCACTCTTTGGAAGCAATGGCAGAGGACAGGCCTCCTTCTGCTACTGAGACCTATTGCCACTTACTTGAAGGGTGGCAGTGGTTGGGGCAGGAAGGGGAATGTCAGGCAGGGCCTGGGACACCAGGATGCAGACAGCAGGCAGCTAAGAACCTTCCTGGAGAGGTGGGAGAGGAAGGGAAAGCCAGAAATGCATGAAAAGTTAAAACTTCAAACCTCCAACAAAAGCTCCATTGTCTCATTGGATGGTAATTATGAAACACAGATTTAAAGAGAAAATTATCAAACATTTAAAGACAATGACTGCAGAATATCAAACTCCAAGAGCTTGGCTCTTCTGAGTATATGGCCTTGTATGACTGTACTGACCCAGTGTCTGTGAAACTGGCCCAGTTTATAACTGATCCCACTTTACTTTTATTCCTTTTAAATTGTGCCCTTTCCCACACTACACTGTAAGCTGCATAAGAACAGGAAACATATCTATAGTAAACATTTAATAAATATTTGTTAAATGAATAAATTAATGGAGTAAAGTCCTTCCATTATTTAGTGCATGTCCTTAACCTTCTTGGGAGACTCATGTAGCACCCCAAAAGCACTTCTTCTCCCTCCTCTCTGTCGTGTCCATGACTTTCACCTCTGCTCCCCTTTCAGAGTGTCAATAATCTTGTTTAAGTGCTCATCATCTTGATTCGGGAAGACTGCAAAACATTTAGAATGGGTTTGTCAGCTTCAGGGTCATATTTGAAATCATAAATATTATCAAATAACTTTTCTGCTTAGCAATTTTTGCTTGTCACTATTGTCTAGGAGATAAAGTCTTAGCCTTTTTTTTCCAATTTCCAAAACTTTACATAATATAGTCCCAATGTATTTTGTAGAATTAAACTCTTACTACTTTTGCTTTACATAAAAGCATATTTTTTCTTCCAATTTCAGATAAAAAGACCTGTCACTTCTCTTGTGAAGTCTTTTTAGATTCTACCATTAGCTTTGGAGGACAGTGTCTACCTCCTTTTTGCAAATTAAGAGCCCTTTATTACATCCTAGCACTAACTAAAGAAACGCTCAAGTTGAACTGGCCTGTTTCACTCTCTAGATTGAATTTCTATAATTAAGCATCAATTTTGGGGATGCTGCTTAGTGTTAAATTCAATTAATATTTTAGTGTACTAATTTAACATGCAATATTAAAGGTTTTTTTATGTTCCAAGGTTTATATTGGGTCTCAGGGAAACAAATAAAAAATAAATACTATGATCCCCTCTCCACCTTGAAGAAGCAAATAATTTAAAACATAAAATCAAACACAATCTTATAAGCACTATACTAGACACAACAAAAAGTTGCCTTTGACAACTAATATATTTCCAGAGTTAATATAAAAAAAAAAAGTCATCGTGATGAGGAGACTAGAAAGCGTATCTTCTAAGTATTTTAGAAAGGATTAGTTTCCAGAAAACAGATGAAAGTTTGGAGTAACTCAAAAGTCATTCAGTTGAAAAAGAATTTCATTTATTTTGCACATTCTTAGAAGGCAAAAATAGAAAAATATAAACAGAAGTTACAAAGAGTTAGATTTTGAATCAAGAGAAAGGAGACCTTTTAAAAGATGACAGTAGTGAAATATAGATGGGTTCCTCGGGAGGAAAGGGTACCCCAATTCTGGAACTATTCAAGAAGTTGTGGAATGCCTAATGTCCCTTGTTGACTCTGTAAAGTAGTATGAAACCGGAATATTTATAATGAGATGATTTGGTGTAATGGGTCATGATGTAGGGCATCTGAAAATCAGAATTTTAGTCCTGGCACTTCATTTTCCTGATCATATCACACAGGTGCTGACCTCTTTGACTCCATTTCCTCATCTGAAAAATGGAGACAATGAAACCTGTTTCAGAGAGTTGCTGTGAGAATTAAACAGAATAAAGCAATTGAAAGTACCTTGTAGACTATAAAGTGCTATAAAATATGAGTTTTTATTTATGCTGATAATAACAAAAATAGTAATAGTCACATGCATTATTTCAGTCATTATTCTCTTTAGTCCTAGCATATATTATAATTCTCTTCTCCTTTTTTACAGATAAGAAAAGTATCAGATTATAAGTGATTTTCTCATTGTGACATAGTTGGTCAATGAGTGGCTGGATTGGGAGTCATGACTTCTCCCATACAACTAAGAATGATTTCCCTCATAACACACTGCCTTTGTGATGAAATAGTGTCTGTAACATTTTACAGTTCCCAGTGTGCTTTGGCTTGGAGTGAAGTCACTCAAATAATAATAGACTCTGTTTAAAAATCATTCTCTAAGTGATATGCTTATGTGACTTTTCACTCAGGCTAGAATGAAAATAACAATGTTGGCTGGATGCATTTTTCTTTAATAAACAATGTTTCATAGAATACTTTTTTCTTTAACAAATCTTGACAAAAAAATTTTCAATTAGGAGCTTTAAAAAAGACACAAAAAGGGATTAACCAAGATAAACTGAATATTTGCTAGGGAATACCACACACATATATTAAATTATAAGTGATACGCAAAACATTCACTATGACTTTTGGTGGTAATTACCATCCTCCATCATCATGATAACTGACTGAGTCTCTACTCTTGTCCTCTTCATTCACTAACCTTGTTCTGCACGTTCTTTGATTTAAAAGTCCTAGTCCTGGAACCCATGATGGTACATGATGAACCAATATTTCCTTTGTGACAAAAGGGATATACTCTCTATAGGATCTTCTCAGTAATACAAAATGCAGATACTTTCAGCCTTAACTATTCACAATGAAACTATTTTGATTCCTATTCCTAATTCCTGTTACATAAGTGTTTCAAGGAAGGAAATTTTGATATGACTCTCTTTGTTGTTTATAAAAACCCAATGTTCTCTGTGAAAATTTTCTGAATCTTCAATGGCAGGTGTTTTTACGGTTTTCCTTACATTAAGGACAGAAAATGAATACCTTCTAGGCTGAATGCTATTTTGTTTACCCTCCACCATCCCTCCAATGTTCTTTCTTCTGTCTTTTCCATTGCTTACCGTCAAAAGCTCCCCTTCCTCCATTTATTAAATTTGGAATTAAAAGCTCTTTTGTTGCTACAAGATGTTTTCTCAACAGGAGCTTGTTATTTAACTGTTTGAAGACCACCACACATGGATAATTCTTTTATACATTTAATCTCATAAATACATACCGGAAAACTTGAGAAAGTGGTTGTATACAACCACTTCTTTAAAAAAATAAAAAGCCTTCTTTTATTTCCTTTTTCTGTTAAAAGCTCACAATTCACTAGCTAAGTAATTTGTGAATATTTTTCATTCTTTTCATGTCAAAATGTACAGTTTCAAAAGACTTATGAATTGTTTAATCACATGAGTTTTAATGTCAACTCCCTCAGTTTGTGTGCAGTAGCATAAGAAGTGGGTCAGTCATGACGCTTTAATCCCACCTGCAATTCAAAAATCTCAATTAACTGGGAAAATGCTATTGCCCAGGAAGTCACAGAATGGTCCCCCATCCATTTAATATCTATTACATATATATTATATATTACATATATTTTATAAGGAAATGTACAATTCCATTGAAAAAGAACATATACATCTATAGCCCAGCAGTGAACCTCATCAGTGCCTTTGACTTTAGAGTGGAAAAGAGGAAAAAACAAAGTCCTTCTGTTTCTATTAACTTGTAAGAAAAGGAAAAAAAGTGGCACCAGTCAGTCGCAGGCCATTTCTCTTTTCTAAAAGGATCCGGACTCGAAGGAAAAGGCTGCCTCTCCCCTCTGGGCGGCAGCGCTGCACATGGGCCATGATTTCACTTTCATGCTTAGGAGCCATTACCAGCACTCTCCACTTATATTCCATTACAATTGATTGAATATTATACATCAAAAAGTAGAGAGAAAATGTTTAAGATTTTATGAATGCAAGCAAAATGATTAGAGCTCACAAAAGCTTTGAATTCTGAAGCTTGGCTTCTATCTTGTCCTTACATAAGCATCTTTGATCTTCTCTTCACCCGGCTTTTTAGATGACTTTTATGTGGTCTTATTATTGTTTTATTATTTTAAGAGAATTAGTCATGTAGACTTCTTTTTAAATAGAGGTTATTTTTAAAAGAAAGTTTCCATTCCACTGCAAGTCAGGGGATTTCTCAAACCAGATGGAATTAATGTTTACTCTTCTGTGTGTTATAATGAATAAAGAAGTTGGAAGACCTCGGTTCTAATCTTGGGTCTTCCAATAAAAATTCTGTGACCTTGGGAAAATCATTCATATGATTTGCTTTTGTTTCCTCTTTATGCAATGGGCTATTTTGTCATTTTTCATGACTGATGGAGCTAATCAATTTGGAAGAGACCTGAAAACTATTTTATAAATGTGAGGCAATATCAATATAAAAATCCAAGCTTTAGGGTTAAGCTTAAAATTAACATTATTTAATGAGCAAAAACATACTGTGCAAAGGACAGTCAACCTCCTTTCAAATCTTATTGTTTTCTCATTAATAACCACCCTTGACTGTGCCTTCACGTGCAGTGGCAGGTTGCCAAGGCTGTGCAAACTGTTCCTGTGGAAAACCCCTTAGGTACAATCCCTCAGGATAGAGACAGGATTAGGAAACACCTGGAAGTCTTCATTTCTACAAGTGGGCCATCCATTGAAGTCTCCAAATTATATAATTTTAGTTATTATGCTTTAACTATCATTTATTTATTATTTGCTCTACTTGATAAATAATGTTTTAGGATTTTCTCTGTGACAGACACTGTTCTAGGCACTGGAGATGCAGTGGTAGGAAAGAGACTAGGTTCCTCTACTTAGAGGGGGAAGTAGACTCCAAGAGACATTTGGTAAAGCCAACAGCAATTTCCCTAAAAGTCAGACATAGGCTTTATTTGTAATGTCATAAAATTGACCTTCAACTTCTTCTTTCTCTCTAGCTACACACCCAGGCTAAGGTTGTCATTTCACTTCTGCTTTTCATTTTATCTGACTGAATCACTCAAGTTGGTTTCTGCCATGCTTTTTTTTTTTTTTCTTTTGTCTTCTATGGTCTTTTGATCAGTGCTTTTAAGCCAGTTTTTTTTTTTTTTTTTTAATAATTTGACTTGAACACAAGCCCATTAAAGGCCCTGAGAAGTCCTACAGTACTCTCTTTAACTTAAGCATATTCCAAACCTATTTTTACAAGGAACTATGCTTTCTCCCACCCCATAATACTACTCCTGGGTACTTGCTATCTCAGCATAAGATCCTGGGAATTGCTGCATTAAACAATCTTCAAAACACCTAATGGCCTATTTCCTATAAGTCTCTCTTGAAGGCTAGGTCTTAGTAAAAAGGTTGAAGCAAGAACATTTTTTTCCCCTTAGGAGTAAGTTTTCAGATTAAAAAAACAAACAAATTATGTAGCAAAAATGTAACTATTAAATTATTTGTTTTAATTACTGAAAGATAAGAAATACAAGGCATCATTTTTTTCTTTTAAGATTAGTGCATTTACTCAAAACAGATTAAGAATAGAACTAAACCAATCAGTAATCACTATAGTATTTTAATATGCTGATGGTTTAAAAGAAAAAAAGGTTAATTGTATGAGTTAGGTGCTAAAATGATAACAGTTACAGCTATACAACCAATAATATTTATAAAGCTTTTGAAGATCCCACCTTGAGATTAAAATATCACTATTTGACTCATAAACTAAAGCATTTATGGAGCACTAAGACATAAGTTGAGGTCTTGAATTTATAGTTTTTCATTCATCTGTTTTTCTTTCTCGTTGGCTTTAATAAAAACCATAAAAAGTTTCAATTCAGTGAATTTTCTTAACAGTATTAATAATAGACTTCATTCAACCCTTTTCTGGTATGTGATTTTGTTACAAACCTGGGGGCTGTGGACAAGCTTCTGATTGTGGATGAGAGTGTCCCCTACAAAGGCTAGTTCTCTGTCCTTGCTCATCTTTGTCCTGTTCTTCCTTAACTTTTCTGGGCAATCTACCATTTCATATCTTTAAGTGACATCTATATATATTCTAAAAAGTATATCTCTAAGCAAGATGTTTCCCCTGAGTTCAAGGTCTAAATATCCACCTGAACAGGACCCTGGCAGGTGCCACAATCAACTCAATCTCAACATATTACAACAAAACCCTTCATCTTTTTCCCTAACCCACTGTTACACAAAGCAGATATTACCGATCAGTTATTTTATTTGTCTGTTTGACTTCATCTCTTACACACCTCTATTTCAGTATCTATGATATTTTACTCTTCTTATCTGTTCAATAACAGTCTTCCCTTTTAATATTCTAAACTTTTCAAGCACAGTAATTAAAAAATTATTCTCATGTATATATTTTATCCTTAGAGCATCGCATAAAGACTGATACATAGAAAGTTTTAGATGAATATTTATATATTTGAGTAGATCAGTCCAGGGGAAAAGATGAAACTAGGTGATGTGTTGTAGCGAAGGTAAAGGTGTGGCATTGTGCTCTGGGAAGATATACTACCCTAAAAAGAGATATACTTCTGAAGAGGGGGTGAGTCCCAGGGGAAAAAGCAAGATCCTACTTACACTACGAATAGCTAAGAGTTAGATTGATAGAATATTATTGAACACAAGAGTCAGGCTGGTGTAGCAAAAAGAGTCAGAGGGCTTTGCCTCTTCTGGCCTTGGCCTCTAATACAGTGTATTAATACTGTCTGTCCTCCCGTCCTTTACCACAATAAGATCTTATAGAGGACAGAAATACTCTAGCAAAGTCATCTTTGTGTCTATGGCCCCTGCTTAATGATTAGAACATGGCAAACACTCAGCAAATATTATTAGATTAATAAATGGCCTAGGACAAGTTAGTAGAACGTTCTGAACCTCACTTTCTGGTATGTAACATAGGGATACCAATGACTACATTACTGGCTATTTTAGTGATTATAGTAGTCCATTTTCATACTGCTATGAAGAAATACTCAAGACCAGATAATTTATTTTTAAAAAAAAGAGGTTTACTGGACTCACAGTTCACCTGGCTGGGGAGGCCTCACAATCATGGTGGAAAGGAAAGGAGGTGCAAAGACAGCAGGCAAGAGAGCATGTGCAGGGGAGCTGCCCTTTATAAAAGCATCAGATCTTGTTAGACTTATTCACTGTCACAAGAGCAGCACAGGATAAACCCGCCCCTATGATTCAATTACCTCCCACCAGGTCCCTCCCATGACACATGGGGATTATGGGAGCCACAATGATGAGATTTGGGTGGGGACACAGCCAAACCACATCAGTGATTACATGAGAGTACATGTAGAGCAATAATTGCAATGCTTGAGTGGAAAATACTTTAAAATATGTCATTTTCTTCATCTGTTTGCCACTCTAAAACATGAAATCCAGCATTCTTTCCAGAATTTGGGGAAAAAAAGAAAAAGAGAGAAGGAAGAAATGATAGCAGTGTGTTTTGAGGGCCTACCAAATGTCCATGTGCTCTCACCTATTTATTTCAGGGACTCTGGAACACTCTGAAAATAAAGAGGTAGGCATTTTTCAAGTAATAAAACTGATGCTTCTTGAAATTAAACCTATGCACTATCATATAGTTAAAATAGCAGCAATAGGATAAAAAATGATAGCTTCCGTGTCTGACACATAAGCTCTTCTATTGCAACAAATAGGAATTAAATGTTCCCAGTGGGCTGGGCATGGTGGCTCATGTCTGTAATCCCAGCATTTTGGGAGGCCAAGGCGGGCGGATTGTCTGAGGTCAGGAGTTTGAGACCAGTCTGGCCAACATGGTGAAACCCCATCTCTACTAAAAATACAACAAAATTAGCTGGGCATGGTGGCATGCGCCTGTAATCCCAGCTACTTGCGAGACTAAGGCAGGGGAACTGATTGAACCAGGGAGGTGGATGTTGCAGTGAGTCGAGATCCTGTCACTACACTCCAGCCTAGGTGACAGAGCGAGACTGTCTCAAAAAAAAAAAAAAAAAGTTACCAGTGATGGTGGGTATAGGGGTCAGACCAGTGGAGTCAGATAGGATTCCAAAGTTTGTTCCCTTATAAGAGGAACTAGATATGCTAATTGTGCAGAGAGGCTGTTACAGCCACAACCAAGACTTTTGAAATAAGTAAATATCAATTAATATTTTTCAAATGTTCTTGTCACAGATCATAAGTTAACATTAAATGTTCCTATACTTCCAACAAATTCTTTGAGCTTTCACGATATGCACTTCTGTTGTATTACCCACTGGAAGGAAGCATGATATTGTAAAGCAGTATCAATATGTAAAATTCCTTCTCCTAGGACCTATGCAAAATGTCTTGTATATTTTTCCTCATTTAAGGAAAATTTTGTTTCTAAGTCCTTGTATGTGAACAATTCCATTTCTATGTATGACAATCAATTGATCTTTAATCATTTTTGTTCTTACTCCTGTCTTCTCTTCTTCATTTTTGATTTGCTCTCAGTTCTTTGCAGTTTTTCTTCTTGGCTTCATTCTTCTATATTACCATATTTGACAGAGCAGCTTGGGAAACCTCTGGGAGCAGAAGACCAACATATTTAAATGTTTACTGCAGCTGGGGAAGTTACCTAGTTACACCTACTCTCCAAGATGACAGGGATGGCATGTTCAAAGTGTCTGCAGGGAAGCTTGAGGGGAGTTTTAATGCAATGCCTTTCTTCGCTTAAGCCTAAAAGACTTAAACCTATCTAATGTCCCAGGTTAAACTGCATGATGGACTATTCCTGTTAGCATATGAAATAAAGTCATTTTTATATTTTACAGTCTACATGCTCATACTGCCACACATGAAGTTTTCTCAAATGATTTTCTGGATAATAATTTAGCCATCAGTTATGTAGACCTAGGAAACAATCTCTTTTTTGCTGATTCTTAGAGGATACTTAAGGCTCATGTGATAAAACTGCTTCATATGTCCCTGGAATAATAAAACATGAGATTTTTTTGGTAATTAAAACTTTAAATGAAGCATGTGTCATACTCTTATAGGGTAAAATTAGTGATGAAAATATTTAATCCCCTAGAAAAGCTTACTGCAGTTTATATCCTTTATTATTTTAATGTAGTGTGAAAATGAGAAGTGGTTTTGGGTGACATAAATATAAAATTATATTGACAAAACAATCAATAAGAAATCACCAACAGTCATAAAAATATTGTGGAATGTTTGACCTAACAAAATATAGACATTGTCTCTACTGCATTTAAAAATGGAAGCAAATATTCTTATTACTGGCTGAGCTTACAGAGAGCACAGCAAACTGTTAACTCCCTGAACACAAAATCAATTTTTCATCATCTCTTTCAGTTTATAGACCCACAATAACTGGCAATCTCGGTTAGTGCTTAAAAGCCCTAGCTTCTAGAATACAATGGTCATTTTGAAAACAGGGTCTTCCGTTAAATGGAGGTATGACCATGGACAAGTCACTTAACCTCCTCTGTCTTGGTTTCCTTATCAGTAATATTAACAAACTGGTAATACCTACTTCATATGCAGACTGAAGAAGTTAATTACATTGAGTGTTTAGAATGCTGTCCGGCACATAGTAAGACCTATATAGATGTTTACTATTATTGTTGGTATTTCCATTGTTGTTGTTTTGTAAGCGCTATTATAATTATTTTTACAATGTCTTACAATTATCTGATGACAAGTACTATGCTTATTGAATGTGGTTGAACTTACGTGTGTGTGTGTGTGTGTGTGTGTGTGTGTGTGTGTGTGTGTTGCGTTGTTTTTTCTTCATTTAGAAAAAATAAAAATGTCCGCTGAAAGTTTGGGTAATAAAGTGTCCTTGTTCAGCAAATATGAGAGAAATATAGCCACTACCTGGCCCATTCTAGCTCTGCTCCAGCTTGAACCAGTGAGGTCAGGAAGCTATCAGCAGCCTTCTCCCCAGTGTAACCCAAAGACTGGCATGTGGGGAGATAACAGATCATCCTGCCACCTTCTAAAATTTGCCTTTATAAACAGCCTACCTGGTGTTTTTTTTTACCTTCCTCATATATGTATTTCTGGGACATTTTACTAGTTAAGATGCTTTCTATAGCAAATAAGAGAATGTCAAACTTAAATTGGCTAAATCTACAAAAATATTCATTGCCCTCCTAACTGGGAGTCTAAAGTAAACCTGATTCAGGTTGCTCTTTCTGGTGATGAGTTTCTTTCCCAGGAAATTCCCTTGGCTCTCCCTTCCTCTGTGTGCTGGTTTTATCCTAAAGTGGTAACCAGTTTCTGACCTCACATCTGCATGCAGCAAAGTCTGAAGGAAGAATATTATGTCTTCTGTGTTCTTCAACTACTAATAAGGAAACATCTCCCTGAATCCCTCCAAATTTTTTACTTTCATTTCATTGACCTAAATAAGGTCACATGCTTACTCCTTTAGCCAATTTCAATGGCTTAAGCGTGAAATCTTGAGGGATGACCGTTACAGGTTTAGGCTAAGTAGGGTTCACCATCTGAGCTGGGTTCAATCTTCTCACTGCTTGGCTGTATGAATTGGGTATTACCTAGCCCACCAAAATGTTTACCACAGACATTGAGGATTCCTCCAGGGCCCTGGCACCTTCAGTAGTTTAAGGCAGATCCCTATCAGGAGAGAGGAGGTTTTTTTTCAACTCATGGTATTTCCTCTAGAGCATTCCCTAATTTAGATCTACCTTGATCTAAACTGAGTATCATGAATTTAAGAAGCTAATTAAACAGATTGAGCAGAATTGTTGGCATTATTTCAGAAGGGATGTTTTACATCCCTCCTGAAACACTGGGCTAGATGTTCCAGTATATTAAAACATGCCTGAATCTAGTTTTTTATTCCTTGGATTTGATTTTCTGTGAACTACTGCATCTTCTTTATTTTCACTTTGATCCCCAGGGTTGCCCACATACCATAGTCCTCCCCTTTCTTCTATAATTTCCCTCTCTGCTTTGCTTTCACTATATTCTCAAACTACCCTATAATTGATACCAGTTATCCAAACTTCTACTGGGACCTATCACATGCTTATCATCCATACTGTATACAGATCATCCGTGTTAATACAACACTAGTCTATCTTTAACGATTATGAAGGTGGGGACTACAGCATTTTTGCTGCCAGGTCAATTGTTAGGCACTAGTATGGTTGTTTAAACTGGACATGTGTGGTTCTTAAAACAAACACACGCAACAAAAGGTGTGATTGGCTCTATGAGGAAAAATAATATGATAGAGACTACAAAAAGGTGAGTGAGAAACTAATTTAGACTGGATTGTCAGGAAGGCTCTTCTGGGAAACTGACATGTAAGATGACACTTGGAGGATAAGAAGAAGCCTGGATATGAAGAGTAGAGGGCACAGCTTTCTAGATGGAGGAAACAGCATATGGGGAGAATAGCCAGAGGAGTCTGCTGGGGCAGAGTGGGTTTGGGCCACAAGATAAGAACAAAGAAATGAGCAGGTCCAGATCACTGGGGAACATGGAGGCAAGTTAGAGTGAAGTTTATTGTAAGTTCAGTAGGAAGGCTCTGAAGAATTATAAGCCAGACAGTGACATCCTCAGGGTTTAACATTTTACTGATCATTATAGATGCTTTCTAGATAAAAAAAAAATAATAATAATTGGGAGGCCATGAATGGAAAAGATGACTTAGGAAACTGCTGAAATATTCCATGCTGGAGAAGACAGTATTTAGACTATAGTGGTGACAGGGAAAAATGTTAAAAGCAAAAAAAAAAAAAGTGATTTAGTGATGTAGTTGGAAGATAAAAGCAATTTTCTACAGAAGCATTTCATTTAGAAATCGATGGAAGGAAAATAAATCAAGAGTGACTCCTATATTTCTGATGTGAACAACTGTGAGGAGATGGGTTCCCAAGATGAGCAGGCTGAGTGAGGAAAAGGTTGTTGGGGTTCTTTGAGAGTTTAGTTTCATTCAGATTAAATCCAAGTAGAGCAGTCAAGAAGGCGGTCAGATATAAAGTCTGGTGCTCAAAAAGAGAAATCTTAGTTAGAGATAGAACTTTGGGAATTGTAAGCAGAGAGATTGTATTTAATGCTGCAAAGTTGGATGAGGTCAATTACAGATAGTAGTAAGTAGAGAAGAGATGATAAGATGAGTCAGAGAAAAGTTCTGGAAAATCCCAATGTTTGCAGCTTAAATGAAACAATGGAGCTGTTGAAAGAGCTTGAGATGTGGTTAGAGAGAGAGGGGGAAATCTAGGAGAGTATGAAGTCATAGGAGCCACATGATATTTCAAGAAAAAGACATGATTAAGAATCTTGAATGCTGCTCAGAAGTGTAGTAAGTTGGGAATTGAAAAATGCTCTTTAGATTTATGTGGAAGTCATTTGTGACTTGGAAAACAACAACTTTATTGGAGTAGGGAGGCAAGAAGTCAGACTGAATTGTCTAATGTTGACAGGTAAGAGTTAGAAACATTGGTTGGTTGTAGACAACATTTGTTTTTATGAATATTAGTCTTTTTTTTTGAAAAAGAAGTTTAATAGTCATCTGACTAAGATCATGCTGAAGAAAGCAGTCTTTATTAAACCATCCACTCTTATGATAAGTATTCTAAATCTTGTGTCGTTAGGGACTCTTTCCCCTCTCCTTCTGTTTCACATTCCCCCCAGCAAAAAAGATACATATCAGAATTGCCATATGGTGAGAAGAAGCAGGCAGATAGAAAGATGTTTATAAAAACAAAATAAAACCCTGGAGAGACAATGTAAGCCAAAAGAAAAGGGGCAGATGGATAAGCATGCACAGAAGAATAAGCCCTTAGCCTCTGCACAATCAATACATGTTGACTGGCTATTGACAAGAAAGGGGACAGGAGAGCCAGAGAAGCACATTGGGGGGAAGGCATTTCTTCATGACAGCTGCTGTTGCCACCACCAACCAGCTGTTCAGGCCCACAGCTCAGAACTTTCTGATCCCTTTACAACTCTACTAGAGGACCCCAACTCGCACCTGATACTGCTGTCTCAGAAGAGGTGTCATGTGTGATTTATACTGTATTAAGCCAGAACTTGTTAAATCACTGAAGAGGCCAGAAGAAAATTTTGCCTATGCAATGAATGAGTGAAGTTTACACTGCAATCTTTCCATAACCTGAGCTCTGATGATCCTCGAAGCCATTGGAATATGCAAACATAGTTACAGTCTTTCCAGCTATAAAGAGGAAGCCATATTTCAGTGACTTAAAAGAAAAACATTCTCTCATCTCCTTGGTGGGATTAGGTTGAGGATGGTTAAGATTAGGTTAGGTTCAGGTTGTTTTTCCTTAAACTCACCTATCCATGTCTATCGGAAATATTGTTCTTGATTTTCTTGTCGATGAGCAGTCTGAGAATATCTTACTAGTGCTTTTCCATACCACATATAACAGAGCTCGTTTACTGCTCATTTACGTATTTCATGTGATAACACATTTTCCACTTACCCACAAGAAACTGATGTATCAAACAAATTCCTTTTATTTGAAAAATACTAATTTATTGATTACTTAGGAATGCCCTGGATAGAGGCAAGAATATTTCCATCACTATAGAGGTGTATATCTTAAATCACCCTATTTTTTTTAATGCATTACTAAAATACCACCAGTGATATTGATATTTTATAACAAATATGTTCATAATATATGATTTAAAAAATCAGTAGAAATAAAAATGTAATACATTTGGTAACACAAACATTTCACCACATGAATCTGGCATTATTTGGTGGAGAGGGGCAAAGTAAGACAGGAAGAGGTAAAGGACTTGGAGGAGAATGGTAGAGGGAAGTTGTGAGAGCTTCGGCTGAGGATATCAGAGTCATGAGGGGGAGGGTTTGGGAGGCAGAGAAAGATAAGGATGGGAAGATGAAGAGAGAACAAAAAAAAATTGAACAAAACTGAAAATGAATACCTGAAACAATGGCATTACACCTACAAAAGTACTACCAGTTTGATTCCTAAAATTACACAGAGTGTCAGAATGCCAGTATCATATTTACTAAGGAAGTCTGGAGAAATACTGGTTAGTGTTTGCCTTTTGCTTTCCTTTCTTTGAGACTTATGATAGACCACTCAAAAAACTCCTTTGTATTCACAGTCTATAATGACTAGGTTTCATCTTTACTTATTGTTTTGGACAAATAAAAACGTATGTTAGCATGCTCTAGTCTCAATACCAGTGTTCAGCACTAATGATTTAATTACCACGACATACAATCTATGTACACATTTATTCTATTCACTTCCTGCACTAGGGAAATATTCCATGACCCAGGCTTATTTGGAAGGTGACAGTGAAATGCATGAAATGAATCCAAAACATTGAAAATTTCATCTGGGAGAACCGGACCATATAGAGAACAAAAGCCAAGAGCAGTGAGATTAATTGGCTCCCTGCCTATTTATTGAGCACTGTACTAAACACAAGGGAAGCAAATATAAATAAGACACAGTTTTTGCAATGATGAAAGTTACCCTTTAGCAGAGAATGAGGTGAGGTGACTGTCATAAACAATTAAACCACAATGTGACAGGTGTTAGGATAAGGGTGAGAACAAGGTATCATGGAAGCATTTAGAAAAGAGTTTTATTTCAGACTGGAGGGTGAGAAGGGAGCAGCCATGGAAAGGGCATATGGCAGGAGTCCTGAGCAGTGGCTTGGAGAGAGGCAGATACATTTAGTATTCCAGGCAGAGAGCCATGAGCAATGGCCTGAAGTTGAAGAGAACAAGACAGGTTCAGGAAAGCAAGATTAGTTGTTCATGTGGCAAGGTCAGGTATAGAATCTGTATCAGGAGAAAGCAGAGAGGGATAGATGGAAGGAAAGCACAAGCAAGACCATTACAGGCCTCTGTTCTATGCTATTTGAACTTTAACTGAAAAGCCATGCAGAATTTCTGGAAAAAAATTAAGAAGAAAGGGACATAAGCATATTTGCATTCTAGAAAGATGACTCTAGCAATATTGAAAACAAGTGGAATAGAGGATGTAAGGACAGAGGGAATGAGGAGGCCATTAGAGCACTACAGAAAAAAAAAAAGTGAAATTAAGAAGTTAGAGACAAAATGACTCAGGCTTGTGGGGAAGGAAGCAGACTCAGGTTTATAGTTTGTCAAGTGCTTAAAATAATAGGGTTATCTATTGAGCTAAGACACATTGATTCCTCCAGTCAGCCAAAATTTATTGGGTACCTATCATGTGAAGGGCACTCTTCTGGGTGTTACAAGTAAAACCATAAAAGATAGAGAAGATCCCTTGTCTTATGGAGTTTTTGCTCCAGTGGTAAGGGTGGAATAAGTTTACAGGAAGGAGGCTGGTGGGTTTCATTTTGGACAGAACGAGGATGAGCTAGGTCGAAAAACATTCAGCTAGAGCTAGGTGGGAAGGTGGCAGTCATGGCTGGAGATGGTGATAGTGAATAAATAGCATACGAGTGGTTCCTGAAAACATGAGAGGGAATGTGAACATGTGAGAGAATGCATGAAGTGGGATCCATGGAGGACTTTTAGAAAGTTGGTAAAACTCTGACATTGTATACACAAATCATCGCATATGTTTGTTTTCCTGACATATTCTTGGCTTTTAACAGATTCCTGAAATGGTTAGAAACCAACAGTTCAGAGTTGGAAGAGAAAAAAATAAAGACAGGAACATGGGCTACAAAATCAGAGGTATAACTGTTGAAGGAGAGTTGTCTTTATAAAACTCTGAGCAATAGATGCAAGAGAATTATTAGAAAATACAAAATTATTATATCAAGTGGCGTGAGGAGCACAGTCTCAAGAAGGAGGAAATAATTTATCATTTCAAATGCTGCAGATGTCAAGAACAAAAAAAATTAAATAACTGGATTTCGCAGCAGAGACCACTGATGACCCTGGTGAGAACGGTTTTTGTGAAAGGTTAGATCAGTGAGTTAAAGATACCTGGAGAATAAGAAGGCGACAACAGTGAGTGCAGGCATCACTTCATAGAAATTAGTGTATCGGTGGAAGGAGAGAAAAGACAGTAGAGAGATAAGCACATAGGATCAGGAGAAGTTTGTTTATTTGTTCTAACCTAGGTGAGCCTTGAATATGTTTAGAGAGTCACAAGAAAGACCAGGATATAAGGAGATATTGGAAATACTAGAGGGGATAATAACTGATAGATTTAAATCTTCAAGTATTCAGGAAGAAGCAGGACCCAGGGTCCCACATTAGGTGGGAATGTGAATACTACTTCTATGATGGATGAAGAGGAGGGAGAGATGTTTGCAGATGCAATTGACTCTGTAGGGTCAAGAGCAGAGCATGGGTCTAGTTCCTATACCACAGCTTTCATTTTCTCCTAAAGCCGATGGAGGAGTCATGGGATTCAAGATTCGAATTATTATGATGTGATATAAACACCGGAGGGAAGGGGATAGATTCACTGGAAAGGATTCAAACTCATTTGCAGTTTGAAACCTGAAAGTTTCAGTGTTATGAATTTATGCAGATGTGATTTCCTTCTTTAGTTTTTAGCACAGGAAGATATTAGTGGAGTTTTTGAAAGATGGTGTGTTCCAGGTAAGTTCTATGAAACAGTGGAGTGCCTGCATTGAAAATGTCAGTTTCAGTTGCATATTGATTAGAGTGACCTTGAGTGTTAAACTGGAAGGACAAAGAATAATCCTAATGGAGGCACTGGGTGGGTAGGAAAGAATCAGGGAGCCAATCATGTATCCATGAGCTCAAAGAACAAAAATGGAATGAGGGAGAAGATATGCATGTGTGCGGGGAGGTGGCATTGTCATGGGAGGTGTGGAGGAGGGCTGAAGGAAGAAGGTGAGGAGAGAGGCTTGTGGAAACTGAGCATGTGGGATAATTTGTTTTCTTTAGAACAGAGATCAAATAGGAAAAAGTTAAAGTGGGAGAGAGAGCTAAGATTGGAGGTTTGAAGAAAAGAAACTCAGAGGAATATGGAGGTTTGCACACGGATAGGGATAGATGGCTGGGACAGCTTGATTCTTACTATGACAAAAAGGGACGTAGCTGTGAAACATCTCAAGTCCACCAATGACTCTTTCATGGTCACATAGTGGTGAGCAAGATAGCTGGGTATCAATTCCTGCTTTCTTAATTGCTAGTCCTGGTCTATTTTCAAGTTTGTCTTCATAAGGTGTTCCTTATTTAATGGACATTTTAAATTTCAGGATTTATCATAATAAAACAAACACATTTCTTTAAAAAAGATAAATTCAAATGCTAGAGAAAAGTTTTCATTTTGGTTGTCTGAATAGGGATATTGGTTTTTCAAAAATTAAATGTAGCTTCCTTTTCCAAAAATCCAAACATTTTCTAGAGAAGCTAATTATACTCTAAAGAAACTAAAAAGGGAAGAAGTTCCTTTAAATATTATATATATCAAAGTAGCTGACAAGCTTTCTAAAGGCTTTTATTTTAAACAGTATAATTGGTTTTAATAATTGAATTGCATTACAAAAGTTTATGAGAAAATGTTTTATAGACTTCCAGGTAAGGGTGAGGGTAGGGGATAAAATTCAATTTATAATAACAAGCAGTATTAAAATAGGGAAAAGACAACATATGCACTAAAAAACTAAAGAAGATGGTTTCCTTAAGGCAGACATGTCAAGGAATATCTACTAAGTGCATGCGGATGGGGACGACAAAATGCTGGCTGTGAGGACTAACACACAATACCTCTTACTGTAAGGTAACTGCTTCAAAAAAGTTCAGCCAGGAATCCACCATTCATGACCTTATCTGCATACACTGCATCCTCATCTTTTGTATTTATTTGGCCCACAATAATGCCCCAAACATTTGGAGTAAATTCAGAACTTCTGATTATTACTTTTTTTTTGGTTAGCTACTTATGTCAATTGTCAATGTCCATGTGATTCAAAAGGAACTGACAGTATCTCTACTTGAAAAAAGGTTAGCTGACCAGGTGCGGTGGCTCATGCCTGTCATCCCAGCACTTTGGGAGCCCGAGGCAGGTGGATCACGAGTTCAGGAGATTGAGAACATCCTGGCTAACACGGTGAAACCCCATCTCTACTAAAAATAGAAAAAATTAGCCGGGCTTAGTGGCACATGCCTGTAGTCCCAGCTAGTCAGGAGGCTGAGGCAGGAGAATCACTTGAACCCAGGAGGTGGAGGTTGCAGTGGGCCAAGAAGGCACCACTGCACTCCAGCCTGGGTGACAGAGTGAGACACCATCTCAAAGAAAAAAAAGAAAGAAAGAAAAACAAAAAAGAAAAAAAAATTAGCTGTGAATTACAGAAAACCCAAGATAACAGCCGAAACAGATTGAAATTTATTTTTCATGTAAATTAAGATAGATGAGTGACCAGGACTGGCAATAAGCCCTTTGGTATTCCAGATCTAAATTCCATCACTTTTGTTGTGCTGCCATCCTCCCTGAAATGGCATATACACTTCTTACATGCTATGGATCAAAATACATCCATGAGCATATATCTAGCTCTAAGGGAGAATGGGAAATGAAGCCATGAAGCCAAATAAATCCAAGAGTTACATTTATAAGGGAAGAAAGGGAGAATGAATTTTCAATGAAACTAGCAATATCAGCAACACCACCCCTGGTGTTAGAGTGGGCACTCAGAGCATTGCATCCCTTTGGCTGATAGAAATGGTTTAGAGATGCAGTTCCTCTATACTGCAAAGAGCATTATAATCCTCTCACCACAGAGATTGTAACAGGAATGCAAATAAACTAAGAATGGCAAATTTGCTTGTATTCTGGGGAACTCTTCTTCTAGACTTGATCTTGCATTGATATAAGCCTAGAGCTGCTAGTGGCATCATAAAAGTAAAGCCAAAAAAGAATACTGATTCAAGAGATGGGGAGACAGAGGGATTGACAACAATAAACCCTGGGGTAGAGCCATGCCACAAGCTTTGTCTAACTCTGGATATTTTAATGAAGTAAATCAATAACTATTTGTTGAGTCTGTGTCACATAGAATGAAAGCTTATTGACCAAAAAAGAGCGCTGGAGATACAGAAAGAACTCAGGGAACATACCACTTGGATTCTGTTTTACTGGCATGAATCAGCTCCCTTTGAATACAGAATCTAGGGCAACATGATGTACTTCTGTTCACAAAAATAAAAGAATGAAAGAACAAAAGGATTCAATATATAATAGAGAAGAAAACTGATTGGGTAGTCAATTTTGATGAATGAGATTTTTTAATACATTTTTGAAAGACAGGAAAGGAATGGTGAAATTTTACAAAGATGGCTGCAGAGAAGAGGGAAACCAACTGACCCAGTGAATCCCAGAGAGACTCTGCCCCAGAGTTAGAGAGTATGATAGAAGACAGCAACAAAATAACTACTCCTGTTCATACCCTTTTCTCCCTCCCATATCTGTGCTATAGGGTGGTGAATTCAGTCTGATATTTACCACAAGTCAAATCTCTTCCATAGCAAAATTAAATAGCCATCCAGAAAAGTCAAGTCTTTTAAGTGTGGTGTTGGTGACCCTCCTCATTCTGTAATTTGGGGACCCAATGTCTGCCTGCACTATACCACTCTCACACTTTCCACCTCCTGGCTGGACCTTCTGCTCAGGGAGAAACAAGCTGAGATATAGTGAGAAAATTAGCTCCTTACAGATGCAGAAAATACCCACGTGGTTACCTAGTCCTGTTTCTGTAAAAATCATCAAAGATTATAAGACACATATAAAAATTTAAGAACACAAAAGAAGCATGATAAGCCAACCAAAAAAGATGTTTAAAAGTTTTCTCAGAGGAAACAAGGAGTAGAAAACATTTTAATGTCAATAAACACCAAAATATAATACCTTTAATTAATATTCACCCAGATATTTGAGAAGATATTGTGTTCCATAAAATTATGATAGGATGCTATGAAAAGTAACTACTATAATGTAAGAATGGGGTTAGACATTAAAAATAGAATTACTAAAATGTAATGGGATGTTAGACATTAAAAATATAATTGCTAAAATTTTAAAAAGTCAAGAAAGCTGCTTCAAATATACAGGAAATCTTCCAGAATGTAGAGAAATAAAAGTAGAACCAAAAACATAAAGGAAAGGATGGAACCTAATAAACAAATGCAGAGGTCCAGTAACTGACAAGTAGACATACAGAACAAAGAAAAAGGAAGGGCGAACATTATCCAAGAAATAATAGGAGACACTTTCTTTGAGTTACAGAACATAAATCTTTAGGTCATGTATTACTGAGTGCCTTGTACAAAGAATGGAAATGAAAACAAAACCCACATCTGGATACATTCTTGTAAAGTTTTAAAACATCAAGAAAATCTTAAAGATTCCAAACTTTTCAAAGAGGAAAAAAAACAATTTCCCACAAAGAAATGAAAATCAAACTTGCATCAGATTCTTGACAGCAATAATGAATGCTAGAAGAAAACAGAGAAATGCCTACAGCATAGAGGGAAAGTAATTTTCAACCTTGAATTCTGTAATCACAAAATAGTTAGCAAGTATGAGGGCAGAATTTAAATATCTAAAATATTTTTAGATATTTAAGAGCCCAGAAATTTTATCACCATTTTCAATATGTAATTGCATTCAGTAGCTAGCAACTGAGATCAGAAATAACAGTTACTTAAATTGCATATAAATTTTTCTCTTTCCCTTGTAAAATATATTTTTAAGTAAGTGGCAGCTATGTTTTAAGTACAGTATATTGTAACAGGGCTAGTTTAGCAGTTTCATGATGTCATCAACTTCCCAGGCTTCTTAGTGCCTGGCTCCTCTGTTTTGTTATCCTTAGTGCACGACTTCTGTTCACAAAGTTACCTCATGTTTCAAATGGCTGTTGGAGTTCCTCCTATCATTTGTGCGTTCTAGTTAGAAGTAGGTGCATGCTTGTCTATGGAGTGCTTACCAGATATTTTCACCCATCAAAGAAGTGTTCCCTGAAATTGCACCTAACAATGCCTCCTTAAATTATTGAACATACTTAGCTGCAAAGTTGCATCTTTATTTGGGCACTTTGAAGCCCAAGAAAAAAGAAAAAACAAACAAACCTCAAATTCTGTTCCTTAGTAAGAAAAAGAGAAAGGATATTGAGGGAGAGATAACTAGGTCCCACATCTTGAAACAAGCAGCCACACCTCACGAATCTTTTTACATTTTGGTAAAGTTATCTGAGGGTGTACTCTAGCAAAATGAGGGAGAAGATCAAGAAGTACAAAGATACAGGGTCAAAGAAGCAGAGCAATACAGGGGAATCTCAGGATGACAGTGGTCCATCTGGCTTTAAGGTGGTCATTTTAGAGTGCCGTAGGAGAATGATGGGCTCTGGCAGGGAGGCCAATGAACAGAAAAGGAGATGTCATGCAGAGAACTCTGTGATTGAGGGAATGGCACAAACTGGAGGTATTATAAAGCATGTGATTCAAAAGAAAAGGAACGGCAATATGAAATTTCAGGAAAAAAATAAGTAGCATATAAACAAGTGATTTGAAGCAAATGTTGGAATATAAGAGGATTTATCTTTGCCTTGGTGCTCCTAAAATTCTCTTCTAGGTGGCTTAGGAGTTTTGGTATTATTCACATAGGAAAGGGAACGTAACCTTAGCTCGCATTCATAACAACATAATAATGTAATGATTTTCAACTTTGGTCAACTCATGGATAAATTGTGTAAGACTTAGATGGTGATGCAGAACTAAATGAATGTATTAAACAAAAAAAAAAAATCTGGTATAAATGTAAAAGAATAGCACACAGACAGTGGGAAGTGAAATGGTGGAGGGAGTGTGGAAGCAAATGTAAGCACCCTAATATGTGAAATATTAAATATAATCTAACAACAAATTGAAGAATTGCAAGAAATGGTTCTATTAAGCAGTGAGAAGAGAAGTGGAGCGGGTTAAAGGTTTACTTAGCAAAACTTTTAAAAAAAATTGCAGGCAATCAATCAATACCTATCTGGAGTTTTTAAACAAAGTGGCAGAGATATAAGTTTGTTATCTAGTATTTTGGAGGTAACAGGAACATGTTAAAGAGGTTTTTCCACAGTGCCCAGAGCATAATCATTCAATACACGTTAGCTATTTTAACCATTATAGTGAATTTTAATTAGAACTAATTTTTAACATATAATTTTACTTTATTTCTTTGTTTTTCTTTATTTGAAATATTAAAAATATTAAAAATTAACACCTACATTACCAATAAAAAAAGAGGTTTCTCCTGGAGAGTAGGACTACAGGTTTAAACAGGTATGGGGGTAGGAGGTAGAGAAATTAGGATAGGCTAATCTTATTATTTGATTTATTCCCATGTGAGAGTATTATTTTCATGATAAACATTACAAAAATTAAAACAGGAAGATTTCAAATTTTGCTTGGGAACGTCACAAAACACAAAACTCAGCAGGGAAGCAGGGGCTTGTTTCGAGTGTAATATGGGCTTCTCTCTGATGTGGTGGCATCAGGTGGGAGACCAAGCACAGACACAGCTGGAATTTGCTCCAGCCAAACAGAAATTGGTACAGAAAATTGACCTCTGGTGAAGTACCTTTACTAAACACAAAAGAAAGAGAACATAGAAAACATCTCTCTACTGGGACTACACTCAACTTGGCTTCACTTCTCACAGGTTGTTGAATAATGTAATTATTGATGTGAACTTAGACTTATCAGCTCCTTTAGCATGTTTGAAAATTCTAACAATAACACAATATACAGTGAGGGGAAGTCAAGGGCACTCTTCATTTAAGGATGTATGCATTTTAGATAAACATCCCATTGAGACGATGAAAAAGTCCACACTGTAAGAAAAGAGACGATGGGCCGGGCGTGGTGGCTCAAGCCTGTAATCTTAGCACTTTGGGAGGCCGAGACGGGTGGATCACGAGGTCAGGAGATCGAGACCATCCTGGTTAACACTGTGAAACCCCGTCTCTACTAAAAAATACAAAAAACTAGCCGGGCAAGGTGGCAGGCGCCTGTAGTCCCAGCTACTCGGGAGGCTGAGGCAGGAGAATGGCGTAAACCCGGGAGGCGGGGCTTGCAGTGAGCCGAGATCCAGCCACTGCACTCCAGCTTGGGCGACAAAGCGAGACTTCGTCTCAAAAAAAAAAAAAAAAAAAGAAAAGAAAAGAGACGATGGCAATTAATATGAAGAAATTGGTCACAATTTTTTTAATAATTATGACATTAAACAGATAAAATTATATAAGTAACTATTGTATAATTATGTAATTATGACAGTAAACAAATGAAATTGTATAAATTACTAATATTAGGAAAATATTAGGAATGATTATATGCCATATATCAGTCAGGATAGGTATGACGTTGCTGCAGTAACAAAAAGTCCAAAATATCAGTGGCTTCATGCAGGAAGATCTTATTTGTGGCTTGTCCTACGTATTTAACATTATAGGACTTCACTCTAGGATACAGAATGATGAAGAAGCCATGACAGGGAGTGTTGCTAATCACTGAGGTAATAATAAAGATTATGGATAAGAGTATGACAACTATCTCATAACTCTTAAAGCCTCTGCACATAAGGTCTGTATTCAACTTCCACTTACATTTCATGAGTTGAACCAGGTCACATGGCCATTACTGATTTCAATGGGAACAGTACCTTCTCTGCAACCTAAAAAAAAAAAAAAAAAAAAAAAAACTAAACTAAACTAAAAACATGTGAACAGCCTCAATGACTACTATATTAGGAAAGTAAAAAGCAATTTCAGAATGAAAATTACTAACAGTAAAAAGTTCAGAAGTGAATTGATAATTCTGAAAATCAAATAAATAATTTGAAAGACAAATGGTAATTACTCTTAAAGTGCAGCAGAAATATTCAAAGACATAAGGACAATAGGAACGAATATGGTAGAAATCGAAGACCAGAGACAAGAGAGCCAATGAAGTGTAATACTTATTATTAAAGAAAAGAGGGAAAACATGAAGAAGCTTCTCTGGCTTGTGAAAGGCCCAAGTATACAGATCAAACTGTTCACTGAGTAGCAGGAAAAGTTAACGAAAAGTTTTTAAACATCAACAATAATGAAAGAATCTTAGGCATCTAGAAAGAGAAAGTTAAATCATTCTTTTTATTTTTTTTCAAACTGGCATATAACAGACATAAAGAAAACTGCATAAATTGCATTTGCACAGCTCAGTGAATTGTCCCATGAGAAAACAATTGTGTGACCATTACTCAGGCCAATAAATAGAACACTCTCAGTATCCTAAAGACAACCTCAAGCACAGTGTAATTATTACACTCTCTCTCCTCCTCAAAGGTAACTGCTATCCTAAATTCTAAACTTACTTTTAGTTTTGCCCAGTTTTAACCTTAATCTAAATGGAGCCACACAGTGAAGACTCTGAAATATGACTTTCTTCACTTTCAGATATGTTATTGAGATTCCAACATATTGTTCTCTTGTAATTGTAGCACACTCAGATTTATTGTTGCATGTGATTCTATTGTGTGAATATACCAAAATATTTATTTATTCCAGTATTGATAGACTTGATAGATAGGATTTTTTCCAGTTGTTGCTGTCACAAATAATGATACTATAGACATTCTTGAACATATCTTTTGCAGCACACACACACATTTCCATTAGGTGTGGAATTGTGAAATGTATCCCATTGTTACCTTTATTGGAGGTCGTGCCTGATTATCATATAGAAAATTGCAGCACTCCTCCCTCCCCTTAGAACTTCCATTCTCCTTTCTCTGCTTTATTTTCTCCATAGCACTCAGTCCTCATCTAATAAACTATATTGTATCCATTTATCTTGTTTATTGTCTATTATTTGCTTACTAGAATGTAAGCAGCATTAGAGCTGAGATTTGGGTTTATTTTGTTAATGGCTGTTTTCCCAACACATAGAAGAAATACTCAATAAATTTATTGAATGAGTTAATTATTTTATATAAATATGAGTGTGAGTGGGGTTCTATATCTCAGCAAACATTTATTCCATGTTTCATTATATTTTTCTCTATACTGCCTGTTTATAGCTTTTGCAAATTTTTCTTCAAGATTTTATATATGCATCTTGAAAAACTTGAAAATTTGTTTTGTTTCTGTTGCATATATTGCAAAATTATTTTGCAGTTTCTTGTGGGCCTTTTGACTTTGTTTATGGTAAGTTTTTGTCTGTTTGTTTTAATGTAGTCAGTGTTATCTATTCTTTGTAAAGGTGTTTAGTTTATATGTCTGATTTAGAAAGGTCTTTCTCATTTCTGTATTATAAATAAATACACAGTGCTTTCTTTCTAGAAATGTTATGCTTGCTTTAAATCTTTGTTCCATCAAAAATTTATTTTGTTTTAAAGAATGATGACTTACCTTTACTTTTATTTATTATGATTTATATATAATTATCCCTATCTTCCCTACTAATTTACATTGCCATCATTAACATACACTAAAGCCAATCGTGTGTGTCTCTTTCTTTTTCCTTTACTCTGTTTTATTATTTGGTTTAACTTATTTCTAGTGCCATTACAAATATGTATTCATTTCTAGTGCTAAGGTTTTAATAATTATTTTATTTGATAATATATTTTTAAATTCTATGACTATCTGTCCCCATTATTAGATTTTTCTAATTTTCTCCATTATTAGAAAATGTCCTAACCTCTTTACATATTTATTTTCAAGGTGAATTTAATATAATTTGTTTAGTTTCCTATAGGTACAAAAATCAAATATAAATCTAAAAACTACAAGGGAAAAAGCATGTAAATGACAACAAAATCCTATTGGTTTGTTAATTAGGATTGTATTGAATATATGGAAGAGTTAGTGAACAGTGACATAATCATGCAATTATATCTTCCTATGCAAAGGCATAGGATAGCTTTTCAGTTATTTGAATCCTTGTTTATACTTCTTTATAGCTTTTTAAATTATGTCTGATGCAATGCTTGTAAAATTTATATCTAGCCATTTTACCATTTTCCATTGTTTTTTAAACAGCATACATTTTTTAATATTCTGTTTTCTGATTGCTGATTATTTGAACATAGGCAATTATAGACTTTTATATATTATCTTTCAATTTCTCTACCTTATTAAATTCTAATATTTTTTGTAACAGGTTTATAATCAATTCCCATAATCCCTTGCAAAATTGCAAGAGAGAAAATTTATAGAATTGACTTATAAATCCAAGATTTAAGAATACTGAAAAATCCAGCTGATTTTGACATATTTATCAAACAGGTATATATTAGAAAGGCTGTCAAAAGAAACATATAAAGAGAAAATATTAGCAATATACACTTAACAAAAGGATTTAAAATATTATTAAAATGCTAAGTACAATACTTTAATTAATTTTTTACAGAGTTGCCAATGTATATCAATAAGAGAAATATAGTAATTTCAATAAATAGTGCTGAAACAATTGGGTATTACTATGGAGAAGAAATGGGCCTTCGCCCTTATCTCAGGCTGTACACGAAAACTGACTAAGAATGGATCACAGGACTAAATGTAAAAGCTGAAAATACAAAACAGATTGTGAGAGGGTAGGGAAAAATCATCATCATGATGGTATCCTATGCAGTATACTCACTAATAATAATAGAAAAAAATGAAAAATTAAATTACAACAAATGTTTAAAGTTTTGCTCATAGGAAGATATTCAGTTAAGAAAAAGAGAAGCCCAAGACTTTGAGGCAATATTCAAAATACATATATCTCAAAAAACACTTGTTTTTCACACACACACACGCACACATTGTTACAATTTAATGAGACAACAAAAAACAATGAAAATGGGCATAAGTGTTGAACACATACTTCACACAAAAATATATTTGTGTAATCAGTTTTCATGGGAAAAGATGCTCAACATATTAGTCATCAAGAAAATGCAAATTAAAACCACAACTAAGACACTACTCCTTACCCAATAAATGGCTAAAATTTGAAAGTTTGACAGTATTGAGTATTGAAAAAGATATGGAGGCAATGAAATCTCAAACAGTGTTAGTGAGCATGTAACATGGAGCAACCATTTTGGAAGACGATTTGGCAGTTTATCATAAAGCTAAACATATATTTACTGTCCGGCTCAGCACTTCTGCCACTAAATGAAGTAAAAACCTATGTTCACAAGAGACTTGTTCATGCATGTTCACCACAGCTTCACTCATAATATCCTTTACCTTGTGTAAGAGGCAGAAAAATGGCCCCACAGAGATTTCCACATCTTTGCCTGGAAAGGCCTAATCTCCAGAAACTATGAATATATTACCTTTCTTCCCAAAAGGGACTTTGCAGGTGTGATTACATTAAAGATCTTGGGTAGAGAGATTATCCTAGATGATCTGGATCTGGGTAAGCCCAACGTAATCACAAGGCTGCTTACAAGTGAAAAAGAGAGATTGTCAAGTCAGAGATAAGAAAGCTATGAGAAAGATGTGTTGGCTTTGAAGATGAAAGAAGCCCAGGAGCCAAGGAATGTAGGAACGTCTAGAAGCTGGAAAAAGAAAGAAAATACTGCCTCTAAATGTCCAGAAGAAATGGAGTCCTGCCACATCTTGATTTTAGTACCATAAAACTTATTTTGGACTTTTTATCTCCAGAGCTATAAGATGATAAATTTGTGTCATTGTATCCCATCAAGTTTGTGTTTATTTGTTACAACAGCAATAGAAAACTCAAGCACCTGATGATAACCTAAATATTTATCATCTTGTGAATGGATGAGCAATAGTTTCTAAATAATTTTTTTATTCTTTGAAAAGAATAAAGTGTTTTATTGGAAAGATACTATGCAGCAATAAAAAGGAATCAACTACTGATACATACAACTACATGGATGAATCCCTGTGACATCATGTTCTGCTGAATGTGTGCCATATGATTCAATTTATATGAGATCTTCATCTAAATTGACAAAGTATATCAGTGGTTGCCTTGGGCAGAGGTAGAAGTGATTGTCTGCAAAGGGGCATGAGTGTACTTCTCTGAGTGATGGAAGTGTTCTGTATCTTGTTTATGGTGGTGGCATTTGTGTAAGTTCATCAAACTGTAGAACTTAATAGGTGAATTTTATTATATGTAAATTATACATCAATAAAGTTTAAAGGAAAAAAGCCATCAAAGTTAGAATTAAGAAATATGAAACAATTACTTAACACAGATTAAAAATGAGAATGCTATGTACAACTAGAGTTGGAAACTTGAATAAGGTAATTACCATGAAATATTTTTTTCTTTTTCTTTTGAGACAGGGTCTCACTCTTTTGCACAGGCTGGAGTTCAGTGATATAATCACTGCTCACTGTAACCTCGACCTCCCATGCTCACATGCACCAGCATGCCCTGCTAATTTATTTTTATTTTTATTTTTAATATATAGAGTTAGGTCTCACTATGTTGCCCAGGCTGATCTCGACCTCCTGGCCTCAAGCTGTCCTCTCACCTCTGCCTTACAAAGTGCTGGAATTGTAGGCATGAGCAACCATGACAGGCCAAAACATTCTTTAGAAAATTAGAAAACTACTTGCAAAAGGCGGCCAGGGTCAAAACAGTTTTTCTGAAGGAAAAAAAAAGTTAAATTTTATGGCAGAATTTAATCCTTAACTGGCTAAACAATTCTAGATAGTATAATTTATAGTAGGAAAAGCTGGTGTAAATTATATGTATACATAAAATCCAGTCAGTAAAATGATATATTTGGTATGTAAAGATTTTAATGACATATTGTTGAATGAATTTTAGTTTTATTTAATGCATATTAAATGTTCACTATGTTCTAATCACAGATAATGGAATAAACCAAATATGACCCTTGTTCTCACATTGCTTACTGCCTCATGAGAGAGAAAATTAAGTAACTACAGAAGTATAAGTAACTATGATACAGACTACAATTTAAAAATGATAAGGTAACATGTATGTAAGAGCAGTGACTAATTTAGATTTGGACCGGGAAGCATGAAGGGAATCAATTTGGCAAGATCTCCTACAGCAAAAGATGTTCAGACTAAAAGTTGTGAATAAGCATTTAATTATGAAGTTCTTTATTCATTATATAATGCCTACTCAGCCATATTGTCATTTTGATGATTTGAAATATTGCCATATTTTCTATGTGAATCCTGCTCTTTAGTCTTCAATTCACTGCAACCTGCCTCTACCAGTCCATTGAAATGTTGTTGTCAAAATTAATAATGACTTCTTATTTCCTGATCCAACAGACACTGAAGTTCTCAGCTTACTTTATTGTTATGTTTTCAGCAGCACTTCTCACAATCAATCACTCCCTCCTTTTTCAAACTCTCTCTTCTCTTGGATCCTATATTTGTCTGCCAGGGCCGCCATGACAAAATCCCAGAGACTGGGTGACTACAACAACAGAAATGTATTTCTTACAATTCTGGAGGTTGGACAGCCAAGATCCAGGTGTCACCAAGTGTGGTTTCTCCTGAGGGCTCTCTTCTTGGCTTGCAGATGGCTCCTGCCTGGCTGTGTCCTCACATGGCCTTTCCAGGCATCCTTGAAGTCTCTTCCTCTTCTTACAAGAACACAGGCTTTATTGGATTAGGGCCCCACTCTTAGGACCTCATTTAACTTTAATTACATCTTTACAGGTCTTATCTTCAAATATAGTCCCATTGAGGGCTAGAGCTTCAATACTACTAGGGGTGGGAGACATAGTTCAGTCTAGAACTGCTTTTGATCCGGGAAACAATTTCTTTCTATTTTCTCTAACAGTTCTCCTTTTCTTTCTTCTATCCCTTAAATATATTAACAATTTAGAGTGTAGTCTCAGGCCGTTTTTTATCTCATTCTGACTCCAGCTCTTCTCTCACATTTGAATGATTTCAAGTCTACTGTATTAGATTAAAAGTCTACTTTGCCCATAGCAGGGATTGACATGTAGCAAGTTCTCCAAGTGGTAATATCTCATCAAAGTGGAGGATCCTATCTCATTGAGGCAGAGGGTAGATGTGGGACTCTATGAGACTCTCTCCAAGGTGACCCTCCAAGACCAGTCCTCAAATCCCAAAATCTGAAACTGTGGCAGTGTTTCATTGTACATCTTGCTACACAACAACCAGTAACATTTCTCGCATATTCACTATGTGCCAGGCAGTCGTCTATGAGCTTTACACGTGTTAATTCAGCTTGCTAATCCTTGTGATAATTTTATCCTCACATTATTCCAATTTTACAGATTAGAAAACTTAGTCACAGGGTGATTAAATAAATCGCTTAAGGTCACACGGCTTGTAAGTGACAGTAATTACCTTGTAGTCTGACTGTAGGACTCACACTATGTGCTAAGACTATGATTATATATAGCACTTATGATAAAAGTCTTTTTAAGTCAGAATAGGAATTTTAAGTCACAAAGAATATTAGGATAATTGGAATATTATTTGAGAAAACTTGAGGTATTGTTAGATATTCTTCTTCATTGCACATATCAAACCAAAGACTTTGGTAGAAAATGCACATTCTTAAAAAGTAGAAAACGTACAAATTGCTTTTTAAAATACTTTCAATGGTAGATAGGCATGTCTACATGTAATATCTACATGACATTACAAACCAAAAACAAAGATAAAAACTAGCAGATTTGACTACAACCACTTAATTAAGAAAATCCTTTGCCATAAAATAGTATAAACAAATGAAAAGACTGACATAAAACTTCGGGAGCGTTATTAACAAGACAAACAAACGAATGCCACAACAGAGAAATGGGAAATAACCTAACAAGTATCTCATAGAAGGATACATATACATATCTAGTAAACATATGAATCCACCACAGAAAAAAATTAAAATAGTGCTGTTTCCTTCTCAAGTTGGTAAAAATTAGTTTTTAATAATAATTGTCAGCGTGGGTGTGGATGGGGGTGTGGGAGATGATATTTTCACATTGCTGGGCTGGTGGATGTGTAATTGGTAATACCCATCTGGAGAAAAATTTGATAATACTTTGCTTCAAAAATTGTTACTTTGTTTTCTAAATATTTTTCTTTTACTCCAAGATATCTACACTAAGAAAGATACTATAATGGAATATTTACAAGTGTACATATTTATTTTGTAAGGAAATTTATTCAAGTTAATTATAAGAGTTAAATATTGGTAACAATCTACATCTTCCAAACAAGAGGATGACCATAATGGGTTGAAAATGTAATTTTGTTACTTTATCCACAACAGATAGTCCTGCACTGCAGCATTTAGTGTTGTTTTCAGAATAGGCTATTGTCTACACAGCAAATCAAGGTTTAAATTAAGAGCATAGATGGTAGCACATTCAGAAGCCTATGAAAACTCTCAGAATGAATTCCTGGGCTGTGTCTGGGAGTCTTACAGTTTTTGGCATAATGTGAATCTACTATATCATATAACTTGAACTCTGTCACACAATAATTTACTGTCACACAGTAATTTATTTATCAACCATTTAGGTAAAAACGAAACTTCTCTAATGTCTCCCACAACTGCCATCAAAAAGTAGCCTTCCTTGAGAAAACACTCATATTATTATCTTCGTTATCATCAACCGTCATCATCATCAGGATGGTTTGTATTGTCTTCATGTGTTTAAGCTGTGACATACAGTTCTCAGAAACCTCTTCCCTATAGAGTTATAGGTTACAGTTGTCCCAGAGATATACTTGCTTGAGATTTGGAGGGTTGGAAATGAAGCAGCAGCCATTATCTTTTGTAGGTTGTTATAATCAGATGTCGCTATAGACAGATGCAGAAGTGGGTTCCTGTTTCTTCTCACTCTCTTCTGCTTGACATATAGCTCTTCTTCCTAACTTCTGACCTTGTTGACCAAGAGCAGCTCCAGGCCTACCACTAAATGCCAGGTTGTGGACCTACAGTGGTGAGACAAGGACAGAGAAGATAACCTTCCCATAACTCTCCCTAAGAACTCTCCTTTCATAGTCTAAGATTAACAGGTAAAATACAAAACATTTATTTAAATTGTAATTTCAGGTAAACAATAAATATTTTTGTACAAGTATGTCCCAAATAATACAAGAGTTAATTATAGCAGTGAAATATTGGTAATAATCTTTTATCTCCTAATAAGGCCAATCCTGAACGTGTCAGAGAATTAATCGTGGCATTTTATCTTCAAAGACATAGTCCTCCACTGCAGGGACATATTCAATCTAAAAAAAAAAAAAAAAAAAAAAGGATTTATTTATTTAAAATTCTAATTGAACTGAGCATCCTGTACTTTTTAATTTGTTGGGTCTGGAAATACTAGTTTTGATGAATTGATGGCCTTGGTTCATAGATTGACTGATTGATGACACTTTCTCCAATCCTCCAATTCCCTTTCAAAACTTGAATTCCTCTAGCTCCTCCTTCAGTTCTACAAGGTCTACTTCCTAGAGTAAATCCCCTTCCCCACTACACTCACACTGACTCTGCTGCCCTTATTCTTGATTTTTATCATAATAGTAATGGTGATAATAAAAACAACAGTAAAAGCTAAAGTTTACTGAGGCTTACTATGTACCAGAGCCCCCTGTTAAGTACTTTACAGTAATCTATAATAGTTACTGTTACTTATGCCCATTTAAGTTACTGTTATGTACTCCCATTTAAGTTTCATACATAGTAAAACTCAACTGATTTTTGTTACTGTTATTTACTCCCATTTGAGTTTCATACATATTACAGTTCAACTGATAGATGGCATTTAGATGCCAACTTTCTTTAATCTCAGATATTTTACTCTCTGCTCTTTTCCTGTTTTTTTCCCCACTAAAGGTAGTGCGAAGTGATTTAGTTATTTCAGACATATGTATTTGATAGAAAAGGAAACTGAGGCACCAAGGGATTTAGAGAAACTTCCAAGGTCATATATTGGGTTAATGGGGCAATTGGGAGTAGAATTTACCATCTCTGAGAGTCCAAGGTGCTGTCTTGACTGTTGTGCTAAGAAGAAACTATATATCTTTAGTAGAGAAAGATAAATAAATCCCAATGTTTCCAAAAAAAAATCAACCTCCTTTCTATATCTTTCATGGAGACGTTTATTCTTAGACCAAAATTTCCAAATGTAACTTACTTCTTAAATTTTATATTTATTTTTAATTCAAGCTTATATGTTCATTTGTTCTTCTCACCAAATTAGATTTTATAATCCTTATACAACATATGCTTATGAGTTCAATTTCTGACTGAAACTGGTTTTTACGTAAGTGCTCCACAAGCCTTGAACAATGGGTTTCATGTGTAACCCAGAAAAGATATTTAAAATAATCTTTAGGAATTTCTTATTTTATCAGAATTTCTTCCTTTGAGGTGAGATTTGAATGAAAAAAATGCAGAAAAGAAAATTGCAGTTCTTTGAGAAAATGAAATAAGTTTGATTGATATATAAGAAGATTTCAGTGAAAGTAAAAATTCAAACATTTATTCTAAACAAGTCAGACCTAGAAACTGTCTCATGGAGAAAAATGGAATTTCAATATATTTCCAAGCATTGTTATAAAATCTCAGGCAAAATAAAGATGTTTTTCATTTATTCCATAATTGATTAGACACAAGATTTCTGATAACAGTTGTTCATTTCCCCCCATTTTTTATTTGGGGGATATTTGCGATTGTGGCCAGTGCAAGTCTCTTTCTCCCAAAGATGAAACTCCCCTGTGCTCCCCCCATACTATTTATATATTGTAGAATATTTGTTTTGTAGAAAAACTACTGTTCTGGTAGTACTCTATCTAAAGTACAGAGCAGGAAAAAGAGGGAAAGAAAGTGGAGAAATTTGGCCAGACCCGGAGGACTGAACTCAAAAGCCTGATATTAGTTTAATAAATTGTTGTTTATCTTTATAATAGTCATAAGAACATTCAATTAGATATAATTATTTATAAAGCTTCTCTTCTAATTCTCTTAGCAAGTCTGTCTTACAAGTTGCCCATGATATGCCAATAAAAAAATCAATTACAAGTTTGTAACACTTACAGCCTTGTTCTGTAGTGTTTCAGAACAGTGCTTTTCGAACCATCTGTGATGAAAGATGAGTTATTTTCAATCCATTGTGGACCGGTATTTCATAAATGACAGTTAACACATATTACTATAAAAACGATCATGTATTGACATTGAGGCAATATCAAAAAGCCATATAAGTTTTGAAACATTTGTGCTCAATTTCTGCACTTATCTTGTGCACAGGCACTGATGGACTACTCCCTGAGTGCCATTGCTTTAGAGTATAGTCTTTTGAATTTGATCGCTTGGGTTCACATTCTATCTCTGCCATATTCTACTTGTCCTGTAACCTTGTTCAAGTTACTGAAATGTACAATGAAAATAATAATAGTACCTTTTCAAAGTTTGCCATGAGGATTTAATGAGGTATTATATGAAACCCTGAGAAGGATATCTAGCATGCACTACAGGGTCAATAAAAGTAAGTCATTATAATTACTGCATGCAGTTTTACAATACACAATGTGCTTTCCCATGCATCACGTCATCTATTCCCTACAAAATCTCTGTAGGGGTACGTTAAAGAAGTAATGATTATCCTCTACAGCACAGTTGAGAAAACCAAGGGTCAAGTGTTTAAATTGTTACACAAGTGTTTAAATGGTTGCACAGCTGGTAAATGGTAAAGCCGGGAGTTTAATGTGATGCTATTTCTCCCTTATTCCATCCTCCCTCTCAAAGCATGTCAAAGGCTACATGAAGTAGTCCTTTTCATCCAGAACAAAGTCTTCCTGCTCATTTCCTGAGCCTCTTGGTCCCAGGACATAGCTTGACAAAAAACAGGACAATCCCAGCAATAGCAGGATCTCTGATCCCCTCTCAATTAGTAGACTTCTCCTATAGGAGGGGTTTGTGTTGACCTTGCACCTACATTTCCTTTTCACGGCTACTGACAGCAAGATGTGTACAATTTATGCTTTCAGCTCAGAGTGCTGTATATCTGGTTAATGTGATGGCAGCTATATTTCAGATGTTGGAAATGTCAGTTGGAAAAGGAATTTCCAGCCCCAAGATGAGAGAAGTGACTATCTCTTTTCATGTGTTGGTGGATGGTCTGGCTTACATTTTGTTTTTCTTGAACATACCCAGATGATATGAATGTTTCTTCGGTTGAGGTTTGAATATTTTACTTCTTATAAATCCAAAGAAATGTTTATTTCTTCCTGTGGTTAAATTGTGCAGATGAATTCTCAGAGAGTAAGGAGCATGAGAAATTCATATGGGACATTCAATGTTCTAGTAATTATGATCTCTATTTGATTAAGAGACAAAGAACCAAACCTAAGATGTGTTAAAAATGAATAAAATTTCCCTGTACTAGTAAATTTAAAAAGGAGTTACAAACGTAAATACTGCAGATGCGTTTTCTCCAACAATGCCTGCAGAGTAAGTTAAATTCAGAAAAAAATATTTAATTATACAGCAGCAAAAAATGAGCTTAGTGTAAACAAACCATTGTCCACTACTCTAAATAAGTTAATGAACAACCCATTAGCTATCTTATAAAACAAATTATAAAATGAGTTAAAAATTTTATGGAATAAAGAAATGTGAGTGAAGGTAAGCCAGAATCATTCAGAATTACATCTAAGTGCTACACTGTGTACAGGAATACCTTACCTTATTGCACTTCACTTTATTACACTTCATAGATACTACAATTTTTGCAAATTGAAGGTGTGCAGAAACCGTGTCCAACAAGTCTATCAGTATCAGTTTGCCAACAGCAGGTGCTTACTTCCTGTCCCTGTGTCACATTTTGGTAACTCTCACAATATTTCACTTTTTCATTATTATTATATCTGTTATGGTAATCTGTGATCACTGATTTTTGATGTTCCTATTGTGATTGTTTTGGGGTGCCACAAACCCTGCTCACATAAGACGGTGAACTAAAGTTATGAATGTTGTGTGTGTTCTGACTGCTCCACCCACTGGCTGTTTCCCTATCTCTCTTCTCCTTCTTAGGCTTCCTTATTCCCTGCAGTGCAACAATATTGAAATTAGGCCAATTAATAACCCTACAATGGTCTCCAAGTGTTCAAATGAAAGGAATAGTTATACATCTTTCACTTTTAATCAAAAGCTATAAATGATTAAGCTTAGCAAGAAAGGCACGTCAAAAGCCCAGAAAGGCTGAAAGATCGCCAAACTGTTAGCCCAGTTGTGAATGCAAACGAAGAGGAAATTAAAAGTGCTACTCCAGGGTATGCACCAATTGTAAGAAAGTAACCTTATGCCGATATGGAAAAAAACTTTAGTGGTCTGGAAAGAAGATCACAGCAGCCATAACATTTCCTTAGGCCAAAGTCTACTTTAGAGAAAGCCTTTAATCTTCAAGGAAGGCTGAGAGAAGTGAGGAAGCTATTGAAGAAAAAGTTTGAAACAAGCAGAGGTTGGTTGATGAGTTTTCAGGAAAAAAAGTCATCTTCATCACTTAAAAATACAAGGTAAAGCTGAAGTGCAGATATAGAAACTGCAAGTTTTCCGGAAGATGTAGCTGAGATATTGATGGAGGTGGCTACACTAAACAACTGATTTTCAATATAGATGAAACAGCCTTCTATTGGAAGATGATGCCATTTAGCGCTTTTATAGTTAGAGAGGAGTCAATGCCTGGCTTCAAATCCTTCAAAGGACAGGCTGATTCTCCTGTTAGGAGCTAATGTAGCTGGTGACTTAAAGTTGAGGCCAATGCTTATTTACCATCCCCAAAATATTAAGGTCCTTATTATTATGCCAAATCTACTCTTCCCATGCTCTATAAATGGAACAGCAAAGCCTGGATGATAGCACATCTGTTTACATCATGGTTTACTGAGTATTTTAAGCCCACTGTTGAGACCTACTACTCAGAAAAAGAAATTCCTTTAAAAATATTATTTCTTATAGGTATGGCACCTCATCACCCACAAGCTCCGATGGAGATGTACAATAAAATGAATGTTTTCATGCTTGCTAACACAACATATATTCTGTAGCCCATGGATCAAGGAGTAATTTTGACTTTCAAGTCTTATTCTTTAAGACATACACTTTGTAAAGGTACAGCTGTCGTAGATAGTGATTCCTCTAACAGACCTGGGCAAAGCCAATTGAAACTATTCTGGAAAAAATTTATGATTCTAGATGCCATTAAGAACATTTGAGGCTCATGGGCAGAGGTCAAAATATCAACATTAACTGGAATTTGGAAGAAGGTAATCTCAACCTCTGTGAATGACTTAGTGGAGGAAGTCACTGTAGTTGTGGTGGAAACAGCAAAAGAACTAGGATTAGAAGTGGAGCTGGAAGAAATGACTGAAATGTTGCATTCTCATGATAAAACTTGACTGGATGACAAGTTGCTCCTTATGGATGAGCAGTGAAAGTGTTTCTTGAGATGGAATCTGCTCCTGGTGAAAATGCTGTGTATGTTGTTTAAGTGACAACAAAGAAATTAGACTATAACATAAACTTAGTTAGCAAAGCAGTGGCAGGGTTTGAAAAAATTGCCTCCAATTTTGAAAGAAGTTTTACTGCTGATAAAATGCTATTAAACAGTATCACATGCACAGATAATCTTCATGAAAGGAAGGGTCAATTAATATGAGAAGCTTCACTGTTGCCTTATTTTCACAAATTGCCACAACCACCCAACCTTGAGCATCCATCACCCAGATTAGCTGGTAGCCATCAACATTGAGGAAAGACCCTCCACCAGCAAAAAGATTGTAATTGGCTGAAGGCTCAAATGATTGTTAGCGTGTCTTAGTAATAGAGTATTTTAAAATTAAGATATGTGTAATTTTTATATGTAATGTCATTGTATACTTAATAGACTACAGTGTGGTGTAAACACAACTTTTATATGCATTGGGAAACCAAAAATTTTGTGTCAGTCACTTTATTGTGATATTCACTTGATTGCGGTGGTCTGGACCTGAACTTACAATATGTCTGGGGTATGCCTGTAAATCAAACTTCTACAGGAATGAGTTCTTTAGAATGAAAGCTCTCTCTTCTGTCAAAAGTGTCAAGTAAACAAAATAGCTCAACTTCACTTGTTTTGGAGCAGCCCTGCACCCTCACAATTCTAGGCTGAGGTCAGGAGTGCTATAGCAACTATGATGAAATGTGAGAGTCCATTGAGCCTTAGACTCTTGTTTACCACACATAAAGGACTTTGCACTAGATAAATATAGGAAGTTCCAAGCATTGCACTGTTAGTGGCCAAAAATATCAAATAACCTTTAGTTTAAAGGCAAAGCTGTCCCAGATCTAATAGCTAGGGATTGAGAATGCAGTGAACATAGCTGAAACTCTATTTCATTAAAAATGAAGGGAGAGTACCATGTTGGATATAATACTGCCTGCAATCTGCTCAAATATTTTCATTGCTATACGATCTCAATAGGTAACCAAAAATTTTCAAGCCATAATAAAAACATGGAAATTCATGAGAAAATTAGTTTGAGTGCCTTTAGAAGTAGACCCTGAGGCTAGGGTTTGAAATGTACTGGTTTACTTGGCAGGAGATCCCAGGAAGCATTGTTAGGAGAGTGGAGAACTGAGGCAGAAAAGAAAAGGCACAAAATAAAGAGTACATTTTCAAGCCGGTTACCTGTAGGGCAAGGTAAATGGGAATTTCAAGTGGGAACTCTGGGGTCATATATGACAAGTGCCTCAGAGTTAGCTCAGATCAGGGGCAAAGGAGCTAAGGATTTGTATACTAAATCTATCATTGGTTGAGAGATACTGGGCATGGGGTGGGTGGCAGAATGTATTTTAACACTTTCTGATCTGTCGTGGTACTTTCAGGCAGTTGGAAGCCCAGTAGTTCCTTACAATGGTGAGATCTCAGGGAATACAGTTGGGACATCTGCTACAATTTGTGAAGCCATATTTCCTTTGAATTTTATATAGCAATTGTCTCAGTATCCTTAGAAATGTAAACACACATACACACACATTTGACTTAGGAATTATCTTCATTTGCTTTTAAACATAGGAGTATGACTAACGTAAACACAAGAACTCTAATAGATCGATGCGCAGGATGAAAAAGTGTAAAGAATAAATGCTTTGGAGTTAGATAGACCAAGATGTGGATCCTAGTCTTACCAGTCAAGTAATTTGAAAAAGTAATTTACTGTGTTTCATCTTCATTTTGTTAATCTGCAAAATAAGTAAATAATTTGCATTTTGTTGTGTTGCGAGAACACAGTTTAAGCTCCTATCTCAGCACTTGAAATATAGTAGTATCTCAGTGATGATTAGCTATGATCAACAACATACTCACCAGGACTACTACCATCAGCACTCTAATCAGTACCACCACCACCATCACCATCATCATCAGTATCATCATCTTTTCCTTGCAAAAAATACTTGGAGTTTTCTCTGAAAAAACAAAACAAAATAAAACGAAACAGGAAATATACCTCTTTTGATATAATAAGAAGAAAACAGAGCAATCTTCAATCTTCAAAAATATGTGAGAAGAACACAAAACTTCTCTGAAATGAAATATGTCTTTTTTATTTCATGTAGCATTGGTTGTACAGCTGCCTATGTTAGAACATTTATACAGGTACTAATGAACAGGTACTAACAGCTTCAATGGAAAAGAGTCGTGTGAATACTTATGTAGAAAATATTTAAAGTCGTCATTATTGAGAATCTCCAATTTACCACATATTTTATGGCAATCTCTTTTCTAAAATGAATCAACAAGACTAAGTCATTATGTTAAAAAGCCATGCCTCCATAACACTGTCTTTACAGATACAGATTTAGCACAGTAATTCATTTTCTCTCTTCTGATAATTACAATATTAAAGAAAATACTAGTCACCTACACAAAGGAAACTACACTGACTTGGTGTCACTCAGTGAGTTCACATGCATGAAGAGTTTGGATAATTTAGGTTCTCAAAGACACAGTTACCGAAATATTAATACATTGTTTACTGAGGAGGCCTCTTTTTGCTTTGATGACTCAATGGTTCATACGTGAAAATCCCAGGAATTGTTTTACCTTAACTGAAAAGTCCAAGGATTCTTTTTTTTGTGAATATCATCTCATATATTTTATGTTTTATTTTTTTAGAAATTTTTATTGTTTTATTTTACTCTAAGTTATTGGGGTACAGGTGGTATTTGGTTACATGAGTAAATTCTTAGTGGTGATGTGTGAGATTTTGGTGCATCCATCACCTAAGCTGTATACACTGTGCCATATTTGTTTTCTTTTATCCCTAGCCCCACTCCCACTCTTCCCCCCCAGTCCCCAAAGTCCATTGTATTATTTTTATGCCTTTGTGTCCTCATAGCTTAGCTTCCACATATCAGTGAGAACATACAATGTTTGGTTTTCCATTCCTGAGTTACTTCACTTAGAATAATAGTTTCCAGTCTCATCCACGTCACTGTAAATGCTGTTAATTCATTCCTTTTTGTAGCTGAGTAGTATCCCATCATGTGTATATATACCACAGTTTCATTATCCATTCATTGATTGTTGGGCATTTGGGTTGGTTCCACTATTTTGCAATTGTAAATTGTGCTGCTATAAACATGCGTGGGCAAGTATCTTTTTCAAATAACAACTTATTTTCCTCTGGGTAGATACTCAGTAGTGGGATTAATGGATTAAATGGTAGTTCTACTTTTAGTTCTTTAAGGAATCTTCACACTGTTTTCTGTGGCTGTTCTGGTTTGCATTCCCACCAGCAGTGTAGAAGTGTTCCCTGATCACCGCATCCACACCAACATCTACTGTTTTTTGATTTTTTTATTATGGTCATTCTTGCAGGAGTAAGGTGGTCTCACATTGTGGTTTTGATTTGCATTTCCCTGATCATTAGTGATGTTGAACATTTTTTCATATGTTTGTTGGCCATTTTTATATCTTCTTTTGAGAATTGTCTATTCATGTGCTTAGCCCAGTTTTTCATGGGATTGTTTCCAAGTTTGTTATAGATTCTGGATATTAGTCCTTTGTCAGATGTATAGATTGTGATGATTTTCTCCCACTTTGTGGGTTGTCTGTTTACTCTGCTGACTGTTCCTTTTTGCCATGCAAAAGCTCGTTTAGTTTTGTCCCAGATATTTATCTTTGTTTTTATTGCATTTGCTTTTGAGTTCTTGGTCATGAAATCCTTGCCTAAATCACGTCTAGAAAGGTTTTTCCGTGTTATCTTCTAGAATTTTTATAGTTTCAGGTCTTAGTTTTAAATTTTCAATCCATCTTGAGTTGGTATTTGTATAAGGTGAGAGATGAGGATCCAGTTTCCTACATGTGGCTAGCCAATTATCCCAGCATCATTTGTTGAAAAGGGTGTCCTTTCCCCACTTTATTTTTTGTTTGCTTTGCCAAAGATCAGTTGGCTGTAAGTATTTGGGTTTATTTCTGGGTTTTCTATTCTGTTCCATTGGTCTATGTGCCTATTTTTATACCAGTACCATGCTGTTTTGGTGACTATGGCTTTATAGTATAGTTTGAAATCAGGCAGTGTGATGCCTCCAGATTTGTTCTTTTTGCTTTAGTTCTTCCTCCACCTGTGAAGTCCGTAAGTCGGATTCACACCCTCTCCCAAGTTCTGGCTAGGAGACTTCTCGCCCTGTTCAAATTGTTACAAAGTTCAGCTAGAGAATTCCTTCTGCCTGTGGATTTTTGCCCCCAGCTTCTCTGGCCACCCTCCTGATGGATCCTTATGGTGCCAAGCAAGAATAGGCTGCGTCAGGACCCAGCAAGCTCTCAGGGCTTTTCTGCTCCTTCCTCTACCCTTGTATTTTGTCCAGCTCGACTCTCTAACTTGACTCAGCTCCAAGTGAAGTTGGAAACTTCTCCCACAAACAGACCTTCGACTTCTCCAGTGAGGGTGTGTGTTTGGGAGAGGAGACTTTCCCTTTCCCACTTCTGCAGTTGGGGCACTCACAGTATTCAGGGTGTTTCCTGGGTCCTGCAGGAGTAGTCCACTTCCTTCAGAGGGTCTGTGGGTGCTCTCAGGATTTCTGGTTTGTTCTTGTAGTCGATCTGGAGCTAAAATTCACAGTGCGAGCCTCCACATACTGCTGTGTCTGGAGCAATCTTGTCCTACCTCCCATCTGCCATATCCCTAAATCTATCCAATGATTCTTGTAAAGAATTTTTTTCCTTTATTAATCTCAACTAGTTCTACAATTTTACACACCATTGATACAGTGATAAGTCTCTAATTTGTATCACAAGTCCTGAATTTTTATTCAGTTTCTCACCTCAACTGACCCTTCATCTTGACATCTTCATTTAGATGGCTAATAGTATCTCAATATTACATAGATGAAAAACAGTAGGCTTTATTTCACCTTCTCTACTACCAGCTCCCTCCTTCTCAAGGTAAATCTTTGAGAATCATTTTTTGATTTTTCACTTTCTGTCTCTCCTCATTTCCAGTCTATCAGCAAATTATTAAACTTTTCCCCCAAAAATATTTGGGGACCCAGTCTACACATTGTCATGCCTCTGTTCTCATTTATTCCAAGCCACTATCATCTCTGGTTTGAACTACCACAATGGTCTACTCATTGGACTTTTTGCTTCATGCCCTGGAATCAATTATCAAACAAGATAGAAAGACATCTTTTTAAAAACTTGAATCAGGTCCTATTGCTTTTCTGCTAAAAATTTCCCAGTGGTTTCAGCTCATACACAAAATTAAAATTAAAAATTTTACCCAAACATTCAAGGCTCTACATGGCCCTTTGCCCTTGGAACTCTTTTGCACACTCTCCCACTCACTTTCAAGTCATAGTAGCTTCCTGTTTCAGGGACATACCAAGCTTCTTCCTCACCGTGAACTTGTTTGTTTGTCATCTGGAATATTTTCTCCAATATTTTGTATGACTAGCTCTGAACTCAAATATCATTCCTTTAGAGGGACCTGTCTTGGTAACCCTATTAAATATCTCCCACACATCCTCCTCAGTTGCTCTCTACCCATAACCCATTTTTTTTTCTCCATAGCACTCACAGCTCTTTGAAATGGTTCTTTGCTTTATTGTCTGTCTTACCCACTAAAATATAAGATCTATGAGAGCAGCCAGTGACTGGACCCTAGGACTATAAATGGCCCCCTCTGGATGGGACAACGTGCCCTTTCCATGTGGTTCTTTCTGTGTAGATACGTGATGCTCCCCTGTCTGCCAAAGGAGACTCTAATATGCTGCCTTAAATTGGTTATCTGGCCACAGTGAGTTTTCTAGGGCTTGTTTTCTGACCCCTGTGGTTCAAATAAGTATCTTACTGAAGGAAAGGGCACTGATAGTGAAAGTCAAAATAATCCACAACCTCAGTTATATTTTATCCCCATGTAGGGGTGATTAATCTGACTACAATATAGATTTTTTACTAAGTCAAGCTAAGTCAAATGGCCAATTAGATAGTCTGGGACTTGGAGTCACAGTGGGCTAGCTAAGATTCTTTGGCAAGGGTAGTTTTATACAATGTAATGGCTTTTCAATACTGGCCAATGAAGAAGTGCTACATCCTTAGCAGCATTATGTTTTATATAGTTTATCAACAAGTGGAAAAGTAGGAGAATCATTGTCCTGAATAGAGTAACAGGAAGGATGTTTGTATAAGGCACCCCAGTAAGAATGTTGGGACCTCTTCTCTATCCAGATCAGAGCCCCTACAGTCTGATATAAAAGAGAGTTTCAAGTGTATTTTTGAAGTATTTCTTCTCCTATGTATTCTGTTATCCATCCTCCAGAGTTTATCATAGTCGTATTTGTGACTAGGATTGCAACTACAAGTTACTGACATATTAGTGTGTTCTAATCTGATCTATAGGTCTGATGTCTATATCTTTCTAATCTATGAAGTCCCCTTTTGTGATCACAGAGAAGGTATAAACTAAGAATCAAAGATCAGTTTGTCTAAGACTTCTTTGCAAGGTGGCCTCCTACAAAATTCTATGAAAACTGGTCATATCTGAGTGCTTAAGGCAATCAGTTTTGGTAGAAAGCTGAGGGGGTAAATTGGGTCAACCATTCGCCTTACCATATAAGCTGTAACTACAAGGATCGAAGCCCAGCTTTCTGATCACACTAGGTGTATTAGCTGTCTATTGCTGCATAACAAATTTCCCCAGGACATAGCAACTGAAAGCAACAAAGATTTATTACTTCACAGTTACAGTGAGTCATAAGGAGGAGTAGGTGAGCTGCAGGGTTATGGTTCACTGCCTTAAGAGGATGTAATCAAGGAGTCCAGTAATTTCAAAACTTGACTTGGGGGAGAGTCACAAGTTCACACATGTGACCTTGGTAAGATTTAGAAGATCTGTTTCCAAGTTCAACTCTGTGGGCTGATATACAGGGCTGCCCCATGACATGGCACTCGGAGTGAGCAAGTTAAGACAGAGGGAGAGGGAGAACCAAAGATGGAAGCCACAGTCTTTTTATAACCTAATTTAGAAAGTGATATTCTACAGTACTCCATTCCTTAGAAGTGAGTCAATAAGTCCAGCCTACACTCAAAGAATGGGAGATTAAACAAAAATATGGACACCAGGAAGTGCCGATCATTAGTGGCCACATCAGAGGGTGCCTATAACATTTTAGAAAGGTAAGTGATTCCCATACATAAATAGGGTGCTTATAAAATAGGGTTAGTTTCCATATCGTATTGCTGTTGGATGCTAGCCTCTTATAATACCAGTAAGAGTCAGTATCCATTTAAATTGCATGACTTTTCCCTCATCATGTAATTTTAAAGTCTCTCACACAGAATCTGACTTCCAGCTCCATTAGATTTCTGTGTGTTCTCCAAGAATGGAGTGAACAATAAATAATCTAAACTCGACTACCGCTCCTGTCTCCATAATTTTCATGATTTTCCCTCACTAATTAGCTTCATTGTTAAGAGTGGCTTGTTGCCATTTTAGCAGACATGGCATATGTTTGGCCTGGTCATTTGCCCTTGTTGATGGATTACTATTTTTGTCTTAGTATTTTATATTATCTTAGTATTTCAAACCCAAACCTTCCTTAACTGGTGTGCACAATTTTATTCTTACTAGATTAAATCCTATTAAATATTCTACCCATTATTTTCTTGAAAAAAAATCTCTTTTGGAGATTTCTGACCTGCTGCATAGCAAATGAATATGAATTGGATTTCCCTCTACAATCATCCTGTGGATTCCTTTAACTTCCATCCTGTGATGGATTCCCTGTTTCTTAGATTTCTTGTCTTTCTCATTCTTGTTTACTTTTTATTGTTGTTTAAATTATTGGATTCTATTTTCAGTAGCATATTTAAAAAGGTACATTAGAAGTAAAATTACAAAGCATTAGTATGGAACTGTAGATTAGAAATCATTTTTGCTCAGAATTTTGAAGACTTGCTCCACTGTCTTCTAGCTTAAAAAAAAAAAAAATTCCATCAACTAGCTTCCATACCTTTGTATAAAAAACATTTTTTGTTTTTGTTTTTGTTTTTGTTTTTTGCCTCTCTGCAAGCCAGTAGCACCTTCTATTTGCCTTAAGCACTTTGAAATTTCACAATGATGTGGGTTAATTGACAACCATTGTACCAGTTGCTTGGTGAGCCATTTACATCTGGGAGCTCATGTCTATGTCCTTCAGTTCTGTGACGTCTTCTTGACTTATGTCATTGATGATTTCTTCTTTCTTTTTTTATCACTTTCTGAAATATATATATATACACACACACACACACACACATATACACACACACACATACACACACACACATATCTTTAATGTGTTGTTTCCTTTCATATTCTCTTTGATTTAGGGATTAACACCCAAAACACCATTTGGGGCAAAAAGGAAAATAAAACACTTTTACTCTAATTTTAGTGGCCTTATATAAGGCAGGAAAGGAGCAGAAATTAAATCTCTATATTTAGTCTATTATCTTTATCTGGGCAAACTAAATTATTTTCACATTGATTTATTGACATAAGTTTAATTAGAGTGTTTTATTCATTACATTTAATAAACTTATTGATGTTATAACTCACTGTCTTGCTAAGTTTTATGTATCTGCACCCTCTGATCTTTGTTCTTCCTTTTACTGACTTATTTTGAGCAGAGTATTGTTTAGGATTCATTTTATTGTCCTATTTGATTTTTAGAGTCCCTTCATTATATTATTTTGTCAATAGATTACTCTAGGTATTAGAATGCACACACGCAACAGACTACTACGGATTAATATTTTACTACCTTGTGGAAAAAGTAAGAACCTTGCAACATTGTAATTTATTATATTTACACACCTCCTGTCTATTATGCTATAGTTATAATGAATTTTACTTTGGATCTATTATAAGTCTTACCAAAAAAAAAAAAAAATACTGTTTTTATTTAAACTGTGAGTTAACTTCCAAAGAATTTAAGAAAAACGTATTTATTATTACCCACATATTTATTATTAAATTTCTTCTCAGAGATCTGTACAGTTGGCCCTTCTCATCTGTGAGTTCTGCATCTACAGATTTATATATGTGCAGATGGAAAATATTTGATAAAGAAATGGTTGGGTCTGTACTGTATAGACTTTTTTTTCTTGTCATTATCCCCCAATCAATACAGTATAACTACTATTTATACAGCATTTACATTGTATTCGGTATTATTAGTAATTTAGAGATGATTTGAGGTATACAAGAGAAAATGTGTAGGTTACATGCAATAATACATTTGTTATATAAAGGACTTAAGCCTCTGTGAATTGTGGTATCCCCAGGGAGGGGGGGGGGGGGTGGTCCCACGGACACTGAGGAACAACTGTACTTTTATCTGGTATGATTTCCATTCAACTTGAGAAACCTGTAGCATTTGTTGGAGTGCAAATCTATATGCAACACATTCTCAAGATTTTGATTTTTCTGCAAATGTATTTATTTGGCTTTCATCTCTTAAGGACAATTTCCCAGTTTATATCATCTTAGGCTAACCTTTTTTTTTTTTTGTAACACTTTAAAAATTGTTTTCTTATCTTCTATCTCCTAATGCTGTCATTCTTATTGTTGTTCCCCAGTAAGCAATAGTTCCCCCTCCCTCAACCAATTTTAAGATTTTCTTTTCTTTTCTTTGGTTAATGTAAGATTGATTCCAAATTGCCTATTTTTTTTTATCTGTTTTCTTTTGTATTTTTAAATATTCTTCCTGGGGTTCTCTGATCTTCCTGTATTTATGTATTGAAAAAGTGACTTTTTCCCCTTATCTTCTATTTCTGGGACTCTGATTACATGCATTTTAGATCTTATACCGCAGGTCATTGAGGGATTGCTCATTTGTCTTAATTCTTTTTATCTTCCTGTGATTCAACTTCATATATCTTTTCTTTTGTTGTGCTAAATATGTTGGTAAACTTCTCCAATAAATTTATTATTTCATATGCTTCTTTTTTCAAGTCTAGAATTTTCATGTAGTTCATTTATAGTTTGTACATTTTCCAAAAATGTACCCATCTCTTTGCCCATTTTTTATCTTTTCATTTAAAGAAATCTTTTATGAAGGATGACTTGTTTTATTATAGTGAGCAGTTTAATTACTGGTGGAAACTTGGTTTGGACCTTTGTTGGGATAAGCCTACTTCTGTTTTGCTTTTGCTACTGGATATAGAGTTTGGTGTCAAGGGAAAATGCAAGGTATTTACTAAACCTTTCTAACTTGACAAGACTCCAACTCCAATCTCTGTCTCTCCAGTAATGGGCAGCTACTGAAATCTCTAGAAGTTCTTTAAACCTTCCACCTGTATCCTTCTGCTAGTGTCCCTGAAACCTTGCCTTATCTATGTGCAATTTAGGGTCAGTTCAGGATTTGAGGGGAATTTGTGTGCATATTTGCAGTTGCTGCTTCTGTAGCTGTGAGAGGTGAAGCTGGCTGGGCTACTGGGTCAGGTGGGAACTTGGAGAACTTCTCTGTCTAGCTAAAGGTTTGTAAACACACCAATCAGCACTCTGTAAAAACAGACCAATCAGCGCTCTGTAAAATGGACCAATCAGCAGGCAGTAGGCAGGGCCAAATAAGGGAATAAAAGCTGGCCACCCAAGCCAGCAGTGGCAACCTGCTTGGGTCCCCTTCATGTTGTGGAAGCTTTGTTCTTTCATTCTTTGCAATAAATCTTGCTACTGCTCACTCTTTGGGTCTGCACTACCTTTATGAGCTGTAACACTCACCGCGAGGGTCCACGGCTTCGTTCTTGAAGTCAGCGAGACTAAGAACCCACTGGAAGGAATAAATTCCAGATACATTTTGGTGACCCAGATGGAACAATCACCAAGCGATGAGTACCATCGGACCCTTTTCACTTGCTATTCTGTCCTATTTTTCCTTAGAATTTGGGGGCTAAATACTGAGCACCTGTTGGCCATTTAAAAGTGACTAGTGTGGCCGCTGAACCAAAGGCATGGGTGTCAGGCGTTCTGGGAAAGGGCTCTCTAACAACCCCCAACTCTTCAGAGTTGGGAGCATTGGTTTGCCTGGAACCAGCTTCCGCTTTTCCTGTACTTCTGGGCTGAGCTAAGGGTCTACGGAGAGGACAGCCATTCATCTCCGGGGGTCCTGACCACAAGTTGGTTGACCCTGCGGCCATGAGAGGAACTCTCAAAGGCATGTCACCCAAGCAAGACTCACACATCTATCCTATGTATCCTAACCCTTGCCCCCTGGGTCCTAATGCCTGTCAGACAAACTTCCTCTTGCCTCTCTTCTCCGAGGCTAGCCCTGCTTCTAAAAACAACTCCCCATCTCTGGTGCTTTTCTAGTTTCTCCTATAAGAATGATTTCTAGTATAAACTCCAGGACTCTATTCCCTTCCTTAGGCACCTGGACTCACCAATCAGAAAGACATAATTTTCGCCCAAAGCCCCATCGTAGAGGGAACTATCTGGAATTCTAGGACCCCTCCTCAGAGTAGCAGATCTAACAAAAGCTATTCCTGAAGCTAGGATATGGGGAGCCTCAGAAATTGTATCCTTCCTATTCATATAAGTGAGGACAAAAGGTACCACTCTTCCCACCCTGACGATCCCTTCCCTCTCTCAGGGTATGACCCTCCACTTCATTTTTGGGGCATAACATCTTTATAGGACATGGGTAAGGTCCCAATACTAACAGAAGAATGCTTAGGACTCTAACAGGTTTGTGAGAATGCATCGGTAAGGGCCACTAAATCCAATTTTTCTTGGTCCTCTTTGTGGTCTAGGAGGACAGGGTGTAGGTTTTGAGAATGTGTCTGTAAGGGCCACTAAATCCGACCTTCCTCAGTCCTCTTGGTGGTCTAGGAGGAAAATTAGTATTTCTGCTCCTGCGTCGGTGAGTGCAACTATTCTGATCAGCAGGGTCCAGAGACCTTTGTGGGTTCTTGGGCAGGGGGAGAAACAAAACAAACCAAAACCATGGGCGGTTTTGTCTTTCAGATGAGAAACTCTCAGGCATCAACAGGCTCACCCTTGAAATGCATCCTAAGCCATTGGGACCAATTCAACCTGCAAACCCTGAAAAAGATGCAGCTCATTTTTTTCTGCACTACGGCCTGGCCCCAATATTCTCTCTCTGATAGGGAAAAATGGCCACCTGAGGGGAGTATAAATTACAGTACTATCCTGCAGTTTGACCTTTTCTGTAAGAGGGAAGGCAAATGGAGTGAAATACCTTATGTCCAAGCTTTCTTTTCATTGAAGAAAATAGAAAACTATGCAAAGCTTGCAATTTACATCCCACAGGAGGACCTTTCAGCTTACCCCCATATCCTAACCTCCCTATAGCACCCCTTCCTATTAATGATAAGCCTCCTCTAACCTTCTGCCTTCCTCGAGCAGCTACGAGAGGCCTTAAGAAAATATACTCCCCTGTCACCAGACTCACTTGAGGGTCAATTGATCTGAAAAGATAAGTTTACTACCCAATCAGCTGTGGATATCAGGAGAAAGCTCCAAAAGTGAGCCCTGGGCCCTGAACAATATCTGGAGGCATTATTAAACCTGGCAACCTTGATGTTCTATAATAGGGACCAAGAGGAACAGGCCCAAAAGGAAAAGTGAGATCAGACAAAGGCTGCAGCGTTAGTCATTGCCCTCAGACAAACAAACCTTGGAGGTTCAGAGAGGACAGAAAATGGAGCAGGCCAATCACCCGGTAGGGCTTGTTATCAGTGTAGTTTACAAGGACACTTTAAAAAAGATTGTCCAACGAGAAGCTGCCCCCTCGTCCATGTCCACTATGCTGAGGCAATCACTGGAAGGTGCACTGTCCCAGAGTGCAATGATTCTCTGGGCCAGAAGCCCCCAACCAGATGATCCAACAACAGGAATGAGGGTGCCTGGGGCAAGCGCCAACTCATGTCATCATCCTCACAGAGCCCCGGGGGTGTTTAATCATGGAGGCCCAGGAAATTGACTTCCTCCTGGACACTGGTGCGGCCTTCTCAGTGTTAATCTCCTGTCCTGGACGACTGTCCTCAAGGTCCGTTACCGTCCGAGGAATCCTGGGACAATCTGTAACCAGGTATTTCTCCCACCTCCTCAGTACTTTGCTCCTTTCACATGCCTTTCTTGTTATGCCTGAAAGCCCCATACCCTTAATAGGGAGGGATATATTAGCCAAAGCTGGAGCTATTAGCTACATGAATATGGGGAACAAGTTACCCATTTGTTGTCCTCTACTTGAGGAGGGAATCAACCCTGAAGTCTGGGCATTGGAAGGAACAAACTCAAGCACCAGCTTTAAGCCTTCCCACAGGACAAAACTTCTCTTTATGCATCACAGAGAGAGCAGGGCTAGCTCTTGGAGTCCTTACTCAGACTCGTGGGAAAACCCCACAACCAGTGGCATACCCAAGTAAGGAAACTGATGTAGTAGCAAAAGGCTGGCCTCACTGTTTAAGGGTTGTTGTGGTGGTGGCCGTCTTAGTATCAGAGGCTATCAAAATAATACAAGGAAAGGATCTCACTGTCTGGACTACTCATGATGTAAATGGCAAACTAGATGCCAAAGGAAGTTTATGGCTATCAGACAACCGCCTGCTTAGATATCAGGTGCTACTCCTTGTGGGACTGGTGCTTCAAATATGCACGAGTGCGACCCTCAACCCTGCCACTTTTCTCCCAGAGGATGGGGAACCAATCGAGCTTGACTGCCAACAAATTATAGTCCAGACTTATACTGCCCAAGATGATCTCTTAGAAGTCCCCTTAGCTAATACTGACCTTAACCTATATATTGATGGAAGTTCATTTGTGGAGAATGGGATACGAAGGGCAGGTTATGCCATAGTTAGTGATGTAACCGTACTTGAAAGTAAGCCTCTTCCCCCAGGGACCAGCTCCCACTTAGCAGAACTAGTGGCACTTACCCAAGCCTTAGACCTGGGAAAGGGAAGAAGAATAAATGTGTATACAGATGGCAAGTATGCTTATCTAATCCAACATGCCCATGCTGCAATATGGAAAGAAAGGGAGTTCCTAACCTCTGGGGGAACCCCCATTAAATATCACAAGGAAATCATGGAGTTATTGCACTCAGTGCAAAAACCCAAGGGGGTGGCAGTCTTACACTGCCAAAGCCATCAAAAAGGGGAAGGAGAGGGGAGAACAGCAGCATAAGCAGCTGGCAGAGACAGGGAAAGACCAGCAGAGAGAAAGAGCGAGAAAAAGTCAAAGACAGAAGGAAAGAGAAAAAGAGATAGAGAGAGATAGAGAGAGAGAGAGAGTTTGTCTTTCAGATGGGAAACAACTGGAAGGTGCACTGTCCCAGAGTGCAATGATTCTCTGGGCCAGAAGCCCCCAACCAGGGGGTTATATTATATTATATTATATATTATAATACACATATAATTTTTATATATATATAAAATTTATTATAGAGAATTGACTCACATTATTATGGAGTCTGAGAGGTTCTATGATCACATGGAAAGCTGGAGACACAGGAGAGATGATGATGTAGTTCCAGTCTAAATCTGAAGGCCTAAGAAACAGGAGACCTGATGGTGTAAGTTCTAGTCAAAAAGCCAACAGGCTCAAGCCATAAAGAGCAGATGTTTCAGTTTGAGTCTGGAGGCAGGAAAAGACCAATGTCCCAGTTTACACCACTCAGGCAAGAAAAGTTCCCTCTTACTCAGTCTTATTGTTTGATTACGGTCTTCAATTGATTAGATGAGGTTCACCCACACTGGGAGGGCAATCTTCTTTACTCATCTATTGATTTAAATGTAATGTAATCTAAAATATCCATACAGACACAATCAGAATAATGTTTGACTAAATGGCTGTGCACCTGTAGCCCAGGCAAGTTGACACACATCCTACACTCCTTAAATAGATTAGAATTCAAGGAAGACAATTTTCTTAAGTACTTACTCCTTATGTTAATTTTTCTCTAGATATAAATTGTGCCACTCTTTGAAGGACATACTTTGGAATGGGTGGATTTCAGCAATGTGGGTATACACAAGCAATAGGTGATATTCTCATAATAAGATTATACATAGGCAAAACCTTACAGGCGTTAGGCCAGTGTCTCAGTCCATTTAGTGTTGCTATAAAAGACTACCTGAAGCTGGGTAATTTATAAAGTAGAAAGGTTTATTTAACTCACAGTTCTATAGACTGTACAAGAAGTGTGATGCCAGCATCTGCTTTGGGTGAGGGCTTCAGACTGCTTATATTCACAGCAAAAGGCTAAGAGGAGCTGGTGTGTACTGAGATCACATGGCAAGGCAGAGAGGATGCAAGATAGAGGGGAAAAGAGTGGGGGAGGTGATGGGCTCTTTTTAACAACCAGCTCTCTTGGTAACTAATAGAGTAAGAAGACCAAGACATTCATGAGGGATTTGCCCCCATAACTCAAACAATTCTAATTAGGCCCACCTCCAATACTGGGGATAAAATTTCAATATGAGATTTAGAGGGGTCAAACATCCAGGCAGGCCCTATGCTATTTATTTACATCTTATAGTTTACTTTTCACCAAGGTGCACATTAAAGGGGAATAAGAGAATATGGTGAGCATCATATGTCCCTTAATCAGGGCAGTGGCACTATATCTCTGTGATTCTCTTGACTCTCTCCTACTTGGGGTGTCAGCATTATTCTCAGGGTAGTTCATTTTATAAGCTTATGATGGCTAATGAAATTCCATGCTTCATATCCAGAGAGTGTTAGTATCTCCAAATTTTCTTATAAAGTATTTGTAAATGTCCTAAGTCATCCCTTAACTAATTCCTTAAATAAGATAATACATGTAATGAGCTTAGTGCATTATTTGGCAGATTATTAACAAATGTTACAATTGGTACCAATATTGTTTTTTTTCTTCTGACTCCTTCCATATTTTAGGTCACCCTTTTAACCCACTATATTACCAAAGCAAGGCAAATAGTGATCTTGATCTCTCCTGTCCTTTACCCAAAATTTCGTGTGAATAAATTTTACCTATTTTCTCAACCAGAAGTAATTTGTTGGGAATGGAACCAATTGATGGCAATGGTGACAGTGATGAAGGTGATAATCAGTCTAGTTTGTCAAGTGAATAATGGCTTACAAAGTGCTTTTATTTCTGTAATCTTCTGTAACCCCTATACCAATGATAGTAAAATGAATCTCCCTTGGTGGAATATAAGGCACTTTGGAACCTGGCTATTTATGGAAATACAGGGATTGCATAGTACCTAGTTCAAATCTTATCTAGGCAATTGCTTATTCTGCATATCTAAGGAACAGCATGCTTGGAACTCATATGCATATTAGAGTCCCAAAAGCTGTCTCAATTGCCTGTGATTGTCTCAGAGTTAGTTCACTCTCTGAATGGATGCTCAGGGTAAATTTTGTCCAAAAACATTGTGAGCTTTGCTGCTCTCTATCTAAAATCCAGCCCTGAACTATCTTGTAATCTTAAAATGAATCACAGTTCAATTGTTTGTTCTCAGGTAGAAACTTAGTGTGCTTATATTCTTTGATACAACAACAAGGAAAATAGCTATATTTTATATCTTTTATATAAAGTTCATTCATATATACTATCTTTCTTGATCTTCACAATTCTGTCAGACAAGAGGAGGAAGTAGAATAAATATTTGTTCCCTGCATAATATGTGCCAGACACTAGATATTAAAATTATTAATATAAATATAAATCACTATGTAACTTTTGTATAGTCCTCATACCAAGTGTGTGACTTATAAATTATTGATTTAACCTTCAAAAATTAAAAATCTGGGGCTCAGAGAAGTTAAATGTCTTGCCCAATGGCATGAAGTGATGAACAGGAGAAATGCAGAAGCTAGAACTCAATCTGCATTTTCTAACTTAAAACAACTGTGGGTTTTGCGCGATCACAATTGCTACATCTGACACTAATGAGGCACGTGAGAAATGAATCTCCTCAGCTTTTTTTGTTGGTTGGCACTTTAACATAGACACAGAGAATAACATATTATCTTCTTGTGTGTGTGTGTGTGTGTGTGGAAAGTCTTTGTTCATTTACATATGCTTCTGTTTGCAGATTCATAGTCTACACAGCTATGGCTGCGAGTATTCACTGGTGGGCCGTTATGATGATGTTTGCTCTTTTTCACTAATATCATAAATGAGTATAAGGCTTGATAGCTCTAAGTGACAAAAAATATTTTTATAGGTATAGCAGACACCCATGTCTTTGTAATTAAGCTTGCCTGAAATAAGACCAAATGTGTCAACATATTTATGCTTTGTTTTGTACTGCCTCTTTTCATGTAATTTTATTAACATAAGGGGTGCCTTTAATTATGCAAAGCTACAAACTACATTATTGATATTCTATAAACATTAACTACACCCGCCTTTAATGAAGCAAAAACAAAATGCAGTCTCTTATTTTTCAAGATTCTTAGAAAGGCAGAAAGTCTGGAGTATAAAATTAAAGGAGTTACGGACTTTATCCTTGAGTCATTGCTATGTGTATCCAGGGCTGTTTATGCCAGGATATACATGGGATAGTTACCCCCACCCACTATTTTACTTTCTGTGGTTTCAGTTACCTGTGGTTCAGCACAATAGGATATCTTCTGAGAGAGACAGACCACATTCATATAACTTTTATTACACTATATTGTTAAAATTGTTCCATTTAAATATTAGTTTTTAATATTTACTGTGCCTAATTTAGAAACTAAATTTTATCATAGGTATGTATATATGGAAAAAAATATATAACATCTGTAGAGTTCACTGTTATCTGTGGTTTTGGGCATCCACTGGGCCTCTTGGAACCTATCAAGAGGTTCAGATCAGAGGAAACGCTATGGTCATTTTATTGTTGGAATTTCCCAGCTCCATACCTTTGGTTCAAATACAGTAACGTAGTTTTAAAAATATACTGGGTACTGGAGATTTGTCATCTGACTCTACTTGGCACACTTTTGTTTTTTAACTACCTTTTTCTAGTCCACTGGTAAACTTATGAGAATTTTTCAAAGGGGCTGACTTCCACATGGGATTTGATTTGGACTCTGAAACCTACAGTCAGGTTAAATTCTAAATGTATTTAAAGAAAGTAGTTTCCAAGATCAGGTACACTTAGTGGCTTCTCACTGAGACTTGTATTGCTTTCTGTTGCTTTACCAGTTAAGTTTTGAGAGAGAGAGAGAGAGAGAGAGAGAGAGAGAATAGCCAATTGCAGTTACGTGATCTTTACATGAACAACCTACTACAGATGAATCACACAGGATTACCATAGAAAATATTATGGGTGGTTTTGAAAAAGAGAATCATAACAATGATGACTACTCATCTCCAAGCTTAAGAAAATTACAAGAATCTAAAAATCAACAGGCTTTATTTTGCTTCACTCTGCTCCATCTATGGCACTACCAGACAAAAAAAAAATCCTTATGTTAAGATCAACTATGAAAAATTAAAAAGCATTTGAGTAAAATGACTTCCATTACTATAACTTTAATAGTGAAAAATGCATATGCCATTGGAACAATTTTTATATTTGGGGCTTGGTTCAAAAATTTGTTACAAGTGTCTTTATGAGCATTTTTATGGCATTGCACTTGTAAAGCTTGCAGTGCTTAGGGGTCTGATCTTTTATTCATTCCCTTACTCTACAAATACATATTAGGTATTTACTCTTGGATAAAGTAGAGAAATAGTCAATCATAATCTGTGTTCTAAAGTTTTTGGTCTATTTGGATAGGAAGACATTATAGAGAAAGTCACAGAAACAATTATAGATAGTGTGATTAGCAAACAATGACTTTTAAATATTAAAATATATTAAATAAATTATAAGAAAAGATATATATAATGAGTGAAAAGATGAAGAATTCTGTAGAGATTTAAAGACTCAAAGGAAGAACTAAATGGAAATTCCAGAACTGAAAAATGGAAACAATTCATTCAACAGGATTAAAAGCAGATTGAATATTTAAGATAAAAGGATTAAGGAACTTGAAGACACATCAAGAGATATTAAACTAAAGCACAGACAGCAGAAGTTAAAAAAAAAAAAAAAATTGAGCCAGAATGACCTGTGAAGCCAAATAAAGCCGTTCTGCATATATGCAATTAGAGTTCTAGGAAAAGTGGGAGATAATGGGTCAGAAAAATATATTCATGCCTGGGCGCAGTGGCTCACGCCTGTAATCCCAGCACTTTGGGAGGCCGATATGGGCGGATCATGAGGTCAGGAGATTGAGACCATCCAGGCTAACACGGTGAAACCCCGTCTCTACTAAAAATACAAAAAAAAAAAAAAAAAAAAAATTAGCTGGATGTGGTAGTGGGCGCCTGTAGTCCCAGCTACTCAGGAGGCTGAGGCAGGAGAATGTCCTGAACCAGGGAGGCTGAGTTTGCAGTGAGCCGAGATCACACCACTGCACTCCAGTCTGGGAGACAGAGCCAGACTCCGTCTCAAAAAAATAACCACAAATAAATAAATAAATAGAAAAATATATCCAGAAAAACAATGGCTGAAAAATTTCTAAATTTAATTAAAAATTTCAGACTCTAGATAGAAGAGATCCAACATTTTTCAGGTAGGATAGATACAAAGAAAACCACACCTACACAAATTATATTCAAAGTGCTAAAAACCAGGACAGACATACCTTGGAGATACTGAGTTTGATTCTAGACCACCCCAGTAAAGCAAGTCACACGAACTTTTTTGGTTTCTCAGTGCATATAAAAGTTATGTTTATACTACCTACAGTCTATTAAGTGTGCAAACACATGTTTGCAAACAAAGTGCATATCATAATTAAAAATACTTTATTGCTAAAAAATGCTAACAAACATCTGAGCCTTCAGCAAATTGTAATAGTTTTGCTGGTGGAGGGTCTTGCCTTGAGGTTGATGGCTGCTGACTCATCAGGGTAGTGCTGGCTCAGGGTTGAGTGGCTGTAGTAATTTCTGAAAATAAGGCAACAATGAAGTTCTCAAAGATGTCTCTGTAACATGTGAAGCTGTGTGATTGCATTTTATCCATAGAACTTCTTTCAAAACTGGAATCAATCCCCTCAAACTATGCTGCTTTTTTTTTTTTTCTTTCTTTTTTTTGAGATGGAGTCTTGCTCTGTTGCCCAGGCTGGAGTGCAGTGGCCAGATCTCAGCTCACTGCAAGCTCCGCCTCCCGGGTTCAGGCCATTCTCCTGCCTCAGCCTCCCGAGTAGCTGGGACTACAGGCGCCCGCCGCCTCACCCGGCTAGTTTTTTGTATTTTTTTTTTTTTTAGTAGAGACGGGGTTTCACCGTTTTAGCCAGGATGGTCTCGATCTCCTGACCTCGTGATCCGCCCGTCTCGGCCTCCCAAAGTGCTGGGATTACAGGCTTGAGCCACTGCGCCCGGCCGCTGCTTCTTTATCAAATAAAGTTTACGTAATATCCTAAATCCTTGGTTGTCATTTAAACAATATATACAGCATCTTCACCAGGAATAGATTCCATCTCAAGAAACGCTTTCATTGTTCATCCATAAGAAGCAACTTCTCATCTGGTCAAATTTTATCATGAGATTGCAGCAATTAAGTCACATCTTTAGGCTCCACTTCTAATTCTAGTTCTCTTAAGGTTTCCACCACAAATACAGTGATTTTCTGCACTGAGGTCTTGTACCCCTCAAAGTCATCCATGAGGGTTGGAATTAACTTCTGGCAAACTGCAGTTAATGTTAATATTTTGACCTCTGTCCATGAGTCACAAATGTTCTTGAAGGCATCTAGAATGGTGAATTTTTTCCAGAAGGTTTTCAATTGGCTTTGCCCTGATCTATTAGAGGAATCACTATCTACAACAGTGGTAGCCTTACAAAATGTGTTTCTTAAAGAGTGACTTGTAAGTCTAAATTGATCCTTGATCCATGGGCCGCAGAGCAGATGTGTTAGCAGGCATGTTAACAACAATCATCTCCTTGTACATCAGAGCTCTTGGGTGACTAAGTGCCTTTTCAATGAGTAGTAAGATTTTGAAAATAATATTTTTTCTAAGCAGTAGAACTCAACAGTGGGCTTAAAATCTTTGGTACACCATGCCATCATTCCAGCTTTCTTGTTTCATTTGTAGAGCACAGACAGAATAGGTTTAGCATAATTCTTAAGGGCCCTAGGATTTTCCGAATGGTAAGTGAATATTGGCTTCAACTTTATTACCAGCTGCGTTAGTCCATAATGCAGTCATCCTCCCCTTTGAAGCTTTGAAGCCATGTATTGACTTCTCTCTAGCTATGAAGGTCCCAGAGAGCATCTTCTTTCAATAGAAGGCTATTTTGTCTACATTGAAAATCGGTTGTTTAGTGTAGCCACCTTCATCAATTATCTAAGCTAGATCTTCTGAATAACTTGCAGCTTCCACATTAGCCCTTGCTGCTTCACCTTGTACTTTTATGTGATGAAGATGGCTTTTTTCTTTGAACCTCATGAACCAACCTCCTCTAGCTTCCAACTTTTGTTCTACAGCTTCCTCACCTGTCTCAGACTTCATAGAATTGAACAGTTAGGGCCTTGCTCTGATTAGGCTTTGGCTTAAGGGAACGGTTGTGCCTGGTTTGATCTTCTATCCAGACCACTAAAACTTTTTCCATATCAGCAGTAAGACTGTTTCACATTCTTTTCATTCACGTTGTTCACTAGGGTAACACTTTCGATTTCCTTTAAGAACTATTCCTCTTTATTTATAACTTGACTAATTGTTTAGTGCAAGAGCTCTAGCTTTTGGCCTGTCTGGGTTTTTGACACGCCTTCCTCACTAAGCTTAATCATGCTAGCCTTTGATTGAAAGTGAGAGATGTGTGACTCTTCCTTTCACTTGAACACTTAGAGGCCATTGTAAAATTATTAACTTGTCTAACTTAAATGTTGTGTCTCAGTAAGACTCACTAAGAGACACTCAGTAAGAGACTCAGTTAGAGTCTCCTGAGTAGCTCAGTAAATATAACATATATTTACTATTGAAGCCAAACATATTTTTCCTAAATATGAAATGAAAAGGCTTAAAATATTGTAAGAATGAACAAAACATGACACAGAGACACAAAGTGAGCATGTGCTATTGGGAAAATGGTGCCAATAGACTTGCTGGACTCAGGGTTGCCACAAACCTTTGATTTGTAGAAAGCACAATATCTGTGAAGTGCAATAAAACGAAGCACAATAAAAAAGAGATATGTCTGTAATTAGGAAAGGAAGAGGAGGAGGAAGGAGAAAAATGTTAGTGGGAATGCTCTTTGTCCAACTCGGATATAATTTTAACGGTTCTCCCCATCACTTGAAAAAAAGTACAGTTGAAATAAGAACAAAAAATATAAACTTAAACATATATAATGTCATCTCTGCATTGTATGTATCATTACATATATATACACACACATATATATCTATATATAGTATGTATGTATCATACATGATTTAAGTCAAATAACCCAAAACCAAGTAGACTCAATGTCACAACTTTTGGTTTAGTCATTAGGCAAGCAGAGTTTTTATTCTTTGTTGGTTTTGAACCTAGAATTATGTTCCTTTTGGAATTCTTACCAATTACTTTTGAAACATAAGGTCTATTCCCCAATGCAAAACTGCATACAGATGAAGCAGATGTAATCAGAGGAAGAAATGTTGTTGCAATTTTATCACTTGAGCTGTGAATTCACACCTAACTTGAAGCAAGATACCTTTGTCTAAGATAGACCTACTAAACTTACTTTATTGTTTAAGCCAATATAAGGTTAGGGATGCTGTTACTTGCCTTCAAAAGCATCCTAAGGGATAGACTTCCCTAGGATAATGTCTATTCATAGAATTTTTAAAGTTAAGAGTGATGTAAATTTAAATTTTTGATAAATAATTATATAAACAGCTCATAGAACTGTTGGTAAGATATTTAGTCCCAGCAAAGTGTATGGGCAACTAGTTTTCCTATTTCACATAATATGGTGATTTTTATTATTTTTAATTATTGAAACCCCGAAATTTATATTTATTACTGATTTGATTAAAATATATGGTTACAGAATGGGAGAAAATTTTTGCAATCTACCCATCTGACAAAGGTCTAATATCCAGAATTTACAAGGAACGTAAATAAATTTACAAGAAGAAAACAACCGCATCAAAAAGTGGCCAAAGGGTATGTATGAACAGACACTTCTCAAAAGAAGACATTTCCTCGGCCAACAAACATATGAAAAAAAGCTCAATATCATTGATCACTAGAGAAATCCAAATCAAAACCACAGTGAGATACGATCTCATGCCAATCAGAATGGTGATTATTAAAAAGTCAAGAAACAACAGATGCTGGCAAGGCTGTGGAGAAATAGGAATGCTTTTACACTGTTGGGGACATGCAAATTAGTTCAACCATTGTAGAAGAGAGTGTGGTGATTCCTCAAGGATCTAGAACCAGAAATACCATTTGACCCAGCAATCCCATTAGTGGGCATATACCCAGAGGAATATAAATCATTCTACTGTAAAGACACATTCACATATATGTTTATTGCAACACTATATACAATAGCAAAGTCATGGAACCAACCCAAATGCCCATCAAGGATAGATTGGATAAAGAAAATGTGGTACATATACACCATGGGATACTATGCAGCCATAAAAAGGAATGAGATCATGTTCTTTGCAGGGACATGGATGAAGCTGGAAGTTATCATCCTCAGCAAACTAATACAGGAACAGAAAACTTAACACCACATGTTCTCACTCATAAGTGGGAGCTGAACAATGAGAACACATGGACACAAGGAGGGGAAACAACACACACCAGTGCTTGTTGGGGGGTGGGCGTGAGGGGAGGGAACTTAGAGGATGGGTCAGTAGGTGCAGGAAACCGCCATGGCACACATATACCTGTGTAACAAACCTGCATGTTCTGCACATGTATCCTGGAACTTAAAAGTAAAATAAATTTTTTTATAAATATATATATTTACTATTGAAGCCAAGCATATTTTTCTAAATTTATTGGACATGTAAGTGTTTCTTTTTAATAATATTCTCTATAAGCCACTTGTCTACTGCTGAAATTGAGCCAGGAAAAAGGCATTTAGCTTTTTGATGCCCTAGGAGATCTTTAAATACTAAGGATTTTAACCTATTTTGTCACATTCGTGCTAACTATAATTTACCAGTTTGCTGTCTATATTTTGATTGTTTATAGTGTGAGATTTGTATTGTTATAATTGTTTATTTTGTTTTGGTGAAGTAGAAGTTTGTTTTGAGGTGGATTGGTTCCTGTCCATTTGGTACTTATGGGATATATTTCACCATCTACTACCCTAGCGCTTTGATTATTTCTTTTGTCAGTATTTAAATTTTAATAAAATTTTATTTTGAAATATGGTATGAGGTAAGAATTTAACAAGTTTCCAATAGCACTTATTGGTCTTTCCTCACTGATTTAGAATAAAACTCTCAAAATATGTTACATTTCCATTTATACTGAGGTCTGTTTCTATAATTTTATTTTCTCATTTGCCTGAGTGCCTATTTTTGTGCTAAACTCGTACTGCTATAATTACTGTTTCCTTACAAGAGGAGTCTGTCTCTCCCTCCATTTATATTTACACATTTATTCTTTTTTTTTTGAGCCAGAGTCTCGCTCTAATGCCTAAACTGGAGTACAGTGGTGTGATCTTGGCTCACTGCAGCTGCCGCCTCCTGGGTTCAAGCGATTCTCCTGCCTCAGCTTCCCAAGTAACTAGAACTACAGACACATGCCACCACACCCAGATAATTTTTGTATTTTTAGTAGACATGGGGTTTTACCATGTTGGCCAGGATGGTCTCTATCCCCTGACCTCATGATCCACCCACCTCAGCCTCCCAAAGTGCTGGGATTACAGGCGTGAGCTACCACAGCCAGCCACAGATTTATTTTTTATGAAAAACCGCTAAATATTAAGTCCCTTTCCTCCTCCAAGTACTGAGATTTTGATTGGGAAGGTGTTAAATTTATAGGTTAATTTGGGGAGAATCAAAATCTATACTTCTTATCCAGTAACATGGCCTTGCTCTTGATTTAATATGGTTTTATAGTAGTGATTCATAAACTTCTTTGCCAATATATTTATGGTATGTCAAAAGAGTAGTGTAATGATTAGTAGGAGTTCCAGTGCAAGTTTGTCTGCCTACTGTATTTTGAGATTGTAAGTTGTGCTTTACCTTGTAAATAGAATTTTTTTTAGGGTTTCCCATATGAGAGGCTCAGTTCTAAGAAGTTTGCACAGATAATATTGTTTAATTACAACACAATTCTTTAAGGCAGGTATTATATTTCTATTTTACTGAACAAAGTGAAATTCATGTAGGATAAGCAATTTTCTCAGATTCACCTAGGTAGTAAGCAGTGCAATCAGGACTCTATTTAAAATCTAACTCCAAAGTCTTTGGCCATTTTCTATTAGTTTTATAAGTTCTGAGCTGCAGTTAATTCATTTATAAGATGAAGGCAACGTTAGCATCAAATTCATAGGATTTTGAGAAACTTATTTTCTTCTGCAGTTTACTGATTATTTCCAATCTTTTTTGAAATAAATATATTTTATAAATTTTCCTTTGAATGTTGCTTTAGCTGCATTGTGAAGTTTTTGAGATATAGATTTAATACAGTGCCTAATTTAACTAGTCTACAATTTCAGTGTCTATTTCTTTTATAAATCAAGAGTAAATTAAAGTGGTTAGATCTTAACTTACTAGATTTTTGATTATGAAGTGGTTAGCATTTTTGTGATTCAGTTATAGTTTTAATTCCTTATGGTCAAAGGACCACATTCCAAAATCAATTTTTACATAATGTGAATTTTTGTTTGTTAAATTTTACACATAAATACTCGCATCAAATTTATTAATTGTATTATTTAATTATTCATTATTAGTATCATGTATTTCTTGCCACCTTGGTCTAGAAAATTCAGAGAGAAAATTTTAAAGTATTTCAATATGATTACGGTTCTGTCAGATTCTCCTTACTTCTCCTTCCATCTGCGGTGTTATGATACAGATTGGTTTTCGTCCATGGCTCCCGGCTCATAACTCCCATAGCCCTTATTACAGCCTTTTGTTATAATGTTGGGTGTGTGGGGCTTCAGGGGCAGGCCTCTGACCTTCTCTTGTTCTCCTTTCGCCTGCCCCAGGAAAGACTCTAATATTTCCCTGCCTTTCTGAATTTGGGCCTTAAGACTCACCCATGAGAGGGTCCCACCCTATACCTGAAGGAAGAAATGCTGACATCATGAAGCTTCCATAAAAACCCAGGAGGACGTGGTTCAGTGAACTTCAGGATAGTTGAACACTTGGAGGTTCCTGTTGGGTGGTGAGCCCAGGGAGGGCATGGAAACTCCATAGCCCTTTTGTAATACCTCACTTTACACTTTGCAATATCCTTTATAATAAACTGATAAATATAAGTAGGTGTTTCCCTGAGTTCTGTGAGCCACTCCAGCAAATTAATCAAACCCAAAGAGGGGGTCACGGGAACCCCAACCTAAAGCCGGTCTGTCAGAAGTTCCAGAGGCCCAGACTTGCGTGACTGGTGTCAGTGGTGTGGGGGGAGGGGAGTCCTAGGGAAGTGAGCCTTCAACTTGTCAACCGGTCACATCTGACACTGTCTCTGGTTAGATAATATCGAGACTGAATTAGCGGACACCCCGCTAGTGACCGCTGCTTGGTGTGTTGGGGAAAAAACCTCCACACATGTGGACGCAGAAGTCTTCTGTGTTAGGAATTGTTCTGGTTGAGAGTAGAGGGAAAATACCGTTAGGGATAGTTTTCTCACAATATCTAACATATTTAACTCGATTTATGCTTAATAGTATATTTTCTACACACATATTTTATTGGTCATGTAAGTTTTGTGAACTGTACTTTTATTTAGAATGATAAATTCTTACCTCTCCCACTCAGCAGTTTTTGTCCTAAATTCTGCTTTGACTGATACTGAATCTGTTAGTTTTGCTTTCCTTCATTTACAATTGCCTATTCCATATCTGTTTCTTTCTTTATTTTAACATTTTTATTTCTTTTTTTTTTTTTCAGCAGCACCTCTCTGTAAATAGCATAGAGCTCACATATTCCATTTGGTCTTTATGACAATCTTTTTTTCTTTTTAATGAACAAATAAAACGCTTTTACATTTTCTTATAATTATTGACATTTGTGATCTTATTCCTGACAGGTTATTTAGTGTCCGTTCTAGCAATATGTTTTATCTTTCTTTCCTTTCTTTTTAAAATATTGATCAAGATTTCTTCTATAAAAATCTACCATGATTTAAAACATACGAATCTTATGTTACATCTTAAAATCAGGTTTTCCCCCAATTCTAGATCTTTCATCTTTCCTTCTCATGTTCTCCTTAAAGGAGCTCACCCATGCCTATTGCTTCAGTGATTATCTCCACATTAGTGCCTATGACTGACCCTAGCATCTGTCCTTCCTTCTGTTTCCAGTGAAATCAGTAACAAATGTCACTCACGGAGTGCATCCTTGATATATTAGAAACTAATAGCATCTTTTTTGGTCCAAATCTCTTTTTCCCCCTTGCATGTCCTCTAGTAATAATTGAATCTTCTCTAGTAATAAGTGACAACACATTATAACAGCCATTCAAGCAAAAAATATTAAAAGTCATTTATTCTTAGTTGTTATCCTACATAGATCTTTATGATCATTCCTCAAACCCTTCTTTGTATTTCTCAAATCCACCTACTATATCTATTTTCAGGCATCTATCCCTTCTCACTTGGACAATCATCTTTACACATTTCTCTTAAAATGTTGCAAATTATCTTTGTATAACATATGTTTAATTATATTGGTCTTCTACTTTTTAAAAAAATGTTTAGTAGTGCAGTACAAAGAGCATGGGCAATGGATTCAGCTATACCTTGGGTTTAACACCAGTTCCGTAATTTGTAAGCAGGGTAACCTTGGTCATTTTTTTTTTTTTTTTTTTTTTTTAACTCTCTAAGCTTCAATTCTCCCAACTGCAACTGGGAATAATAATGGCATCTCAAAAGGCTTGGCATGAAGCGTAAATGAGGTTCTTTATTTAAAGATAATGGGTAGGAGTGTACAAAAACTGTTACACCCTTCCCTCCCTCCAACACACACAGAAACACACACATACGCTTATCCATGCGAGCACATGCACACTATGTGAGATAGAACTCATGTACTTATGCTAGAATATCAAGCCCCCATAATCTGGTTTTACTATGTCTACAAACTCATGTCATATTATTCATCTCAGTCCCTTTTATTTGGCCAACCTTGTAGCCCATCCCTCTACAGATACCCCATCAGGTATTTTCATCATGACTTTTCACGTGCTATTAGATACGCTAGGACTAACTTCCTCATCTTTAATACCTGACAAACCACAAATACTTTAAAATCTGACTCAGTCCTAAAGATGTCTTTCTTTCTACACAGATGCATGGATCCTGTTTCCTCCATTCTTCCAAATCTGGGACACTTCTGGAACATATACTGTGATATAATCTAGTTGGGTTTCAATGTAGAAATCGTGAGCTAGACCGCAAGTTCCAAGAGAGCAAAGGCTAGGTTTTTCATGCCCTTCACTCTCAAGTCTTATTGTGACCTTAATACATACTATGTGCCCAAAAAATATTCTTTGAAAGCATGAATAAGTGGATGAATGAATACTACTGCTGAGGCATAGAAAAAGGTAAGGGATTAACTATGATTTAGGTTCAGAGGACCCAATTTCAAGTCTGGAATTGCACATTTCTAGCTGGATAAGGTCTTTGCCAAGTCACTTTATCTGTGTGCTGTAGTTTTGCTAACTCAAGAAAGAAAATAACATCTTCTTGTCTAAGTCATTAGAATCAAGTAGATACATAGAGGTGGTTTGTAAACTTTAAAATACTGTGTGTATTTACATTACATTATATTATTTATTTTACTAAGAATTAGTAAAATAAAGTTTGTAAACAATTTTTAAAAAATTACTTTCTGGCCAGGCACGGTGGTTCACGCCTGTAATTCCAGCACTTTGAGAGGCCAAGGAGGGTGGATCACCTGAGCTCAGGAGTTAAGAGACCAGCCTGGCCAACATGGCGAAACCCTGTCTCTACCAAAAATACAGAAATTAGCCGGGCGTGGTGGCAGATGCCTGTAATTCCAGCTACTTAGGAGGCTGAGACAGGAGAATCGCTTGAACCTGGGAGGCGGAGGTTGCAGTGAGCTAAGATCGTGCCACTGCACTCCAGTCTGGGCAACAAGGGAGAACCTCCATCTCAAAAACAAAAACAAAAACAAAAACAAAAAAATTATTTTCCAAGGCTACGTTTTGAAGCAGCATATGTTATACAACCCATCATCCTGTTTGTCATGGTTCTTGGGATATGTCTTAAGTGTGTAACATTTCACCCATGGACTCTGCTCTTGGGTGAATGGGTAAGTGGGTTAGGAGCAGCCTTGAAAGGTGGATAAATACTGATACTTCTATGAAACATCTTTAACAAAGTGAATAAAGATTTGAGACAAATAAAGACAAAACAGAGGAACATCTGAAGAGATGAGAAAGTTTTGTTTTGCTTTCCTGGCAGAGAATTTAAGTGAGCACTTATTTAACAATATATTTCAGTTTTAATTATGTGGTACACTCACACATACACACACAAACACACACACACTTTCACTTATGTTGTTTTGATTCTTATGTAAAAAACACCATTGGGTTAGATATTCTTAAATCCATTTACCTAATTCCTCAGGCTTCAGTTCTCTCATCTCTTAAATGGGAGGTATAGCTTCGATCTCATATCACTTCTGTGTGTATTAAATGAAATACTACATAAAAGTTCCTAGCATATGATAAAGGCTGCAGCAATTGTCTTCGGTTTTATTATTTCAAAAAGATAAATCTTTAAAAATCTTCAATGTGCTCATGAGATAGGTATTTTTCTGCAATAACTGAAGAAACACAATCTCATTTTTTAGTCATCTGTGTTGTTCTCACCGGGAGCAAGAAATAAAACTTAAGAAAAAACAATTCCAAAGTATCCCGTATATAAGGAAGCAAGACTTTGAACTTACCCGTGGGACTGCAGAGATCTGAAATAAAAGTTGAAATGAAAAAGGAAGCTAGAAATAGGGAGATACAGAAAGCTGTAGAGAAAGAATCATAATGATATACCACAGAAACTGGTGGGGCCGGGGAGAAGAGACCGATTTTATGATGCAAACACTGAGTATTTCTGGTTTTGTTTTTATCCCGAGGCTACTAATCATGTGTCCTAAAGGAATAATGAATGTTTCATTGTTCAAATAGGAACCATTTAGGTTGCAGAAGAATGGATTATTAGTTGAAGTAGAAACTTCATACCTTCCCAAGAGGGCTCTAGGTGTGAAATGCTTTAATTAAAAGTAATCTGATTGCAGAAATGATTCAGTCTTACTTTTTTGCTTTAAAATGGACCTTTAAAATATAATGTCATGGGCTTTTCAAAAATTGCTTACAGTTTTTTGTTTGTTTGTTTATTGGCAGAAGCAATTACAAATGACCAGAAACATGTAATAAAAGACTTTGCTCTACTAGCTGTTGAAGAAATACAAATTAAAGTGATATTAACTGTTTTTCTATATATCAGAATGACACAGATTATACTCTTTATGCTAACAAATGGCAGTACCTAGTGTTGATGAAGAAAAGGGAAAACGAACACTTTTAAACACTGTCATTGAGAATATTCATGAGGACCTGGGAAAGAGGCATCAAATTCTGAAGGAGTGAAGTGGAATTTGATAAATATCCATCTGGATATACGTTATTCTTTGAGAAATTTATCTTGAGGAAATATAGCATAACCACGCAAACAATAATAATACATGGACATAATGTTTTACACAAATATTAATGACCGGGGACATGTTTATAATATAATTTCTTGTTAAAATATTTTTTGTATGTGATACCATTTATGTATGTGCATTACATGTCAGTATCACTCTAGATATAAATAGAAATAGACAAAATGATGGAGGGCTATTTTTAAATGCGGGAATTACACATGATTTTTAATTTTTTCATTTTGCTTACTTTCCTGCCAAAGCTCCCTACTATAAAAATGAGTAACTTCTGTAATCATAAAATACTGTATTTTTCATAAGGAGATTACCTATATTTGCGCTTTAAACCTAATTTTTATGTCCTACTTAAATCAACTTGTTTTTATTTTAATATGTTTCATGCAGTTTATTTCTGCAGATTTGGAATCCCCGCTTTACATCTGGATACAGAGAGCTGCTGGTGATTTGAATAGGCTGAAAACACCCTAAGTAAATTTTTTTTTTTCCATACACTAAGAACCAAAGGCTCATTTTTTTAAGTCATTCAAATAAGGAAGTGATTGTTCACAGGAAAAAAAAAAGCTACCAATTTTTACAGGAGTTGTTGGGTCTTGGAGCCTGTAATGGGGACCGTGGAAAGAAGCACAAAAAAGTAGAACAAGAGCCTGCAGTATGTCAGTGAAATGCCAAGGATGCAAAACGACAACATAATGCAATGTGACGTGTCTCTGCAATGACATGTCAAGCCTGTACAATTCAAAGGCAGAGGTTTGCCTGAAACCTTGGCTAAAGCATGGTTCCAGTTAGTTACATGTAAGGGAACTCAACATTTAAAAAAAAAAAAGTTTATTAACAAAATGCTTTTACTCTGGGAAAATCTTCCTGTGACAAATATTTCCAGTGGAAAAGAATGGTTTGAATTGCCATTCTCTAAATAAAGCAGATCCTCCCACCCCAAAGGACTGCATTCCAATTAGGAAGCTTCAAAGCAAAAGAAGACACCATTATTTCTGTCTTCTCAGTGCCTTCATTCAAGCATTCTTCCAAACTGATAACCGTATATGTGTACTGTCCTATCCGTATGACTTTGAGGGCAAGGAATCCTTGAAACCTGATCTTCTGATTATTTACATCACCTTATTTTAAATTAAACACGATTATGCCAATTTTAGCATCAGCTCTTCAAGTTTTGTTAGTTTGATTGTGCTTTAGCATTTTCAAAACTATAAGAGAGACTGATGTCATGCTTTTCTTTTTCATTTGCAGATTTATATTAGGACTTCTTTTATAGCTACTTTATAAGAAAATATCAGGACTCCATCAAACAATGAATAGATACACACTTTCCCCATTCTTTCTAATATCTATATTCATAGGAATTCCATTTCACTGTTTCCCAAAATATAACACTTTGTTTAAACCATTAAAGTTAGTGACTTTTTCATTCACTCTGTTTCTACAGGCATATTATAATATGGTCTCTGGTTATTAAAGCAAATACTGCACATTTTCAAAACTCCATATGAGAAATGTCCATGTTTAAGTTTTTGAAAACATCTCTTCCACTTGTGATTCTTTTAATGTGGTCTTAAAACAGACCACAAGGAACATGTTTATTAAGAGTATGTACATTAAATACTCAGAAGTGAGTAGGTAATGCTATGCAGATGTTGTCATGGTAAATACTCACGATAACATACATGAAAATGGCCAGAACTCAAGTTTAGATCTAGCCCAGCCAGACATAAATTACTGGCTGTTGTTTTTCAAAACGTTTTCCTTTATTTTAGCCGTAAATGTTTTCAGATCCGATACAATAATGTTTGAATTCTGTTGAAAACACAATTTTCTTCTATTCCATATTCACCATGAGCTGTATAAAGACAGAACTAAGAGGTTGTGCTTTCCTGGAGATCTCTCTTTCGTACATTTACATAGTTTGGGTTATTTTTCTAGAAGTTGCAAGTTGGTCTGCTAGAGAAATCTCATAAAAATGGTCTGAAGCTGTTTCCTTAAAGAGAAGGGCTTTTCTTTACGTGATTTTCATCCAATTATTTATCAAAAAATAGAATTGAATACTAACTAAATGCAGAGTTCCATTTAATTCATGACAGCCCTCTCGTTCAGCGAGACATATTTTTAAAAAATCACTACACAAGAAAGTTACTGAGGTTCTAATCTTCCTGAATCTTTTATAGCTGAAATGGAATCATTGAACTTCCATTTGGGCTTCACTTATGCCATCATGTGAAAGGCAATGAAAAATATCATGATGTCTATTGCTTAAAAAATGATACTTTATGCTAGCTTAAAACTCATATTTGGAGTTATCAGTCAAAGGTTCCTTGAAGCTCTTAAATGCAAATAATACTAGTGCCAGAAGAATATAACTGGAAGACTAGTTTGTGCCCAAACTACAAGGTATCTCTTGGATTAAAGATCTCAAAACTCCTGGATTATTTTCCTAGTTTCTCACTACATAGATGATAGAATAATAGACTTATTCAAAACTTCTTACAGACTATGTATGCTTGATCAAGTCTCATAAATGGCAAGGACTTTAGTTGCTTTAACTCGCGAATGGGACTTCTGTCTTAATGCATTTCTAAAATATGTGGCAGATTATTGATTTACTGCTTTGACCTGCTTGCTATTTTATATCCCTTATGAATTATAATATAACTCTTCTCAGCATCTGATATATTGCCCAGCACATAGTAGGCACTCAGCATATGTTTGCTATTGTTGATGACATTCTGTAGCTTACTCTTACCTTGATATCAGAGAGCAGTGTTATAGTTGACAGGCATTAGCCTGCCTTATCTAAAATAAATGCTTTCTCTTGCCTTTACTGATAACATGCTGTTATCAGTAATATAACATGCTCTGTTACCTAATATAATATGTGAAGTTTAATCACCAAAAGTAGCTACTTCAGAATACACCTAAAGGAATGACCTGATTAATGGGGCTTATTCCCAAAGCAGAAGCTATGGCTTCAACAAATTCCAAAATGCAGAACATGAGTTTACACGAGCAACAAGCATCAGAATACAAGTCTCCATTCTGTTATTCATTTTGTTCAATCACCTGTGAAGAGGGCCTTAATCTGTGATTGTTTATGACAAAACATATTATGGTATGTTTATGTCCTTCAGCTTCAATGCTGTAGCAGTCAGTTACCTTGTCCTGGGCAATCAGTGCTTGTAAAAAGCAGCTGAAATGTTTCTCTTCGCGAAAATCCTTCCAAATAATCCTCCCCGGGAATGCGTGCCATAATATCAGAACATGGGCTAGCTTGAGGTCACAAATGCTGACAGTTCCTGCCTTTGGTGAGAAAAGAGACAGTGGAGACTTCCTAATAAATGTGTATTTGACTTACTTCTCCTTTATCTGTTAACAGAACAAGTGTCACATAAGGGATTACAAAGTCAATGGTGATTTCCCTATTTAAATACTGTATGTATTAGGCTGAGTTCCAAGGCGGGAAGAACCAATCATCTACTAATGCTTCATGACTTGTCAGGTCCTGAGCAACTCAGCCTTGTAGTTAAACGTAGTACTTATCATGAGGGCTTTGATGTTCAACACAAAATGAAACTGATGTATTTAGAAAACAACAAGCAGGACAAAATTGCTGAATTGACCCAGGAAAAGGGAATTTCTACAGAGATCAGTTAATTCCTGACAATTTTAGAATGCATTACTGAGAGCTGCTTTGTTTGCTTTGATTTTCTATAGAAAAACAAAACAAAAGCAGACAAATGTGACAAGGTAGAATGCATGATTCAACAGTCTCCTTTAATTGACGAACCCAGTGGCCCAGACACCCAGGATAGCCAATTCCTTTCTCATGGACCATTGCTACTAAAAATGTGCACTTGAATTCAGGATATACATGAGGATGGAAAAGTTTCTTGTTGACAGAAAGTCAGCAAATAATACCATGGTTTCTCTCCTATGACCTGCAATTTCACAGGTTTTTTTAAGCATTGCAAGGACAAAGGCTCTTCCTTTTAATAAAACTCATCCATTCTGTAAAACTTATGTTGTACAAATTTCTCTGAGAAAAATTAGATGGAAGTATAGTAACTTACACTTCTTCCCCAAGTGTATTTGGAAATGCATCAGATTTAGAAACCAAGGAAATACTTACCATATGTTGGGGAGGGGAGGACGAAATGAAATTGGATGTTTTTCATATGTGAATATAGCTTTGCTTTAGTTCATGTAAAAAAAATCACGACGGAGCCAGTAATTTGTATATTTCATTTAAAATATCTTTGTGTTTTACAGAAACCTGTCCTTAAACTTGTACTGAGCAGTTGTATAAATTTTCATATTTTATGCTATAAAACCAACATACATAAAAACTCCTCTGTGAGAATAACACCTGAAAAGGCGTGCAGATAGGCTTGGCCTTCCAATACATGTTACTCTTTAGAATCGAACAAATAGTGGTTAAAGAAATATTTTTTGAGAAGTTAGGTGCAAAGCAAAACCAAAAGTATTCTAGGCAGAGAATTGCTATAGTCAGACGATTACTACATTTCTTTGATTTTTGCCCATGTGGGGCCTCCTGCTGAGGTGAAGGTGTTGATAATATGAATACCCACACAGCTAATTTACAGAACCTTGGTGTTGAACTCCCTAATTCAAGAACCCCAAGGAAATGCTTGCCTCCCTGGTGAAAAAGCCATAAAATGACTGTTTATCTAAATGAGTTAATCTCCAGCTCTTTAAAAGTATCTATGGGATTCTCATTGTGAAGCCTACCCCTTCTTCAAGGTATTGGCTCTTTCACAAAACAAAAATCCACTCATTTTTGAGTAGGTGCCTAATTGTTCCACGGCATTACACTTTTAATTACCTTTACTCAAATAACAAGCAATTTTATTAAATAGTTAAAGCCACAGTTTCTTAAATGCTTTCCCATTTTGAAACCTTTACTTATTTCAATGAATTGGCTTCACACAAAAAAAACCTAGATGAGAGTATTCCAGTCTGCAAACTCCATACTAATGGTTAAATACACTGCCCATTTGATGCCTACCCTGACACTAAGATTAGACATTATCTGACTTCATTACCACAAAGCTCACCTATTTTATCAGATAAGTTGAGCTTCAGTAATTCAGACAATGATTAGATGAAGAGCGAAATAGCCCCCAGCAATTAAGAAGCATATTTAAAAGCACTTTAGACCAAATGCACCTCTTGCAGGATTTATTTTTTTCCTTCATTCTCTTTAGAGCATTTTCCAGATTCAGTCTTATAATTGAAAGAAAATTTAATCCTGCATTAACCATGTAATCATTTTGCAAACTAGATTTTGAAACTGCTCTTTGTTGAAGTGGGTTAGTCCAGAATTTGTGGATTAAAGCTGTGAGACCCTATTCAAAATCTTGTACATTTAGCATACCTCACAAACTCTCTACTTTCATTCTTATTAAAGTCACTTGAATACTAATGCTTAGCATTTAGCACCTTTCTTCTAAAAGCGTGAAGTGTTATAAGAATGCTAGAAAAGACAGTGAAAACTATATTACGAGGTAAGGAAAATGTATTCCTACTTTCTACTTAGCAATTGGATAATATAGAAACAAATCTATAGCTATTAACTAGGCTTCTTGACAATGAAATAAATGAAACAAATTTTCCTAAAGCTTCGAGGATAACAGTGTGCAGAATTAGGTGTTTTGTAACTACTTTTGATTAAGATAGCATTTTATTCTTATATAAAAGCATTTTTCTAAATTTTATTGTAGAAAAATAAATAAAAATAATAGTAGCTGGTTACTTGCATTTTAAACAACCCCTTTGCACGGTTTATCTAATTAAAAGTTTCATAAATTTCTAAAGTAATATGTCTGTCAATATTTTTTGTGTTTAGTGACAGAAATCCAAGGAAAATACTACCTTAAGGAAAAGGAAATTAGCTTACTGACTCATGAAACAAAGAAGCAAAAATTAGGCTTTAGGCATTTGAATTCTGGGATTCGAAATGAAATGTTCTCTCTCTCTCAACGCCCACCTTACCTTCATTCTCACTACAAGTAGTGGCAACGTGGCCATTGGAAAATTGAAGTCAAATTTCTCTCATTGCTTACATCTCAGGAAAAGGGGAGTTTTATTTCTGGCTAGGTCCAGCAAAAGTCTTAAGAGAATATTAATTAGTATAGCCTGGGTCAAATGTCCATTTCTGTAACAATGGCCATGGCTAATCACTGATTGGTCAGATTGGTCAGGACAGGTCATGTGTTTCCCTTGACAGAACCTGGTCAACTTCTCTCAAACCCCCTGAACTAATAATGAGTTTATGGTGGAACCGAGATGCCAAGGGTGGGGCAGGAGTTGGGGAGAGGGTAAGCATTGTTCTCCAAAAAGGGTCCAGATGTTATATGCATACACTCACTACCGGTATCTTACAATTCTCTTTTACAGTTGAAAAACCTGAGAGCAAAAGAGATCAGATACCTTGATTTGTATCTTCAAGCTCATTACAATCAAATCTAATAATTTAAAACTGTGAGTTACATAGCAGACAGAACACCCAGTTACCTCATTTACCAATGAGAAAACTAAGGTATCCTAGGAAAGGTAAAGTTTGAAATGTACAGAACCAAACAAGATCATATGTGTTTTTGTTTGTTTGTTTGGTCGTGTTGTTTTGTTTTGAGACACAGTCCCTCTTCATCGCCCAGGCTGGAGTGCAGTGGTTCACTGCAACCTCTGCTTCCCAGGTTCAAGTGATTATCCTGCCTCAGCTTCCCGTGTAGCTGGGACCACAGGCATGTGCCACCACGCCCGCCTAATTTTTATATTTTTTGTAGAGATGGGATTTTGCCACGATGGCCAGTCTGATGACCATGGCTTTCTTAGCACTCAACTGTACTGTCATTCCAGGCTATTAATTACATTCTTCATTCTGTCATTCCAAGCTATTAATTATATTTGTTTTGAAAATTAATAATCCACAACTGTGTATGTGCTGCCTCTATATCTGCCAAAATATGCGATTGTATAGAAACACTCCATACTACTGCAATAAGCAAATAGTTCACTGCTTTATAAAGGATAACAAAACTGGCCCAAATTGTGAGTTGTTTTTTTTTTTTTTCTGAGTTGGTATTTTGAGTGTGAATAATTTTTATAACCATTGATTAAAAGGTAAGATCTTTTAAGTGCTGATTATACATCATAGTCTTAACTGCGTTTTTGATATCTTTGATATCTAGAACAAAGGTGAATTATATTGGAAGAGAAATTTGGAGCATATTTTACAGCTGAAATTATCTAATGATAAGTATTTATTAATATTGTGAGGTTTTTCCAGAGATCTTTCTTCTTTGGGCCAAGCATCAACTCTGAAATCCTGCCATTTAGCAGGACTCCATTTATTCAAAGAGGTTGCTTACTGTCAGGACTGAGTGCTCTACATCCTCTCCTGGGAATTCAGAGCCTTACAGTTCTTGTGTGAATCCTTTTCTCTATTTCTTACCTAAGATGTATCTACACCTAAGACCATTCATTTGTACGTCTCTTCAATCCCCAAACTTACCTTATTTGTGAGAAAAACGCCCTCTTGCTTGAGAAATATTTTCTACTTGGTAACGGGCCAGGGAAAACCTACACTTCATTTGGAGTTGAGAGTCATACTGATTCAGAAGGATGCTCCTGGTCATATCTGGGAATGTTATTTTGTAGGTGCAGTATCCAATTAAGCCAACTTTCAGACAAATTTGAAAAAGAAGTGCACTTTTCACTGGGAATATATATAAATACATATATACACAAATATATGTATATATATTCATATATACATATGTATATAAACATATATGAATATATATGTATATAAATATATATGTGTATATATATGTGTGTGTGTGTGTGTATATATATATATTTTGCAGTTGGAAAAGGAGTCCTTGTAGAAGAAGATCAACATTTGTTGGGAAAATTATTTGGCGTATTGCTTGGAGCAGAAATAAAGAACTTTTATGTTCTGGGAGTGGATAAAATTTGTGTGCATAAAACATAAAAAGAATTTCGTAGGTGTCTCTGAATAGGTAAGAGGAGACAAGAGAGAAAACAGAAAGTAGGTATGCAGCTATTTATACAAGGAGGACTCATGTTCCCTTTCTGTGATTCCCCAAATCATCTGGAATACCACCATCACAGAATACTCTGTGATGTGATGTGTGTGTGTGTGTGTGTGTGTGTGTGTGTACACAACAAGTGAGGTAGATGGGCTGTAATTGAAAATAGCAGGTGCAGAGTCAAGAAGGAGGATATAGAGAAAAATATATTAAGAAATTAAACCCTAGAGAGTTGCAGAAAAATTTGGTGAGGGCCTACACATGGGTAGTAGAGCTGGAATTCTTATCAGGTGTAGCCAGTTCTCTGAGAGAAAGGGTCTGCCATTCTAATATCATTATTCTTTCATTGTCTAATGGGCCTGCTTCTTTGCCATATGTCATTTTGGTCCATACACTTAACAACTGAGCATCTGCAACCCTCCACCCCATAAGTCACTGTGTAATAAGAAAGGACATTTTGTAAAGCTCTTGAGTCTTTTGAAATGCCTCTTGCTGTAAGTGACAAAACCTGAAACAATGACTTAAAAGAACAGATCACTTACTAGCTAATACAAAGGGAAATCAGAAGTAGGTAGGGTTTAGTGTTGACTAATCCACCACTGATATGGTTAGGCTTTGTGTCTCCACCCAAATCTCATCTTGAATTGTAATCCCCACAATCCCCACATGTCTATGGAGAGACCAGGTGGAGGTAATTGGATCATGGGGGTGGTTCTCCCATGCTGTTCTTGTGATAGTGTGTTCTCATGAGATCTGATGGTTTTATAAGGAGTTCTTCCCCATTTGCTCTTCACTGTTCTCCTTCCTGCTGCGTTGTGAAGAAGGTGCCTGTTTGCCCTTTGCCTTCCGCCATGATTGTAAGTTTCCTGAGGCCTCCCCAGCCATGCTGAACTATGAATCAATTAAACTTCTTTCCTTTGTAAATTACCCAGTCTTGGGCAGTTCTTTGTAGCAGTATGAAAATGGACTATTACAAGCACCTCAAAAATCTTCCCACGGACTGTCTCTCAATAGGCTTTATCTCATTTCTTCATAGATTTGAGACAGATGCCCAAAGTAATAGGGGCTACATGTTTTCTCATTCACAACCACTGGGGAGAAATATAAAGCTTTCCTACTCTCTCTTAAAAGCAAAGAACTTTCCCAAGGGCCTTTCACAAACCTCAAGGCATGGCTTGTTGTCCAGAATTGGTCACATGACCATGACTAAAGCAATCTCTGGCAAGTTGGTTGGGATTATCCTAGGACCAATTAAACCCGCTTCCAGATCTGGGGAAAAATTCACCTTGCTATTCGAGGGGAGTATTAATGCACCACACTGTATCAACTGCCAAATATGTTAGATGACAGATCAAATATTATGTTAGATGACAGATCAAACTGGTACCCATTACTTTCCACCTGAGAACATTCCAAATAGCTGTAGAAGAAGATTTCAATTGCTAAGACAAATATGAAAACTTGATCATAAAACTCATTTTTTTTTCAGTTCTGAAAACTGTAAAGAGTCCTACTCATAGTGAGCAGGCTTGAGAAAATGATTCTAAAGTATTGCTAGAAATGCTGTATGAACTAATGATTTTTTGAGTTCTATGATAATTTTTTTAGGTATTTCTGGTTATTTTCTTTCTTTAAAACTTGACAAAATAAAGAGCATTTCTGAATTGTTCACCCATGAAAATGACAGCTCAAACTTGAAACTTTTATGTAAAGAAGGAAATCAGGAATGTTTACTCTTATATCACATTTTGTGCAGAAAATGATCCCTAAATGTAAAGGGAAATCAAGATGAACATTTTTCCTCTCATCCATTCACATTGACATTGCTTTTGTAAGAGAACTCATCAGGAAGGATTATGTAAAGTATCCTGAATATTTTCACAGACCTAAGAGGGAATCTACTCAAGGAAGGCGCTGGTTAATGGTTTGATCTCCAACAGAGAGCACTTTCTCTGATGACCGTTGGCTGCACCTACGTCTGATGGGTTTGTTTATTTTTAATTGCTCCACAGTTGTCCCAGAGTGTGAGAAGTCGAGTTCCATTGAGCTGGCACTTCTAGTTTTAATTTATGCATGAGTATGTACATTGTTTTTCTCCTGCAGTTCTCAAAGAATTTTATGAGCCATTACTGAGTGACTAAAATGGGTGCAGATTTTGCAAGCCTCTGCCAGAAGATGTTTATTACTGTCATCATTCTTAGGAAAATCATGTTCCAGCAGGTTCAGGCAGTGTGCAAAACGTGGCACATGTGTGAATTGGCCATTTCACACTGCTCTTACAATATTGTCAGTAATAATAAAACCAAGGGAAAGACCTTGGGGAGGGGGATAAGTTACACATTAATTTGGTCATGAAGCTTTGATATGTGATCTTTGTTAGACCCAGAGATGCAAAGTGCAGCTGGTTTTGTAAACTTCCCACCATGGGCTGAGGCAGTAGCTTTATTTTAAAAGTTCCCACTTCCGAGGGTGGTTCCTATCTCTGTGAATTCATGTCCAGAATGTAATATCCTTGAAAGCTTCTGGATGATTCTGTTGCTGTACTTATTTTGTTAATTTTGAAAAACCACTTCACTTGTCATCTAAACTTCAGTGATAAGAAAAGCAGAACCCACTCAAGGTGGCAATTCACATTATAGCACATCACTAGCAGTATAAAGCCTGCCACAAACACTTCCATATTCATCTTTCCACCCGGCATCCCTGCATTTCTAGAATAATGTTTTGTCTTCCTTTGAGATGGCTGTTTTTTGGTGGTTGTGGACAGAGTCCAGACATGTGAATTTGTACACATATTCAGCTAAATATCTCAGGTCCATACCTCTTGTCTATTACATTATATTGCCCCTACTTCCTCTTTCATCTGTTTCACTGCCACTCCTCTTTTGATTCTTGATAGCAATTCTCATGATGCAGCCATTTTTATATATCCTCAGAAACACTCTCAATATTTATATCCACTAATTTTATATAATTTATTTATTGTAATAAAGTAAAAATGGGGAACTTACGTTTAATATTATCCCATAAAGGTTAAACTTCATTTCAAAAAATCTAAATCAATAAACACTTCAAAATTTATGCCATTTATATAAATAGGTAGCATATATTGGGAATCTCTTAGTTTCAGTACATATAAATTAGCAAGAATAATTTGGGTTGAATTTTCTAAGGAGGGCATATAAACTTCCCTGTCAAGTTTTACAATCAAAGGTGAAGATATAAACAGCACAAAGGAGTAAAAGATGGGGCCTGGACTATCACCCTTATTATTATTAATTAACTAATTAATTTATGTATTTACTTTTTGAGACTGAGTCTCGCTCTATGGCTGAGCCTGGAGTGCAGTGGCGTGATCTCAGCTCACAGCAACCTCTGCCTCCCAGGTTCAAGTGATTCTCCTGCCTCAGCCTCCCGAGTAGCTGGGATTACATGTGCGTGCCACCACACCCAGCTAATTTTTGTATTTTTAGTAGAGACGGCGTTTCACCATGTTGCTCAGGCTGGTCTCGAACTCCTGACCTTGCACCCGCCTTGGCCTCCGAAAGTGCTGGGATTACAGGTGTGAGCCACCACCCCCGACCCACCCCTTTTATTAATTAAATCTAAGTTTAAGGCAAATTTTTTAGAATTAGAGTGAAATGGCCTTCCTAAGTCTGAAACTCAGAGAGCCTATCCATCCAGTCAAAGAGTCGGGGTCAAGATATCTCTTGCCTGCAACGGCAGAGACTGCCCTTGATATATGAGAAGCAACTTCCTCCCGGAGCTGAGCAAACTGTTTCCAACTTTAGTAATCAGTAAGAAGGCAGAGAGAGCCCTGTAGGGTTGAGGATGAGTTCTCTTCATTAAGACCAGGAGCGTTGAACTGCCTTTCCTACCTAACACTTTCACATAATTACTGGATGTATGTGTGGTCACTGACTGAAATAATCAAATGAAAACTACAGCCAGTCTTTGTCTTTATTTATTTTGTTTCCCATAAAAAGTTGTCTTCCTTTTTTTGTACTTTTACAGAAGAAAAAAAGTGTATTTTAAATCGCTCATGTATTGCAGTTTAAATGAGATTTCAAGTACAATTTCATGGGACATACATATGCTTCAATTTAATTATTGTTTATCTGAAAATCAAATTTAAATGGGTGCCAAGTATTTTTATTCAATAAATTTGTCAATCCTAATTTTAAGGAATTTTATTTTTGTTTAAAAATGTTTGAATTCATCACTTCCAGCTCTGGTTCTAAATTTCCACATTTTATCCCCAAGACTCACTTTTCTTCCCAGCGATTTAAAAATGGCCTGGTTTTGAGTTAGGGATAATTGCTTCATTCCATGATCCAGAGATGATTTTTGATAGGTCTAACCCTGTTGAGGTAACCCTATGCCACTTACAATAGTAATTGATTCAGGGAGCTAAAATCTACACCATTAGCATATAGTATTTCTTTGTTGACAAAGAATTTTTCTGGGATGGGCATATGATCAAATAAAAGGGCCAAGTTGAGTCAAGCTTCAAAAATAATTATGCTTCTAGTAAAGATGATTTTCAGATTTCTCAAAGACCTACTTGTAGCCAACTTTTGTTTCATTCTGAAAGATGTGGCATAAAGATATGAAGTCTAGAACTATAAATCATTTTGACACCATGAAGGAAGTCAGTGCTGGGATAATGCTAGTACTATGGAATGTAGGGAAATAAAATTAAACTGGATCTTTAATGGTAATACTGAGCTGCTAAACTGGGCCAAATATAATCCATTCATCTTCTGGAACTTCTGGTTATGTTAGCCAACAAATCACTCATATCATTTAACATTCATTATTAGGTGAGGTTGGGTTATCTAATTATTACTATTATTACTATTGGAACTATGAAGAATCCTAATTTATACCAAACATTTTTATCCAATACAAATTGTTTTTGTTAAGGGATGCTAATATTCTGGAGTTTGAAGGTGAAAAGAATCACAAAAGTTCTTCTATCATCAATATGAAATATTTTTGGACTCAGACCACAGTATATGCTTAAATCAGTGAGTGGATCAAAACTTAAAGTTGATTTTTATGTCCAAATGCTATGTTGTGCTCACTCTGTGATCAATTGCTAAATTGAGAAAGCAGAGGCAGTGAGATGATCACTGAGATAATTAAGACTTAAATATCAAAAAGGACAAAGACTAAATTGAATACCTGAAACTGAATTCAAAAACAAGAACAGTCCTAATTTGGAAGTGGCAAAAGAAAAAAGAGCTTTTATGAGATGTTTGAAACATGTCTGTAGACATCAATTTCTTAATACTGATTATTGAATATGCACGTTTATATTTTTGTTTTTGGGTAAAAGTATTTTAATAGATGTCAGAATTTTCAGTGTGAAAAGTAGAAAACAAGTTACAATTTTTCTTATATTCCTTTTAGCTAGACTCACATAATATTATTGGAGGATATGTCTTACCATTGATGTTGTCTTGTAGATACAGATAAAGAACATAGAGGTCTAACATAAAGTGCCAGTTAAATCAAGAGTGCCAATTTGATTATCACATGAGTAATGGTTTTAATTATTTAATTCAACAAATACATATTGAGTAGTTAATATGTGCCAGATGGTCTACTACACCCTAGTGATTAAAAAATGGAAGACATAATATCTGCTCTCAAATAACTCACAATCTAGTGAGAGAGACAAAGAAGTAAAGAAAATATTAGACCATACCACAATATTTTATCATAGAACCATGAGTGTACTGGCTGCTGTGGGAGCAAAAAAATAAGTAAGTAAATACAACTAACCCAGCCTAAAGCAAACAGATGCCTGAACTTCATCTTAACCCATTTATGCCTCAGCTTGCAATTTTTGAATATTTGCAATCAGACCTTGGTGATAACCTTGAGCAATAGGATACAAATAATACATACTTAGTGTTCCAGTAATGGAACACTAGGCATAAGTTGTAGTGCAGGAAGAACAAACAGTAAGGCAAGTAAGTGTGTGAGAAAGAGAGTTGGTGGTGGGGTTGTACGGAGGGTATTCAGAGAACAAATAGCAGATGGGTGCTGCATTTACCACATATGTGTGCTCAAAATGGCTAGATATTGTAATGCTTTTAATAAATAAGAAGAGATGAAATTAGAACCAAAAAAATGTTTTGTGTTATATTGAGAAATTGATAATTCATTTAATCTTGGTGAGAATTCATTGAGGAAATTTAAGTGATGGAATGATAAAGCATGATCAAAGTCCTTCTGATCAAAATGAGAAAAGGTAGGAAAAAACCAAAACTAATGACAAAAATTGGGTAGGAGGCTAAGGATATCTATAAGTTAGGTGCAAGTAATGACCATCTAAATTAAGGAGTCAGAGGTGGAGGTAGGAATATGAGAAAATGTTTTTGGTTTTTATTTGGTCACAGTCTGTGCCTATGGCTCTCAAAATTTCTAATGTGAATTCTTTAGAATATAGGAACTATACATGTTCAAATTCTATAGCAAAATATTAATCTGCATGTCTAGGTATGATATAAGAGGAAAAGTGCAGTTTTTCTTCATCTATATATTCTAATTTTTCCCCTATGACCATATGTTTCTAACATAAATATGTGTTATAAAATATTTACAATGTTTTGTTGATCATAGTTGGAGTAAAGTTAGCAAATCTTAATGTAAACCTTTTAATACAGATGAAATATTTACTCATAGCTAGCATTATTGACAGAGGTCAATTTATTTTTTGTTTATGAAAGATATTATTTCTAAAGAATATATTATGTTAAAGATAATTTTGCTTTTCATCATGAAAAGCTAACTGACAGGACTGACTTGCACCCCCACTTCGAATAACTGAGACATAGAAAAAGCATTTTTTTAATATATATACATATAAAACTCCAGACATTTGAAAGCAAGCCAAATAGAACTGGAATTTTTAATATTAATAGGAGGCAAAAAATCATAGCGTGAACTTTATGATTACTGTAGCTTTCTAACTGGAGGCACTAGACCATTATGATAACAATAGCACAAGGAGGAGTAGCGAAAAATAAGTAAACTACTTTAAGTTTGATTTATGTGAAGTGCTATAACAGTGCTTGGATGTAGAATTGATAAAGATGAGAGCTTTAAACCTTGGAGCTAACACACACATATACACACACAGCTAACTTTTAAATCACTAAGGGAGACAAAATATAATTATAAAAATTATTGAATTAAAAGAAGGCAAAGGAGCAAAACAAAAACAAGAAAAAGATATAGAAAACTTATTTATCTAATTAATATTTATTACATTAAGTATAAATGGATCAAACACTCCAAATAAAAAAGCAGAGTTTTTTCAGACCAGATAAAACCGCAAGACCCAACTGTATGCTCATACAAGAAATTTACTTTAGATAAGAGGGAACAGATAATTTATAATAATAGATGGAAAAATATATATTATACAGACACTAAGCATAAAACTTTTGGAATGATTGTATTAACATCAAAGTACATTACATTCCAAGGAAAATTGCCAGGGATAAAGAGGTAAATTTCATAATAACAAAAGTTTAAATAATCAAGGAGGAATAAAAATCTTTATTAACTTATCTAAATGTGTATGCATCTAATAAAAGAACCTCAAAGTACATGAAACAAATATTGATAGACCTGAATGAAGAAATAGACATATCCATATTTATCATTGCAGATTTCAACATCCTTTTTCAACAACTGATAGCATAAGTAGACAAAAAAATCAGTAAAGATATAGATAACTCAAAAATGCTTGATAATAGTATTGAAAAATACTTCTAAATTGTATTTTCAATAAGATAGTTGAAAATACTATCAACCAACTTTACCTATTGCAACTGATAGGTCTATATAAAGCACTCTACTTAAGAGCAGGAAAAGATACGTTATTTTTAGTACACATAATACATCCTCTAAGTTATATCATGAACTTTTCAAGTGTGTTAAGAAATTAAAAAGATTGAAATATTACAAAACATGTTCTCTGGACACAAAATAATTATGTTAGGAATCAGTAGAAATATATAGAAAATCAACAAATATTTTGAAATTAAACAATATCCCTGTAAAACATACTTTCTTATAAATAATTTGAACTAAATAAAAATAAAAACACAACTTTAAAATGTGTAGGATACAGGTAAGGCTAACCGTTTCCTTAGAGGAAAATGTGTTGCTTAAAATGCTTTAGAACCTGGAAAAATGAGAGCACATTGAACTCAAAATGAGTTTAAAGAAAGGAAATATTGACTATAAGGGCAGAAAAATGATCAAATGGAAAGCAGACCATAGAAAAATAAGCAAAAGCAAAATCTGGTTTTAAGAAAGATCTGATCAAGAATAGGAGACAGTGAAATAACCAGTATCAGGAACAAAGCAGTAACTCTCACTACAGGTCCTACAAACACTGAAAAGATAATAAGGGGCTATGATGAACAAATGTATCCTACTAAACTTTTCAACTTTGATGAGATGTACAGATTCATTCAAAGGTACAAAATTTAAAACTTTGAGATGAAGAAAAAAGAAAAAAAGCCCTGTCCTAGTATATATACACATTGAATCCATAGTTAAGTTTTTCCTACAAACAATAGTCTAAGCTCATATGGTTTAAGATATTTCAATCAACACCAATTATACACAAAGTCTTCTAGAAAATAGAAGAGGGGAAAATCCCTGCTTATTTCATGAGATAAGCATATGATTTTATAAAAACCAAACCAATACCCCTCAAAAACACAGAATTAAAAATCCTTAACAAAATATCAAATATATACCAATTGAGGTATATTGCAGGAATAAACAGCTGGCTTAATATTTGAAAAATAATCAGTGTAACCTAACATATTAACAGATAAAAGAGAAAAACCACTTTATCATTTTAATATATGCAGAAACAAATTTTGAAAAAAGTGCAGCACTCATTTAAGTTTAAAAATATCAGCACACTAGGCTTAGAGAAAAAATGTCTCACCCTAATGAAAGGCATGTATGTAAAACTTACAGTGACCATTATACTTAATAGTGGAATTCTGAATGCTTCCTTCTATGATTCAGAACAAGGCAAGATAGCTGTTTTCTCTACTTCTATTCAGTGTTATACTGGAGGGTCTAGCCTGTACAAGAAGAAAAGAAAAATGAAACAAAAAATATATATATAGTAGAAGGCATTAATAAAACTGTCCTTGCAAAGAGATGACATGATTGTATATATAGGACATTATACAATATCATCATCAACAACAATAACAAAAATGTTTAAAATAAATGAGTTTTACAACATCTTAAGATAAAAGAACAATGTATTTCTAACCTAGCAAGAAATAATTAGAAAATAAAATTTTAAATAAAATATACCGTTTATAATGGCATACAAAAACATGGAAGATTTAGGAATACATTTAACAGAATAAATTCAAGATGTACACAGTAAATAACTGAAAACACTGCTGCAACAATTAAAAGACACTTTAAATATAAATGAAATGTAAATTAGTATATAGATGCTATACAATCCCGGTAAAAATTCAATCATGCTTTTTAAAACAATTGACAAGCTGCTGAGTGCAGTGACTCATGCCTGCAATCCCAACATTTTGGGAAGCAGAGGCAGGTGACTTGCTTGACCCCAGGAATTTGACCAGCTTGGGGCAACATAGGGAGACCCCTTCTCTATGAAAAAAAAAAAAAAAAAAAAATGAGTTGGGAATGGTGTCATGGTCCTGTGATCCCAGCTGCTCAGGAGGCTGGGGTCAAAGGATTGCTTGAGCCTGGGAGGTTGAGGCTGAAGTGAGCTGCTATTGCACCACAGTACCCCAGCCTGGGTGACAGAGCAAGATCATGTCTCAAGAAAGAAAAGAAAAAGAAGAAAAATTAAAAGCAGTGACAAACTGTTTCTAAAATTTTTACGAAAATGCAAAGCACCCAAAATAGCCAATGCCACTTTGAGAGAGAAGTTGTATTGCCTTATTTTAATACTTATTTTAAAAACTACAGTAATCAAAACAGTGTAGCATTGTTGTAAGGATTCAGGTAGATCAATGGAACAGAATGAAGAGTTTAGAAATAGGCAAACACTTTCATAGTCAATAGATTTTTTTTTTAAAAAAAAGATATTGCATTTATTCAATGGGGAAAAATAATCTTTTTAACAAATTCCTATCCCTGTGGAAAAAATGATCCATGACCCATACCTCATGCCATAAAGAGAAATAAACTCAAAATCTTTAAAAAGCTTAAAATCTCCGGAAGAAAACATAGGACAAAATTATTGTAATCTTATATTAGGTGAACATTACTTAGATAAGATGCAAAAAACTGTAAATAAAAAGAACTGATAAGCTTGATTTAATCAAAACCAATACAGCACTTCTCTTATTTGAAGACTGTCATCAAGAAGATTAAAAGGCAACCTACAGACTAGGTGGACATATTTGCATTGCATATATCTGACAAAGGACTTATATTCAAAATATAAAAATTATTTTTACAATTCAGTAAGAAACCCAGCAACCAGATTTTTTTTTCCAAAGGGCAAAATGTTGATCAAATATTTTACCAAAAAAGATACATGCATGACTAACAAACACAAAACAAGAGGTTCACTCTTTCTAGGGCTTACAGAAATAAAAGTAAAACCACAATGAGATATTGATCTACACCTACTAGAATGGCTAACATTAAAACTATTGAAAATAGCAAGTGTTTTCAAGGTTGTGGAGCAGCTGTAAGTCTCATATGTTGCTGGTAGGTATATAAAATTGAATAACCACTGTGGAGAGCAGTTTGTCCATTTTTTGATATACATTCACCCAACCAACTCTACTACTAATTATTTACCTAAGAGACATGAAAGTCCTTGCACTGAAATGTTTACAGAAGCTTTATTTTCAATAGGCAAAAAAAAATAATAATAATAATCTGTAAACCATACTAATGTCCATCAACAAGCGAGCAAGTGAGTGGAAAAACAAGACGTAGTGTATGAGTGTGATGAAATATTACTAACAGTTTAAAAGAAGACCACTAAGTTACCCCAACCACATGAACAAATATAAGAAGCATTATGGCAAGCTAAGGAAGCTGTGCACTACATGATTTTATTTACATCAAATTCTATATCAAGAAAAATTTACCTATAGTGACATAAAACTTATCGGTGATGTCTAAAGTAAAAAGTTGGGGAATGACAGCAAATAAGTACAAGGGAAGTTTCTGGGTGATGGAAATGTTCTATGAATCTTGATTGTGATGCTGATTACATTAGTGTTGTCAAAGCTCATCTAACTGTTATTCTCAGTAAATTTTATAAAAAGTATACAAAAAACTTAGTTAGAGAAGAGTATATTATTTAAACTCATAAAAGAGAAAAAAAGAACTGTGTGATTTGGTGCCAGTCCCTTTATCTCTATAGGTCGTTTCCTTCTATGTTACAAAAAGAAAAGCTAAACTAAAAAATATTCAAGACTCATCATATGACATGTCGCTTAAAAAATTATTACATTTTTCCTATTTTTATCTCCAGAGGAGAAAGCTTGATACAGAAAACAGAGATGGTCTTGAATCAGAATAGACGTTTGGGTTCTCACACATTTGCCTGGTGAGAGAAAATTTAACTTTTTATGGTTGGAATTTCCTTATCTACAAAATTAGATATGGATAAACACCTATACTTCATAAATTTGTTGTGAAAAACCAAGTGATCAAAAAAATTAATGTAAGTTCTTGGCCCTCAGAGGCTGCTGAATAGATAAAAGTTCCCCCCCCCCTTTTACTGGAGAACATTTCAAGATTCAAAACTAAAAATGAAGTCAAATAGAATACCAACTACGTACCCTTATCAACTGAATCCTCCAGAGATGACATTTGAGTTTCTATAAAAGATCTCGTCTTCTACTAACTGTCTTTGCAGATGCTCTGAGTGTAGCACCTGTCATACTGCTGAGGGTGAGAAGACAAGCATTATGGAATGGCACAGCAGTGGGAGTAAGAGAGGCCATCCTCGGGGAGCCTTCACTTTGCCTGGTTTCTCATGCTCAGTACCCTTGGACAGCTGAACCACATGAATCTTTTCTTACTCTCTGACTCAACAGAGGGACTCCCAAGTGACCTATAAAAGTTATTTAGTGCACTGTCTTGGGTATCTCATATGTATAGTTGATAATAGGGCAGTGCAGGAAATTCATATTAAAAACAAAAAGCCCTACTTTGATTTTGCTTTGGTTACTTTTCTTGTAAATTAAAAAATAAAATGAAATCCCTAGCCACTTGTATCTTGAAGCCCTGACGCCACAGGTAGAAGGATTTAGTATCTTAAGACCCTTGTGGGAAACAAAATGTGACATTTTCTTAGACACACAACAATATTTTCTTTATGAGCAAAGACTGAAGGCCTTTACCATATCACAAGAGGACAAAAGAGTTTAAATGAAACTTCAATGGTAAACCAAACCAGGTCAGAAAAAGGTAGATATTTCTAAACTCAACTACCACCTATGGACAGAGAACATTTCACAACCAGTGTATCAGCCAACCCTGCCAATGGGGTGCTTTAAACAACTCCTCTAGGGCCAATTTAAAAGGGTAAACATGAGAGAAGCTTTTATTAATGTTTCCCTTCATCACAAAAGCAATTTCCCACTGTCATCTGAGCTTTTTACGATGGACCACTACCGGCACAAGCCATTTTAGTTTACCTCTGACTGTGCACCAGGCAGAAAAGAAAACAAATCAAATAATTAAAATGGTCAAAAATATACCATTTCAAAATGGCTCCATTCTTTTAAAAAATTTATAAAAGCCTGCTTTTCTGAAGAGGGAAAAGTGCAAAGGAGGAACAGAGCAGTGGCTTTCTCTTCTTCAAATAAGCCAAACATCCTAAAATCTTCTCTTCTAGGGATATTTCAAGGTCTTCTTCTGTGACTGCTAAACCAACTGTTCATATCTTCATCTTTCCACCTCTAAGTAGTATCCTTAGTGATAATCCTGTGTCCTAGTGCTTTTAGGACTAGGAAGCATTCTGACTGATGAAAAAATTTATACTGGTTGATCGTGGTGAGAAATGGAGATTTTCCTTATTCAGGCATAAGAATAATGAATCAGCCTCTTGTTTCTCTGTTCAGGGCGACATTGTTAGAAATCTGATTATAAAAGAAACTGTGTGTTACTACTGTAGGGTGGGTTCTGGCAGAAATAGGGTTAATTTTCCTTCCCCTGAGCCAGTAGCTCCCACACCTGTCAACCATCAAGGCTGGGCTTGCCAAGAACCTAGGAGTGAATGGGCATGGGCGCAGCTGTAGCAAATTAGAGTATCCTGAGGAGGTCCAGCATAAAAGATGTGAACTCTTGCATATGTCTCTGTGGGGTTTTGACTGATCCAACAACTATGTTGCTATGGGAATCAAGACTGGTAGGAACCTCGGAGGCTTAGTAATATATAATATGTATTCCTGTCCCTTAGCAGTATATAATATATGTTCCCTTCCCTTAGTAATATATAATATGTAAAATTGGATATATGCCTATATTTGTGTATATCTATTTTTCATAATGCCCTTTGGGATCATAGCACAACAGCAATATTTATAATTTTTTAAATTATAAAAAATAATTTGAAAAGAAATATAAAAAAAAATAATTTGAAAAGAAACATATAAAGAAAATGGTCTTCCAGCTATGTCCATCATCAGGTATGGAAGCCACATAATTATTGATGAAATAATATTTAATAAGTCTCATCAATGCCATTTCCCAAGAGGATGTAGGTACCATAATACAGCAATCATATATGTAGATGTTTTAAAGAAAATGACTAAAAATAAATAATTTGGAGAAAAGGTACTTGGCCCTGTTGTGACAGTAGCTTATATCTGTCAATGCAAATTTCCTTGTTATTTTGAACCCTGAATTCTGATTTGGGTTGTTTTCTAATTTTAAAAAATATTGAATGTATCTAAAGAGTTATGTCATAATAAGTCTCTTACATTCTTGCCTGAGTATAAGACGTTCTAGACTTTTGAAACCTGCCCATTTTCAGCTTTGTGTGTCAGTTAAAAGGAGTGGAATTGCAGGAAGAGGACTGAGTTTATACAGTGAAAGAAACATAAAGGTGAAGAGATCATAGAGAAAATGCTTAAATGGTACTTTACTTTCCTGTATTCATTAAATTTCTCTAGTGGAATGTGAAGTAGATATTTCAAGCAATAATAGAACAAAATCATTGCAGAATTCTGTGTGTTCTCTTTGCACTGAGCAAACTAAAAGAAAGTGAGGGCAGAGGGATACATCTTAATGATTCCACAAAGCCAGCATATATTCTCAGTAGAGGGGTAAAAAAAGCAAATACAGTATATCTAATTGCTCGTAAAATTTAGGTCCATTGACCATAGTTTAATTACAGTCCACCAAATTCTACATTAGGATAAAAAAAAAAGTGCAACCTTAAAGAATTAAAATAAAATGACATTCTGGCTGAGGAAAAGTTCCAGAATCTTATAGGGTCATGATTTCATATCTCACACACTGTAACCATCATTAATAGCCAAGATATAATGAAATCACTTTTGAAAGAGACTGTCTTCCAGGGCTTTCTATTTAGATGTGAAATTTTTGAAGGGGAAGAAGGCAATTGATAGGATCAACATCAGATTTGGCCCAGCACAGACATTCAAAGCAGATTTTTAAAACAATCTAAATTGCTATTTGAACATTCAGAGATCTTGCACAGATAATTGATTTAGAGACTTCTCAATTTATCAAAATATCCCAAGCATCTTAAGAGTAGGAGTTTCTTTAATTACAGTGGCTATTATTGGACATTTCAGAGCCCATTTCTTAAGGACCTGCAGAGTTTGCAAAGTCCTGTTGAGCAGACCTTGCCCTAAGATGTTGATGGCTAGCTGGGCCTTAACTGACTCAGCAAGACCTAACTGACCTGCAGAATAGAAAGCGCAGGTCCTCACTTTCTTCACTTTTCACTGACACTGACCCATGACTGACCCCCAGCTCTGCACTCATCTTTTCTTGAATGATGGAGGAGTGCTTAAGAATACTGTTACCTTGCTTATTCGCCAAGACTATCTAACACATGTCCTAGAACATGCACACTGGAGTATTTTGTGATGTGCATATTTTCCGTCATCTTGAGATTTTCACTAGGCAAGCAACTTATTTCACATGTGCTTATAGGAAGGCCATGAGTTGGAAGGAATTTTTTTTCATTACTACCAGTTGAGTTCAATGTAAACCATTGACCTGAATTTACTGAACTTATCTTATTTCTTTCCCTTGAAGACACTCCCCACATCTGCACTATAAAATCATAACTGAAGGAAGAAAACAGATGTCCAAATTGGAATTCTGATCTTCATAATGATTTAATTCAACAAATTGCTTAAAAGTAAGAATTATACACACTAAACTTATTTGATTAAATACTAATGATCTTCAACCAGGGATAACCAAAGAGTATTCATGATAATCTCTCATAGAACAAAACAGATGTGTAAAACATAAACAGTTTAATTATGTAATAATGATCATGCTGCCACATAACAGAAGTGTAGGGATGGCCACTGTCTTGCTACCAGTTACCATAGCCATGACATATCCCTTCTAATGTAGGGTTGGGATCAACAGAAACAGCCTCCTCTTTCTCTTCTCAGTGCTGGCATTTCTTAGAACTTTGGCTGTAAGAGAAATCATGTGTTACTACTGTAGGATAAGTGGTTAAATTTCACATATGCTGAACTTATGCTTGAAAAAAGTCATGTTCTTTTTATCTAATTTTTTTTTTCTTTCTGAAACTTGGATTCTCTTTAGTGGTGGTAGGAGGAGCTAGGATAGATGAGATTTTAAATATGTCATTTAAAGGTAACTCATCTTTTTCATTTTAACTTGGTTTGATTTCCCTTTCTCCTAGCCAAGTTGGTACCTGGACATAGCATGAGGCATCATAAAATCTCAAATTTGAGTAGTAGGGTCCCCTAGGATGTCCTTTGTCCCACTTGGTTGTTGCTCATTCTGCTGTCATCTACCTCAGACATCTATGGCAGATGAAAGTCATGTTTATGTTTTATTTTTTATTTTTATTATTATTATTATTATGTTTTTCTGCACAGTGAGTGCCTGCAGGTCCTTTTCCTTGTACAAACAGGTTACACTGTTCTGACATGGCTCCACTTCAGCCTCCCCTGCCACTGCGGTTCTGCTGAAGCTCAGTCATGATATTTATCTGACCCCTTCCTAATTAACCAATGATTTATCTCTTCCCCACTGTGGGCACACAGTAACTTTTGAGACAGTTCCCTCATTAGGCTTAGAATGTGTGGAATCAAAGGTGAGAGTAGGGTGGAGGACTATCTATGAACATTTAGCCATCATTACTCAGCTGCAGTTGCTTAATATTGTGGGATACTCAGTCAAGTGGCCTCTTCCTTAAGTCCCAATAGGTTGTAGGTCCCCAGCCTCCTTTTCTTTTAGCCACCCCCACCTCCATCCCTCTCTTGGGGCTTTCCATCACTGCTTAGTCTTCATCTTGAGGCTTATCCTAAAGTGAACCAGATTGAGATGAAATGGAGAACTAAAGAAAGACACTGGTATCTTGCCTACTGCTTTCTCTCTCTCTCTCCCCCTCCCTCCCTCCCTCTCCTACCCTATTCAGTCTACTGACTCACATATGTGTTTTCTCTGGAATAGCCTGTAGTTGCTTTATATTCTACATAATAAAACATAAATTTCAGATCTCCAAAATGTTTTAACTTGTAAGAAAAATTGGAATTTGTAAATTCTTTTGTCTTTTATTTAAGTCTGGATTTCAAATATATTGTTATATTGGAATACCAAGCCCTGATTTACCACAAACACTTAGCAACTTTGTTCAGATTATTTCCGAATTTCTTCAGAATCATGGAAACTCTAAGATTTAATGAATGGAAGGCAAAAAGATGATAATTTAAAGTGATGATAAGATATATAATTTAACCTTTGAAAAAATATTACACCCATTTCTGAGACCACAATGTAATATTAAATATAAGGATTCTGGGATATTTCACAAACCAAGTGAGAAATTGCATTTTGGCTCACAATTGTCTGGAGCCAGGGCTCACCCTACTGTGGAAAACCTCATCTTCATTTCCTGTCTCACTCTCCATGTCATATGGCTGTTATCTTCTCATCTATATCAGTGTTTCTCTTCACAGACCAGCTTTCTCTACATCCTAGTGTACAAAATGAAGAATATGAGAGGTGTGTTGAGGCTCTCCAGTTTTTACGTTTCCATCTCCAAGAATCCAGCTTTAACTGGGACTGGAATACTGCTGTACTCTGTCAGTTTACTAAAGAGGAAACATTAACAGCTATAACTTGGAGCCCATCTTTCATTGAACCTTTGGTCAAGGGGAAAAAAATGGGATAGTGTAAGTATGGAGTCATTCGTCATATGAATCAGGGTTGGAAGTGAGATTTTCCTTCCTTCTTCCTTTCTCTCTCTGTCTCTCTTTTTAAGAGAAAGAGTGAGTGTCAGTTAAAAGTATATAAATGTCGGCTGGGCTCAGTGGCACATGCCTGTAATCCCAGCACGTTGGGAGGCTAAGGCTGGTGGATCACGAGGTCAGGAGTTCAAGACCAGCCTGGGCAAGGTGGTGAAACCTTGTCTCTACTAAAAATATAAAAATTAGTCAGGTGTGGTGCAGGCACCTGTAATCGCTGCTACTTGGGAGGCTGAGGCCAGAAAGTTGGTTGAACCCAAGAGGCAGAGGTTGCAGTGAGCAGAGATCGTGCCACTGCACTCTAGCCTGGGTAACAGAGTGAGAGTCTGTCTCAAAAATCAATCAATCAATCAATCAATCAATCAATATCAGCTATAATATTGTTTCTAGTATTTATATTGGCTTATTATTTCTATTTACTTACTAAATAAATCTGGTACTCCTTTGTGCAGTTCTCCTAAAGCATACATGGAAAATAACTTGTAAAATTTAACTTTTTTAATTGGTAGACTTAAACTCTTTTATGCTAATTCTTCTGTAATTCTTCAAAATAATGTGTCATAAATTATTTATGAATAAAACAAAACAAAAACAAAAGCCTCTTATGTTATCAATCTTTTCTAGACAAAAGGTCACAGTCATTCAAGATGTATTTTTATTTCTGTTCTCTAGTACTCTGAAATTTTTCAAAATCAGTAATATGTGGAATATTTTTGTTTTTAGTGCACACTATTTTAACTAATTTGTTCATCTTGCATCCTAGTCTGGTGTTAAAGTCTTGCAGTTTAACTTTATCTTAACTAATATGATATTATGAAAAATACATATTTTTAACTTTAACTTATTGACATAATTACATTAAGTTTCTAATATTGAACTGTCTTTGCATTCCATTTACAAACTGTTTATAGGATATGTTATTTTCAAATATTAGAAGATTATTCTTATAGTTCATTAAAATATAATTTTATTTTGGATTGTGTATTAACTTACAAAAATTAGTTTGAAAGATTTTTTTGTCAACCTGCCTTTGGCAGGTATTGGTATCAACGTTTTACTGCTTTTCTAAAAGATGTTGGCTAGCATTGCATTTCTTAGTTCTCTTCAATAGTGTAAACAGAATTAGCACAACTGGTTGGTTTAAGTTCAGAAGGTTTGAGCATTTAACGTAAACCCTTCATAACCTCTACTATCTGGATGTTACTCTGCCAGATTTATTAATTATATATATATATATATTTTGTTTAGTTTTCAGTGTTTTCTTCATTTTTGGTAATTAATTTACTCTAAAACGTTACATATTTTCTTTAGTTTGCCATATTTATTTACATAGAATCAAACAAAGTATTCTCATTTTTAAAATCTTACTTTTTACTTTTAAGTCTGACAAAAATATCATAATAAAGAAAACTAGAATATTACTTATTGTATAGACAAAAATATAGAAGACATTATAATTTAAAAATTGATTAATGTATAACTTCAAACAGAATGAACAATTTTGTTCAATGGAGTCATATGAACGTATTGCCAACATTCAGTTTTTTTGACTTATTGGGTGTCATATCTTTCTAAATTCCACCTTAAAATAATACTGAGGAAAAAATACCTGACTTGTAATATGTTTCAGGTAGTTTGAAATAATCAACAAAATTGCTGAGGATAGTGCCTAACACAGAGGTAATTCTCAGTTAATTTTATTTTCATTCCAGGTAAGTTTTTCCACCTGGTAAGAGTCTAGGTTAGAATTAAAAGATTATTCAATTTATTTTATTTTATTTTAATTTTTGACAAAGTCTGACTCTGTCACCCAGGCTGGAGTGCAGTGGCACAATCTTGACTCACTACAACCTCTGCTTCCCAGGCTCAAGGGATCCTCTGACCTCAGCCTCCCGAGTAGCTGGGACCACAGGCATCAGCCACCATGTCTGACTAATATTTGTGTTTTTTGTAGAGACAGGGTTTCACCATGTTGCCCAGGCTGGTCTTGAATTCCTGAGCTCAAAGCCATCTGCCCCCTTTGGCATCTCAAAGTGTTGGGATCACAGGTGTGAGCCACTGCATCCAACCAATATTTTTAATTTAAATAAAATTAAATGAGGAAAGTCAAGTGACCACCACAATGGATAATGATGTCAACTGCAGTGCCTTGTCCTGACCATTCCAACAACACATAAATAATATGGATAATGATACTGAATTTCTCCTTCAAAGAACTTTTCACGTATGTGTAAAATATGGCCTTCCCTAAGAGGCTAGTGATACAAAATTATGTTACATATTTTAAAATAATTACATTTTAATTAAGTAAAAATATTAATTAAATTATACATTAGTTGAATACACCAATTAAATGAAATTATATAACTAAATTAAAATTAATTAAAATAAAATTTTAATTGATTAACTACATCATTTTTATTTCAGTTCTCTCACAATAATCAGTGTAATACAAAGCATCCTTTTCTCTGAGGTTCTATCTACTATAAGTCAGAAACCTGATGTCTTATCTTAATCTAAGAAAACTTTTTGTTTAGTTGTATTTCATCAGAGGAAAAACCAAAAGTCTAGTCAGAACTTAAAGAGTCCTATTATTCTTAAAGAGTCTGACTGGACTTTTGTTTTTTCCTCTGACCACACTTTTGCTTCTTTCATGGTTGCATGTTATGGCTGCAAAAAACTCAGCAAATCTAGATTGCCAATGCAAGTTCCAGTTTAAGAAAAAGGCCCAAGTTAACTAACCATGGTATGACAAAAATTACCCAGTTCAAGCCATGGGATTGCCTGTTGCAAGATCCAGGCTGCAGCAGGACATGTGGTTATATCCAAGGACCAACATCATTGCTTACAAAACAGTATTTCATGAGATTTCAAGTTAAGGGGGTTTAGCATTACACCAACTGCAAAGCTCAACATCAAAGAAAATTGAATGAAATGTCTTTCAGTTTTGGCATTACTTGCCTCTTATAATTTTTACAAATATACAGGTGCACATATGCTTATACATTTGTATACATTTTACCAAATGCACCCCCATATTATTAGAATTAGAAAGAGGTTTTCGGATGGTGAACAGATTAATTTATTCATTTGAAATATATCAGCTGAGTACATATTGCTACCATACATTGTTCTTGGTGCTACAGATTTAAAAAAAAAAAAAAAAGCTCATAAAAGAGATCCCAAATTGTCTTTTTAACTTTTTGTGATCATCGTCTGTAACCTAGACTACTGCAACAGCTTCTACACTGCCTCTGATATTTGTCCTTTTCCAGAGTACAAAGTTTATCACTATCAGGTCATTTTCCTGCCTCTTGGTGGTTACCTACTGTCTTTGCCCATTTGTGTTGCTATAAAGGAAGACCTGAGGCTGGGTAATACATAAAGAAAGATTTATTTGGCTCATTGATTTGCAGGCTGAACAAGAAGTATGGCACCAGCATCTGCTACTAGTGAAGGCTTCAGGCTGCTTCCACTGATTGTGGAAGGCAAAGGGAAGCAGACCTGTGCAGAAATCATATGGTGAGAGAGGAAGCAAGAGAGAGACAATGGGGACATGCCAGGCTCTTTTTCATAACCAGCTCTTGTCGGAACTAATAGAGCAAGAACTCACCAAGCCATTCATGAGGGATCTGCCCCCACGATCACAACACTCCACTTTACGTCTCCACCTCCAACACTGGGGATCAAATTGTAACATGAGATTTGGAGGGGCAAACATCCAAATTATAACACACATTTTCCTAGCATGAAGTCTATCATCCTAAGTGTGCTTTACAAGACTTTCATGACATGGCCTTGATTCAAGGTCATCCTGAGATATAAAGTCTCATGTCAAGAGCCAGGGGCTCTAGAGTCAGGCATCTTGAGTTTGAATTCTGATTCTACTTCTAACTAAGTATGTGACTGTGGACAAGTAACTCATCTTTTCTTTGTCTTTGTTTCTTCAGGTATAAAATGAGAATCACAAATACACCTATGTGAAAGCTTGTAGGAAATTAATTAAGTTAATTTACGTAAAATGTGAATAGTGCCTAGAACATAGTGAGCACTTAACAAATTAGGCTAGGATTACTGTTAAATTTTGGTCTTTCCAGTTCATATCCTCAACTTCAGGTCCATTTCTGTGCAAACCAGGCCAATAAATGTGATGGCCTTTTTTTAACAATGCTTTTTATGAAGTCCTTACCCCTGGCCTGTTTGGCCTTGGTATGTCCTACTTTGACTTTAGATCCATGTCAAGAACTTTAAGAAGTTTGATAATTTACTCTACTTGCAAGCTAATAAGTTAGTCTTCAATAGTTTTATAGATGCTGGCAGAAGATGGGACATTCCTGGGTCAGGGAAAAAAATTTTAATAAAAAAATTTTATTAATAACAGTAGCAGAGTTTTAGTATTTTCCTTGATTCTCTGACCCCCTGTTCCCATAAGGTGATGCCAAGAGGGTTAAAGTGACACCTGTATACCTGTTGCATTTCAGGAGAGAAACCTTGAGCTTAGGGAGCCCAACTTTTGAATGAATAAAAAGCATGCCTACCTTTTGCTGCCAAGAGAGAGGCTATACTTCTAAGACTATAAGCAAACCTGCCCTTCTCTCTGGACAGAGATGCTATATTTTCCAAGTCTATCCACTGTACAAATATTATTGAAAAGACAGTTGGGACAAATGCAGTCAGTACCTCTGCTATCAAGATGTAGACAGGTGCAAGAATGCCACGGGAGAATTGTCTCTCAACAGTCTCAACTACAATTCTTCCATTCTGCCCTCACTCAAGGCAGGGTTTTTGGCCCATGTAGGCCATAAGCTCCCTGAAGACAGATTCTCTGTATTTTTCCCACTTATTCCAATTCCTAGCATAGTTCCTTGCACATAGTAGGTACTCAAAACACTTTAGAAGAAATAAGAGAATGTAATATAAATGATATTATTTTCATTCCTACCATTCCTACCATAACCAGTTGGAGAATAAAATTGAAAAATAAGTCTCATTCATATCAGCAACAACTTTATAAATACTTTAGTAATGTGCATACTTTATGAAAAGTGTGCACAAACTTTATATAGATATCTACAAAATGATATTAGTATCATAAAAAAAGATTTAGATATATAAAGCTACATGCATAAAAATGGGAGCAGTACAGGACTTGAATTGCAATGAGAAACACAACTTTTATTTGCATCTTTGCAACTTAACAAGCTACATGCTCTTAGAAAAAAAGTGGAAGCTTTCATAACTTTTTATACATTTATTCAACAACTATTTACTGATCTCTCAGTAGAGGCCATGCCCTGTTCAGTTGTAATTGTCTTCATTATTCAACCCTAATTATTGAGTGACTTCTTAGAACTAGCTTGTAATTTGATATAATAAAAGCAATTGTTATATCTAAGTTTATGGACCATATAGGAAAAATATTTGGGTCTTTATAAAAATGTATTATTACGTATAATATTATACATTAATACTGTATGACATAAAACATATGAATAGTATGTCATTCATATAATTAAATATCATATTACACTTGTAAAAGGTATTAACTCTGTTTATCTTTGGTTTTATTTTTTATTTTTTCCTAGAAAACCTACTTTCTGCTTCAAATAACCTCATATATATATGCATATATATATATATATATATATATATATATATATAAAACTACTGGTGATATACTAACTAGTAGTTATATATATATAGAGAGAGTAGATATATATATATATATATATATATATAAACTAGTAGTTATATACATATATAGATAAATACTGGTGATATACTACTAGTTATACATACACATACACACATACACACACACACACACAAGTTAGTAATCACCAGTCATGCCAACAACTCTAAAAGAAGACTTTTTTTTTTTAAATAAAAGAAGGAGCAATTCACAATATAAATTCTGTATTTGTTCTGAAAGCTAACCAAGGCAGATAATTAGAAAACTCAGTAATGGTGTAAATTTGAATTATATCAATAAAGCTTATAGCTGTATGTACCATTTTTTTCTGTTGTGAAAAAAAAATGTGGATATAGCCTCATAAAATATATGAGAGTAATTCATTATTTTACACCAGACAACTAAATGATAATGTTTAGTATTGGTGTAATAACCAGACCTCTGGACAAGACAGTCTCATTATCACTCCCAATAAAATAGCACTTCAGTATTCTGCAAGATTGCCATCACTGTCAAGGATCGTTGGGTGGTGTTTACAAATAGTTAACCAGGCTTCCTCACAGCTGTTCAAAATTGAGGGCTCATGAACACTTATGCAAGCAGGGTAAAATCTTATAAGCACAGATGAGCAGGAAGAACGGTGGTACGCCAAATGCATAACAAATAAGAATTTTAATTCATCTCATCATGAAAACAATAAAAGATGAAGAAAGAGAGGACAGAGGCCTTGGATGCCCAGAATTAGAGACTTAACTCAGATCAACAGTGCCAGTCAGACTTAATGAAGATTGTTTATAAACACAAATTTGGCATATCTCAGAGCTGAATGTAGGAAACAACTACTCAAGTGCTCTTTTGGTTGTGTGGCTAATGTTTGAGGATATTTAAAATTTAATCATTAAATTTAATCAACTTGACAGAGACTCTAGACCATTAGGTATTTAGATAATCATATAATTAAAGTTTCTCTGGGATATTTCACAGTGTCATGTTTTAGGAGATGTTTAATACTCTTCTAAGATTTTGCTACTCAACGTATATTTCTGTGCAAAATATACAGACCCAAAATCTTTAGATAAATAGTTTTTTTAATCCAATGTAAAAGAAGAAAGTGGTGAAATCTCCATCATTGTTTTGTAATTTTTTAACTAAGTCCAACCCCCTCATGTGAGAGAAAACTGAGACAAAGGGAAGTTAAAAGTCTTACCAGAAGACCCAGACATGATAAGTGGCAGAACAGGAACTATAGCTCAGGACTCTTGCACTTTGATCTGAAGTTATTTCCCCTCATCTTTCTTTCAGGGCAAGGTTCTTCTATAAGTGAGGCTCCAAAATGTAAGATTCTAGTAACTTGAGTATCTTGATGGACATAGCACAAGTAAACCCAGTCTGTATATGTTGTTTCTGAAAAGCAATGGACATTGATATTTGAAAACTCCTAGTTCCTTTTCCAGCTCTCATTTAACAACAGTGGCACATTCATGTCAAGAAATCTTCAGTTAATGTGACAGAACCCTAGAATTTCATGCCTCTCTTTGTTTTCAGACATGCAATTTAGAATTGAGTTTAGTTCTCTTACTGAGAAGTCAATTTGGATTTTTTTCAATGCACAAAATTAATTTTTAATTTATTTTCTTGGTTAAGTGTGCATTCATTAATGACTCACAATGAGGTGGCACAAAGTCATAATCTGAGGAGGTTTCAAGGAATCAAAAATTTTTTTAATATTAGATTTATTTTGCAAGTTTTTTTCAGTCACTGTACTTTTTTTTTTTTTTTTTTTCTGATTCCATTCATGGTAAAATGACAAGTGTAAGTAGAATACTTTTATAATTGATTTAATTTTTTTTTTTAGCCAGAAAAATACAATGAACCATTCTAATCTCAGGTAGGACTTAAGACACATGTCAACTATGTAATAATCTTCAAGTTGTCTTCTTCTTTTCTTTTTTTTTAACGGTATATAGCTATTGCGAAGTTAACATTTACTTCCTCAGTACACTGAAGTGGCATAGTACCTCTCAATTGTGTCACTTTTTAATACTCAACACACTGATACTATTTCAGTATCTTAAGAGACAGGTTTCATGAACACACTACTTGCCTCTACTTATGCTGCAGAAAAAAAAGTCTAAATTTACAAGAAATCTTTAAAGAATTTTTATTTACCTACCTTCACATACAATAGTTCTTGTTGTTCTCCAATATAAAACTTCTCCATAACGGTAAATTGCTTTACTAACACCTAATAATTTTTTTTTTTTGAAAAGACAAGCAAAATCAATGAATCTCTAGCTAGACTAAGAAAAAAAAAAGCGAAAAGACCCAATAAAATCAGAAATGAAAAAGCAGACGTTACAGCTGAAAGCACAAAGAATCACTAGAGACTATTATGAACAACTAGAAGCCAACAAATTGGAAAGCCTAGAAGAAATGGTTAATTTTCTGGATGCATGCAACTACCAAGATTGAACCATGAAGAACTAGAAAACCTGAATAAACCAATAGCAAGTAAAAGATTGAAGCCGTAAAACAAGTCTCCCAACAAAGAAAAGCTCAAGACCCGATGGTTTCACAGCTGAATTCTACCAAAAATTTAAAGAAAAGCTAATAACAATTTATTCAAATTCTTCAAAATCAAAATCAAACAGCAGGAAATACTTTCAAACTCATTATATGAAGCCAGCATTACTCAGATATCAAAACTAGACAAGGACACAACAAGAAGAACAAAAACTATAGGCTAATATCACTGAAAAATATAAATGCAAAAATCTTCCACAAAATACTAGCAAACTGAATGCAACAACACATTTTCACCACGACCAAATGGGATTTATCCCAGGGGTGCAATGAGTTCAACATACACAAATCAATGAAGATGATACATCATGTTAACAGAATTGAGAACAAAATCCATGTGATAATTTCAATACGTGGTGAAAAAGCATTCAAGAAAATTCAACCTTGCTTGATATTAAAACCCTTCAACAAACTGGCTATAGAAGGAGCATACCTTAAAATAACAAAGGCCATAGATGACAGACAGACAGTTAGCATCATATTGAACAGGGAAAAATTGAAAGCCTTTCTGCTAAGATCTGGAGTAAGACAACCCTTAGTTGTAGTAAACCACTAAGATTTTGTGAGAGTACAGTGTAACCTAGCAAAATTAACTAATTAATAAAATGGAACATGTAAGTGGTGTTCTGCTGAAACAAAACACCAATATATGTGCCATCGACTTTTGAATGGGGTAATTGTCTAAAAGGGTATTTATTGTTGATGGGATGCAAGACAACTCATTATGCAGGTGTGTAAGTGGAACATTTAATATAATTGTTGCCTGTAATTACTTAGAAGACAGGTAATGCATTGCATAAGCTTGAGCTGTACATGGAGAAGTTGGAAAACAGAAAGCTACTCATGTAATGTTGGCAGCATTTGATAAGGTACTTGAAGAACAAGATGAGAAAAGAAAGCATTGGCCAGTTTACTAACAGAGACAAGAGGTGTAATTCCTTTATATTTCTGTCTGTAAAACGTAACATTGTGAAATTTTAGTCACAAAGTCGGTTAACACTCAGCCTCATGACAAAGACCAAATTGGAGGTTAAGGGAGCTAAAGCCTATTATTAAAACTCAGAAATAATTAATGTGGCACCCATTCAATCTTTCCAACTGGTCAAAATTTCTCATGGAAAGGAGACTCAGAGTAAGACCTTCCCATAGAATCTTGCTAAGTTTAAATGACTGGCAGCTAAAACTACAGAGAAACGCCTATTTCAGGGGGAAAAAGTGTATACATTGGCACTGGAAACTGGTATCAAATAAATAAAAATCTTACTATGTTTTTGAGAGAGTTGTGCCAGCACTCTAAATTAAACAGACTATAATTATTTGAGACTTGAAATTCCTTTTGAGTACTAAGGTGTCCAGAGTAATAAATAAAAATACAGAATGCTTAGTTAACTTTGAATTTCAGATAAATAACAAATAGTATTTTAGTATAATTATATCTCATGCAATATTTGGGACAAACACTAAAATATTATTTGTGGTTTTTCAAAATTCAAATTTAACAGTGAGTACTGTATTTTATCTTGTAAACCAATATGGAGATCCAAACTTTTATAGGCAGAAAATAGACTGCAAAGCCATCTGAACCACCAGGAAGGGCGTATCCTTTAATAACCTCTTCAGATATGGCCAAGGAAGAGAATGGAAAAAGAAGGTCCTTGTAGATGTCAGATCCAAGATCCATGACAAATAAAGAACTGAAGATGTTTTGCTTTCAGGGAACAATATCTAATCCAGAAATGTTCTATGTCTTTCCATACCTTACTTCTCATTGCCGTGTTATTTGCATTATTACTTTCTGTGAGTGGTTTATAAGTTCATCCCATTGAGTCAGGTGACTGACTTTGGTCAACGTACATGTTAGTAGACATAACTTATGACATTGCTGAGCAGCAACTTAAAGCATAATCAAATAGTTATTCAATTGCTCCTTTCCCTCTGCCACCAGATCAGCAATGTGGGAGACAGGAGCTTCACCTTCAGCCTGGATTCCATGATGGAGAAAATACATGGGGCAGACCAGTGGTTATTTGCAGCTAACATGTAAGATGAATAAGAAATCCATCTTTTTGTGGGGGTAGGGGATTGAGAAAGCCCTAGATTTTGAGGGCTTAGGATTGTTTGCTAACCTTGCTAATATGCTGGTACTAACAGGTTCTGAAAAAGCATTCATTTGTTTATTCCAATCGCAACACAGCTGTAGCTTATTACAGCTATAAGATATATTTGTGTTGTAATCAAGATTAACCGGTTTGCCCAAGGTCATCGAGGAAGGCAAAATTCAGATTCACTTATTCACTTATTTGGCTCCTTCTATGGGCTTATTGATATTCAAGACATTGAGAAGTACAAGAGAATAAAACAGTCCCTGACTTCAGAAAATGAATCACTTTGTTAGAAAGATAAGTTCTATACATGTTTACACACATGTGCACACACTCCATGTGGTTTGAGTCACCTCCCTTACAATATTTCACATTGTTTCTTACCCTCACGTCTGCCTCCTCCAGCAGCTGTGTCATGCTGTAGAACACATTGGCATGCCTTGGATGCCTCTCCATCCACATTTAAAGACCATCATTATATTGGCTTTCTTTTCCAATATAAACTTCGCCACTTGCTTTATGGTAACATTTTTTTTTAGTGCAAAATAATGGAATATAATTTTATAAATGTAACTTCTGCATGATATGCTAATTTTTTCCAAGATGTATACATTTATCTAATGAAAGAAAAACCAAACAAGAAAATTATTTTGGTTGTAAAGAATAAATGCCCATTCAAAATATTCCAAGAAAAACAAGCTGGGTGAATTTTTTAAAAGATTTGAAAAGGAAATGTGGACTCATGGGTTCCAAGACGCCTTAAAACAAGTACCTTAGCTTCACATCTTTCTGATCCTGTAGGTTTCCTGCTTCTTAGAGTCTGTTCCACTCCTTTAGTCTACAAATGAATTTTCCCTGCCCACCCTTTCTGTTTATTCATCATTTAGGAGGTTGTAATAATTTGCTATGTTGCCAGCTCAGGCCAAAAGTTTTGCATAATTGGTCCAACCCAGAACCCGTTGCCTTCGGAATACAGTTTCTCTGCCTCTTATTTCTGATAATTAAAGAAAAAACTGATTGACTATTGATTGGATCTCCTAGAATCAAATATACACTCCAGTCTAATTATAGGCATTTGTCTGAAATACTGTAGACTTAGTTCTAGACCACCAAATAATGCAAATATTGCAAAAAAGGTAAGTCAGACAATTTTTTTGGTTTCCCGGTCTATACAAAATTTATATTTACACTTACTGTAATCCATTAAGTGTGCACTACTAGCATTAGGTCTAAAAGACGATGTACAAACCTTAATTTAAAATACTTTATTGTTAAAAAGTGCTAACAATCACTTAAGCCTTCAATTAGTTGTAGTTTTTTTGCTTCTGGAGGGTCTTGCCTCCATGTTGATGGCTGCTGCCTAATCAGAATGGTGGTTGCTGAAGATTGGGATGGCTTTGCCAAGTTCTTGAAATGAGACAACAAATGAAGTTTGCCACATCTATTGACTCTTTTTTGATGAAAGATTTCTCTGTAGCATGCCATTTCCTTTTATAGCATCTTACCCATGGTAGATCTTCTTTCAAAACTGGAGTCAATCCTCTCAAACTGTGCCACTGCTATATCTACTAAGGTTCTGAAATATTTTAAATAATTTGTTTGTATTTCAAAACCTGTTCACAGCATCTTTACTAGGAGTAGATTCCTTCTCAAGAAATCAATCACTGTCTTTGTTCATCCATAAGAAGGAATTCGTCGTCTGTTCGTTTTATCAGAAGACAGCAGTGATTCAGTCACATCTTCAGGCATTATATCTAATTCTAATTTTAATTCTAATTTACATCTAATTCTAATTCATCTTGCTATTTCCACCACATCTTCAGGGACTTCCACTGAAGTCTTGAATCCCTCAAAATTATCCATAAGGCTGGAATTGACTTCTTCCAAACTTCTACAAATGTTGATATTTTGACTTCTTCCCAGAAATCACTAATGGCATCTAGAATGGTGAATTATTTCCAGAAGATTTTCAATTTACTTTGACCAGATCCATCAGAGTAGTCACTATCTATAGCAGATATAGCCTTAAAAAATGTATTTCTTAAATAATAAGACTACAAAGTAAACATTACTCCTTGATGTATGTGCTGTAGAATGGATGTTTTGTTAGCAGACATGAATGCAACATTAATTTCCTTATACATGTGCATCAGAGGTCTTGGGTGATTAGGTTCATTGTTAAAGAGCTGTAATTTTTTTTAAAAGAGTATTTTTTCTGAAGAGTAGGTCTCAATATAGGGCATAAAATATTCAGTACACCATGCTGTAAATAGAAGTGTTGCCCTCCAGGCTTTGTTATTCCATTTTATACAGCACAAGCACAGTAGATTTAGCATAATTCTTAAGGGTCCTAGGAGTTTTGGAATGATAAATGACCATTGGCTTCAGTGTCAAGTTGACAGCTGCATTAGCCCCTAACAAGAGACTCAGACTGTTCTTTGAGGCTTTAAAAGCCAGACATTGACTGCTGCTCTCTAGCTATGAAAGTGTTAAATGCTATCTTCTTCCAACAGAAAGCTGTTTGCATTGAAAATCAGTTGTTCACTGTAGGCACTTTCTTCAATGATCTTAGCTAGATCTTCTGGATCACTTGCTGCAGCTTTTGCATCAGCACTTGCTGCTTCATCTTAGACTTTTATGTTATGGAGATAGCTTCTTAAACCTCATAAGCCAACCTCCTCTAGCTTCCTACTGTTTTTCAGCAGCTTCCTCACCTCCGTCAGCCTTCATAGAAGTGAAGACAGTTAGGGTTTTGCTCTGGATTTGCGTTTAGCTTAAGAGACTATTGTGGCTGTTTTGATCTTTTATCCAGACCACTAAAATGTTTTCTATATCAGTAACACAGTTGTTTCATTTTATTATCATTGGTGTGTTCACTGGAGTAGCACTTTTAATTTCCTTCAAGAACTTTTCCTTTGCATTCACAACTTGCTTAACTGCTTGATGCAAAAGGACTAGCATTCTGCCTTTCTCAGCTTTCAATATCCCTTCCTCACTAAGCTTAATCATTTCTAGATTTCAATTTAAAGTGAGAGAAAGATATGCAACTCTTCCTTTCGCTTGGACACTTGCAGCAAGCTTGTTCAACCCTCAGCCTGCAGCCCAGGATAGCTTTGAATGCAGCCCAACAATAATTTCATAAACTTTCTTAAAACATTATGAGGTTTTTTTTGTGATTTTGTTTTTTAGCTTGTCAGCTATCATTAGTGATAGTATATTTTATGTGTGGCCCCGGACAATTCTTTCAATGTGGTCTAAGGAAGTCAAAAGATTGAACACCTGTGACTTAGAGGCTATTATAGGGTTATTAGTTGGCCTGATATCAATTTTTTCTCAGGAAATAGAGAAGCCCAAGGAGAGTGAGGGAGACGAGAGAACAGTTGGCAGAGCAATTGGAATGCACACAACATTTATTAAATCCACTGTCTTACATGGGTGTGGTTCATGGAAGGCAGTCCAAAACAATTACAATAGTAACATCAAAGATCAATGATCACAGACCACCATCAAAGACTACCATAATGTAATAATTTAAAAGTTTGAAATATTGTGATAATTTTATTATTAATTACAAAATCAATAATTACCAAATGAGACAAAATGAGACACAAACATGAGAACTGAGCACATGCTGTTGGAAAAAGATGCCAATAACTTGCTGGATGCAGGATTGCCACAAACCTTCAATTTGTTAGAGAAAAAAAAGTGATATCTGCAAAGTACAATAAATAAAATCATAATAAAATGAGGCATGCCTGTATCTATAACCATTCATATGAGGTCAGCTGGTATGTCGAATATCTCTTTTAAGAGTTCAAAGAATACAAATTGTGTTAAATGGAATTGGGATATGGCAGGCATATTAAAATGACATGTCCAACACAAAGACATGGTCTGTAAAAGCAACACACAGATATACAGGCATACATGTCAGGAAACTAAATATATATGTGTGTGTGTATTGATGACTATAGTTTCAAATTTTGTAGCACTTTGGATTTCAGATTTTTGGATTAGGAATGCCCCCAATCCAGAATACTCTAAAATCTAAAATGGAGCACCTACATGCCATCAGAAAATTTCATACCCGATCTTAGGTGATAGATCATAATCAAATGCCATCAAAGCTTTGTTTCATGAACAAATTTATTTAAAATATTGTATAAAATTACCTTCAGGTTATGTACATGAGGCATACATGAAACAAATAAATTTTATGTTTAGACTTAGGTCTCATCGCCAAGACAGCTCGTTAGATATTTGTAAGTATTCCATAATATAAAAACAATCTATATATTAGGACTTCATAGAGATTAAAACTTTGTCCAAAAACAAATTGGCACAAATGTATTTAAGCATTATTCTGCTTAATGTGTATTCAATAAAGCTGTATTAATTTAAATTTCATATAAGATTCTGTTATCGAAATTTTGGAGGTAGTTGACATAGTTCAGTCCTTTTATTTATACGTTTTGTTTTGATCTAAACTGTTGGTGATTTGAAAATCTTAATTTCTGAGTGAATTATACTCAGAATTATACTATAGATAGTCATATTGCTTAAGTTTATCATCATTTTTGTTTAATTAGGTTGAATAATTTAGTCTGTATCTTTTGTATTTAATGCAATTAAAAATATCCGCTGAAAATACAATTCTATTAGCTGATTTGAGAGAATGCCTGTGGTTAAATAGCTTAATAGCATTGACTGGACAAAAGTGAATTTTATCATAGCCCTCTTGTACTCTCAATTTCAATATGAAATAATACCAATGAATAAACAAATGAATTGATAAAAAGTTCACATTCTTTGCTGAAACCCTAAGGGTCTAGTGAAGACATTTACATTAATGGTGGGTTTTAAAAGATAAAATATAAATCCATAACATTTTAAGAAATATTGTGTGTGTGAATAACGTGCATTTGAGAACAGAATTTTATAATTACTTTAGTCATCATACTTAATTTTAACAGTAAGAAATTGTATGAGATATGTGATGTTATGTTTTCTTATCTAGTAAAGTCATTGAACATACTATCTCCACAAAACTCAATGAGAAACTGTAGGTAATATGTTAAATAGTAAGAACCCAACAAATGTTATTTTTTGTTAGCATGATTGTGATCATTATTGTCATTTTCATCATTAGTTTACATTCTGGATGTGCAGCAACATAATAAGGTAATATATGTTTTGTATTAAATGTCAATGTTAATTTTACAAATATTAATTTTTTTTAAATCCTGATTTCTAAAAGATTCTGTGAATGATATCACAGACAAGTATAGTTTTGAATTTATAGTTATATTATACATTATATTCACCAAATTCTAAAATTTCTCACTGGCTAAAATAAATTCTCCTATGTTCTCTTTTCCCATTTCTTCCTATGTATCAACAATTTGGCAAAACTTTAAGGTTGAAGAAGTTTGGTAGCAAATACAAAGAAGAAAACTGCCAATTTCTTTCCAGCTAAACATTTATTTCTACAGAACCATATATTTTGATCACTTTCTGGTCCTGCATGATCACAAAAGATTTTCTAGTTTCTGTTTGTGACAGTTTTGTATAAACAAATATGCCTTTCCTGTAGATAGTGTGATGGCATTCAAATTATTCTGATTTTCCCCAATAATCTAGCATTGTTCATAACACACACACACACACACACACACACACACAGACTCATCTAGTAACAATCAAAACTCAGAAGAATAACCAATATTTCAGGACACAGATGTAATTGCAATGCGATGAAATATAGATAAAATTTCTACATCTCCTAAGAGAAAAACATTTAGAAAAGCTTTTTAAAAAAGCTTTAAAAAACTCAGAACTTGCACCTGTAATCTCAGCTGCTCGGGAGGCTGAGGCAGGAGAATTGCTTGAGCCTGGGAGGTGGAGGTTGCAGTGAGCCGAGATCGTGCCACTGCACTCCAGCCTGGTCTACAGAGCGAGACTCTGTCTCAAAAACAAACAAACAAACAAAAACAACAACAAAAGAAACTCGGAACTTTTGACAATCACAAGCAAAATGACCTCCCCGAATTTCTTAAAAAAAAAAAAAAAAAAAAGAAATATATATTGATTAGTTCTAACCTCTAAAGACAAAGTGGGGAAGAATATCCTTCTCTAGCCAACTTGAAACAAACAATAACAAGCTTATAATACCAACTTCCAGGGACAGAATATCATGGGATATCTACAACTAAATTTCAATAAAAGAATTAAGCTTCGAGAAGACTGAAATGCCAGATTCTGATGTGAAAAGTAAATGTAATGAAAGCTATCTCAGAGAAAGAAATGAAATTGCATATTGGTTATCAACACTAATTATACAAATGTTCATATAATGATAGGGTCATAAAAATCATGTATAAATCAATAATTTAAAAATTGAAATAAATGCAAGAATCTTAGGGATATCATATTTAATTTTACTTTCCACAGAAATTGATTTAAATCAATTCTGACAAATGAACTACCTTTTAGAGGTGAGTGAGCTTTCAGCCACAAAAAAGATTAAATTGCAGTCAAGCAAATCCATTTAGGAACCAGCATTCAAAGCCACTGTAAACTCTAGCTTCTTCATTTAGGTCCTAGCTCCTTCATTATGTTGACACATATGTTAGAAAATATTCTCAATTACTCTAAAATTACCAGGAGATCAAAGTACTGGAGACAGAACAAACAAGTTTGTGAGAAACTTAATAATGATGCTCTTCTCACTAAAAAAGTATTTTTGAGGACTTTGTTTTTCATTTTCTTTTTTATGAATCTCTAAGGTCTCCACTGAAATTTATATCATATCAAAAGTGAAAAACAAAATGGAATAGCTATTTTTCCACCTCATAACTTTCACGAGTAAAACATTCATCTTTCTTGCTGAAGGGAAGAAAAGACACTTCCTTCATAATAATTCTTAAGTTTTTCTTCATGATACTTTGCATCTGAGAAGACAATAGATGGGCTATAATAGGAAAGATGAAAATCAAGGCTTCAAGCATTTTGATAGGTGATGGTAATAATCATTTATTTAAGTATCATCACACAGTTCTTGGTAAACAAGAAAGTATATTCAGTGCAGCTCTGATAAATTTTAGTTGAAAAGAGTCTCCCTTTGCTAAGTTTTCAATTTTGTTCCAAATGGATGAAAACCATAGAAAACACTTACAATCTCTTTCTTAACCATAGATCTGGAGATAAGGTATACTAGAATATATTTAGAGCTGGATATTGATATGTAGTAGACCACATTGAATAAGCTAATAACTATCTTTCAAAGAAAAAGATATTCCGTGAACCAATTGATTCGAGTCATTTAAATACATTACACTGTACCTGCCTTTGGTAATTATACCAATTAGATTGGAGAACCATTTATCAGGGTGCCAATTCAGTATATTCTATACTTTCTGGAACTTAACAAAATGGTCTAAATTGGACTGACTAAATAACTCTTAAGCTCCTAGGCACTTTAGTTGACTTGATCATGTAGCGTGACAATAATTTCCTACTCTATGAACTAGGGTTATAGCTAGTGAAAGAAATAGTTCATTCATTTAGTTTGCTTTGCCATTTGAATTTGAAAACTAAAAACTTTAACCAAAAAATATCGGCGTGGAATCCTACTTTTAATTTTGTTTAAAAACTGATTTCAGTGAACATTTCCTTTTAGTTGATGCTTGAATTTAAAGGTTAATTAACTTAGTGATTCTTGAGTTGGTAGACATGTAATTGTTGTTGATTGAAATTTTTTTCACTGCCACATTTTTCTGAAGATACAGAAGAATGAAGTAAGAATTGCAGGCATTCAAGAACACTGGAAACTTAAAAAACCCTTATAATAAAATTATTGCTAAAAAGGAGTTCCCATTTTGTAAAATTACTCAATCTAAAGAACTTTCTAAAGTGATTTTTCTAACATCTATTAAAGAATGGAGATGTTCCTCAAGTGTTTTAACCACTCTTTGAGGATAAGGGTATGAAATTCTTCAGTCACTCAGAGTTACTATACTTAGTCACACTGCACATTATTGAGCAGAACACCAAGAAGTGGTAGAGTAAACCTTCAAAAACACAACTCTTCATTGAATTTTTATAACTGACCTTTAGAGTATTATAATTATAACTAATAAAAATATGAAACAATACACTTCTGAAACAGAATAGTTTTGCTGAGAAATCTCCAAGCCATTTTTTTCTGTTGCCAGTATCTAAATATACAAATGTGTTTACTAAGTCACATGAGATGTTGGTGTTGGTCAAAGAAATTCCATCAGTTGTTTTAAGTGAAAGATATACTTAGATATTAAGTAGTCAGTTAAATAATTATTTTTTACTCAAATTAGCTCTTTTTAAAATTACATAGTTCAGCACTATGGGTGTCAATGTAGTGCTTTTTCTGAGATACATAATATATTGCAAAATTAAATTCAAATAATGTAAAGGAGTTCCTATGCATTTTTACAGTGCAACAAAGTGATACTCACAGGTTGGGGAGAAGTGAGAAGAATTAAAATCTCGATTGAATTTGAAGAGACATATATGATGAGGAGATGCGAGAGACAACCCATGAGGAAATGAGTGGTCCACTAATTGAAAACAAGTTTTGTAAATAATGTTGGAAGAGATTAACATACATCACCATAGCAGATCAAATATCAGAAGAAATGACTATAACACAAGAACCAAAATAATCAAATAATTTCAGTATCAAATTTAAAATTTTAATCAATTATAAATTATATACACACAAATTAGTTTGCTTGCAAAAGTCAAAGAAAGCCTATTTTGCTTAATTATAGTCCTTGTAAACATTTCTCTCTACATCTATTTACTCTTATGACTTGTAGCAGCAAGAAAACCCTTTAAAGTCAATATACTTAATATCCATAAGGAGAGAAGACTTAAGTTAGTTTTTAATCAATTTAAAGCAGTTTAACATATACTTGAAGATCTACTACGCTACAAATATTCTTCTGAGGACTTCAGGGAGTGTAAATATGAACATGAAGCACTCCTTACAGCAGCTTACAATCTGAGAACTAAGGTAGAAGGAGTTTATATATGAATGAATTACATGGTAGAATAAGGTGAGTGCCAAGTACAAAATGGTATAAAAGGGTTTACCAGAAACAACAATTATCTTAGGTGGTTAGGCGGGATCAAGAAAAATATCCAAAAGGAAGTGGATCTCTGCACGTTTGTCCACTTATTCATAGCCAACAATGGCGAAAATGTGGAACATGATGAAGAAAGAGCTTATGGCCAAGACGGGTTGAAGTGTAGTGCAGCTGGTAAGGGGAAGCAGAAAATGAGGCAAGAAAGATAGATTGGAGTTAAATTGAAGGGCTTTGAATGCTAGGTTGACAATTATTAGCCAAAAAAATGACACTGCCTCTTCCATCACAGAATAGATGACAGTAGACCATTCTATGAGATGCACGTTGAAAAAAAATTTAGAGAGTATGATGTGGTCTCTGAGGAATTTAATCATCAAACATTTATTGAAGACCTATTATGTGCCAGGACTGCTTTGATTGTGAAATTTGTGTTGTGAAAGAAGACTACAGAAATACAAAGTAAAATCCTACTCCTTAAATGGTTCAAAAGTGAGTGAGAAAGGACACTTCCAGAAGTGCTATGTAAACAATTTAGGATACTATCAGGAAACAGGGGATGTTTGGGTTATCTATTACCATGTAAGAAGAAACCCCAAAGCAGTGGTGTTGTGAGTTGGATTGTGTCCCCACAGATTCGTATGCTGAAATCCCAATCCCAAGTACCTCAGAATATGACTGTATTTGGAGTGTTAAAATACCTTAAAATGGAACCAAGGCCTAAAGAATCTCTGAGAAGATGAAACCAGTGAGGCCTCATAAATGACTTAAACCTTGCTTGATTTGCAAACATCAGAGAAACTTAAGTTGGGCTACTTCTTGTAAATGCCTATATAAAAGAAAAGCAGAACTCAAGCTCAACCAATCAGAAGTAGCCAATAAACATTTACTTGTAAAACCAGAGACTTTCCAATGGGATAGGCCAAAGAAGGCAATTGTATAATTGTGCTCAATCAAATATTTTCTTTGCTTTCCCTCTGTATTCATCCTATAAAAGCCTCCTTGCATTTCCTCATTGGAGCTCTTGAACCACTTCTGGTTTGGAGCTACCCAATTCATGAATTGCTGCTTGCTCAAATAAACTCTTTAAGGTTTTATTGAGCCTTGGTTTACTCTTTATCAGGAGTAGGGTATTTAAAGAGTCAATTAAGTTAAAATGTGGTTGTATGGGTAGCTCTAGTCCAATATGACTGGCACTCTTATAAGAAGAAGAAATTAAGCACAGACACACACAGAGGAAAGACCATTGGGAAGATGTAAGGAGAAGACAGCAATCTATAAGCCAAGAAGACAGGCCATAGGGAAAATGAACCCTTCTGACACTTTGACTTCAAACTTCTAGCCTCCAAAACTGTGAGAAAATCAAGTTCTGTTGTTTAAGTCACCCAGTCTGTGGTACTTTGTTGTATCAGCTCCATGGCTCTTGGGTCTGGTCTTTAAATTCTTGGTTCTGCTTCTGAATTATCCTTCCTCTTCCATAATATGTAGCATGTGTTTGATGAAGTAGTTTTCTCAGTCTGCTTCCGGCTTGTATAAATTTGGAGTCTAAAGACCCCTTTTTCATTTTTTAATGTCTCTGCTCTTACAGTCCAAACTGGCAGTGTTACTCCATGAATAAATGTTTTAAAAATATTGAGTTTGTATCATTATGTAAAAGCCATATCTATACAACAACAGATGATGTGAGTCATCTGAACACTGGAGGATCTGCTTCTAAGATGGCTGACTCACACAGCAGGCAAGGTGGTGCTCTGTCAGCTGGAAAGCATAGCCATGACTGGGGAGTGAGAACTTCAGTTTCTTTCAACATGGGCTGGTCCAAGCAGCCCGGGTTACTTAGCTCATTTCCAGGGTGATCATTTTAAGAGAAGGAGAGAAAAAGAGACAGAGAGAGAGGGAGAAAAGAGAGAGAGAGGGAGGAGAGAGAGAGAGAGAGAGCACACTAGCACGAGGTGGATGCATTATCCCCCTTTATTGCCTAGCCTTAGATGTCACACAGCTTTGCTTCTGCCATGCCCTGTCAGCTGAAAAAGTCAAAAAGTCATAAGGACCCATGCAGGTTCAGAGCAAAATACATACACTCAACTTCTTGAGGGAGCAGGGGCAACACTCTAGAAGAGGATATGGGTCCAGACATACGATGGCCATGTTTGGAACACTCATTCTGCTCTCCAGTGCGCTTTGTATTGAGTATCTGTTCCAGAATGAATGTGCAAATCAAGAAATGCTTGAGTGAAGACAATATTTTAGCTTTATTATATTTAGCTATGTAATAGAATATTAATAATAAATTATTAATCAAGGTCATATATTTTGGGAGCTTTTTAGGCTTCATTTCATTTAATGCTAACAATAATCCAAAAAGGTAGATTTTATTATTCTTTATGGTAGATGAAGTAACTGAGGCTTAGAAATGCTATTTAGTTTGGTATTTAATTACTAAAGTTTGCGTTACTGTGGTAGTTCCTAGAATATGTTCAAATGCTGATGAAACTAACCCTATAGCTATAGAGATACATGTTTTAGGAAAGATGGATAACTGTAGGAATAAAGTTCTTGAGTTGACAAAAAAAGGGATGAGATCTAGCGTATCATTGGAAGTTTTGGCCATAGCAATAAAGTTCATCTGTTGTAACAGGTGGAAAATGGAGTTCTTGGGCATAGATAAAGATAATTAGGTAGAATTGTTAGTGATAAAATGAAGTATTTTGTTTTATGACAGCATCCATTTCCTCAGTGAAATAAGAAGCAAGACTATCAGCTGAGGCATGGTTATCAAAGTTTGACCATGGAACCATTATGAAATAGTCAAGTTTGGGAGTGGAGGATGGGGGTAGCAAGAGGATGGTGGAGCTGTGCTGAGCATCTCCTTGAGGTCTGTGGTCACGAATTTATCTGAGACCAGTCACTGAAGTCAGGTGTTTTTCTCTAGTGATAGTCCACTGCTGGGTTTAGATGCAAAACAGGAAGAACATTTAAATTTAACCAGTGGCGTAATTTTTGAAATAGCATGAAGAGTAAGAGAGGGAAAGATATTTTAGAAATGTATAAATAAATAATTTCTGTGATTGGTCTCACGATCTAACTAAGGAAAAGTAGAAAGTCAAATGCGACAAATGACAAAACAGAAAAAAAAAAAATGGAGGTCCCGGTGTAGTGAAAACATTTGGGAATAAAGTAAAGTAAACTCCATAGTCATAACAAAGAGATCAGTGAGTACCTTTAGAGTCTTATTCCTTCCTTTTGGTCCTCCTTCCAAATGGAAACAGTTTTTTGTCTTTGCTGTTGTTGTTTTGGTCTGAGGACGTTCTTTTCCTTTGCAAATCATAAGTGTAAGAGAATTAATACCTTTCTGAATAGACAGCAGCCAAGGACTACTGGCAGTTATAAATACTCCAAATCCCTCTCCCTTAGGTGTGATAAATCTGAGACTGTGTCTTATACCATGTCCCAAACTTCCCCAGTTGGATTAGGTTTCAGCCAGCCAGGTGGGAACTTGCTTGACAATGCACCTTTAATTGACTCTATCTCTTTCCTGTCTTGCTTCCTCGCTCCCTACTAGTGTTCCCTGTAATCATTTCCCAAATAAACTAATTCTATTCAAGTCGTATTTCAAGGCCTGCTTTCTCAGGGGACCCAACTACCAACTCCTCCTTTGAGCCTCTAGAGCTCCTCTCAAAACACTTAACAAAATACAGTTTGTGGTTTCTTACTTGTCCATCTCTCCATTAGACTGTTTCCCCACCAAAGGAAAAGTATGTCTCCACCTTTCTGGCTCCCTCTCCTAGAACAGTTCCTGCTATGTAAAAAGAACAACTTAAATATACAGTAAATGGAACAGAATACTCAATTAAAATGGATGGTTTTGCTGACTAAGGATTGGAAGTACCTTCTTAACTCGTTGAGGCAAAGCTAGATAGGGTTCAGTATAACATGAACGTTATTTGTAGTATATTCTTGACAGAGTAATTCTTTGAAATTGATAATCCACAGAAGAATGTCAAGTCTAAGATTTTTGACCAGTCAAAATATATCACTCTTTTTAGATTGCTAAATTTGATGGAGTTGAATAATATAATATGGTCTCCTCAGATATATATTTAACAAAGCTAAGGAGTTGTGTGGTTATATATTTATCATTTTTCCCTAAGCTGTTTATTCTATGAATTCTTTTAACATCAGCAACACAGAAATAACTGTAGGAAAATTTTTGTTTTTTGCATCATAAACACCTAACATGGAAGATGCTGAATAAATATTCATGGAATAAATATTCTTGTGACAAAGATTATCATTTTAAAATAAATTATTGTTGGAATAGATTAAACTGATGTTAAAATTAGGAAATAAAAGCACAGTATTAAGCTCTTTATATCTTTTTCTTAAATTGTGATTTGACTATCATCTAAGTAACTGCTATTTATATACCTGTTTGCTACTGCTAATTACTTTATACATTTCAATTATTCTGATGGCTAAATATCACAATTGTTGTGTAACTAACTCAACCAAAAGCCATACTCACTGTGATACAGATATATTGGTGACAACGCTTATTGGCATTTGCAAATCTCAACAACTGCTCAAGTATCTGCTTTCTAGCAATTAGGCAGCTGCTACTTAAAATCAATAGTGGTAAACTCTGGTTGTATTTGGTTTGGAAACGAAGTGTTGTCTTGTGCAGCATTCTGGTACTTTGAAGCGTATTAATGAAGTCACTTTGCTTCATGCTGTTGTATCGCAGCTACTTGGCATCCTTTCCTCCTCAGCTGGCTATTGCATTACTTCATCTATTTTCCTTTCATCCTTTGTCTCATTCATAGGCTTTGCCTTTGAATGGTTTAGAATTTCCCTTGTCAAGAGTTAATTTACACTTTTTAAAAATGTATAGCTATGAAGCCTGACCTGGTTGAAATATGTTGGATAATTTATTAACAAAAGCTGCATATGAACTATTTAGGAGTTCCATTTGAATTTCCTAAACAGTTGGGGAATTAGCTTCATGGAGGGGACAGGTATGTATGGGAAAAACTAGCAGGCAAGTGGACGTTAATTGACTGAAAAGATAGCTTCAGTCATACTGGCTTCAGTACAAGTAAAACAATCAGTTTTGAGTGATGAATTATATCTAACCATGTGCTAATAATTGAAATATGTACAAAACACTCTTATATCAAATCTCCTGTAAGCATTGCCTTGTAATGTTATGGCTCATACTTTAGTGCAAATTTTTGCCTTGTTATGGTGTTTGTGTAAGTTCTCTTAGTATAGAAACATGTTTTAGAATTATAGTACAAAAAATAGCTTAAAAATATAGTGATGGAGTTAAACTAAATGCTGTTGGAATACTGCTCTACAGTTTTTAAAGACACCATGCTCTCTCATACCAGTGTACCTTTTTTGCACATGGTATTTTTTTTTTAAATTTACTTCTCTCACCACAAGCCCCATCTCCTGCCCACCCTAGGATATTCTGCATTTCTTTTCAAATCTCTGCACAATCTCCCAAGCAAAGTGAGACAGTCCATTCATCCTCCTTAATCCCATTTTACTTGTCTATGAAAGACAGGATAATACATGCCATGGAATTAACTATGTAATAAAGGCTTTAGTAGGATGACAAATGCTCAAACTCAAAACTCCCTAATTTTGTTAAGTATATATCTGAAGAGACAATATTGTACTTTCTCATCAATTCTCACTATTTTACATAATTAGGCTCACTAAATAAATATCTAAAGGCATTGCTTTGCAGATATGTCGCATAAAGTCTCGTAAATCATTTCACTTTAATCCAGGATTTAATATTACTATGTTGCTCTACAAACTTTGGGCTGTATCCTTTTAGAACATTTTGTAACTTTTTTTCTTCATTACCTGAAATCTCACTATTTTTCTTCTGGATCTTCATCCTTTTCCCTAAGTCGACCATATAAGCTAACTTAAAAGTAGTTAAGAGCTGTAATGAGAGGCATATAACAATTTCTTTTCTGCTACAAACGCTGGAAGTAGTTGCATGAAGTTTTGGTTGACCATATCTCAAAATCACAGTCTTAATGCCCATCACAGCAAAATGAGATGTTATCTGCAATAGAAAAACTTAAAAAAAATTACAGAATATACAGACCCCTCCTATGTATTTGATTATGTGAATGTTTTGTTTCCCTTCCTAATTTAAGGATACCAAATAAAACATTAAGGAACTTAAAGAAGATAATATTTGCTTGCTTCTCATCGTGCAAGAAATCCCATTATAGTGGCCATTGAATAAATGAATTACAGTGAGGCTTAGAGTTGCTCTGAGTTTGGAGATTTCAATACTTTACAGAGGTAGTCTACTCAAAGTATGCCAATTTTTCACGTTTTGTTTTTAGGGTAGGGATTCATGCCTATCTTGGAACCGTGACTGCAGTAATTGGAAAACAATTGACTCTTTAAACATTCTTCTACTATTGCTCAAACTATAGGTCTATAAAATGTATAGACTTGAATAATTTAAAAATATTGTATGTTAGGCTTTAGAAATCAAGCTTGAGCTGGACTAAGGGTTTCCTAAATTTAAAGGTTGAAAGCCTTCACTAACAATATCATGATGATTAAAAACAATACACTTGAATTTGGAGTTGAGCATAGAAATCATTCAATCAACTAGAAAATCATGGGAACAAGAAAGTAACTTTTATGCATTTCTTAACCAAATCTTCTCTATTCTCTATATGCATCAATAATAACTCAAGTATTTGATTTAGAAATGTGTCTATTTTGTAATGAGCTGCTTCACAGTGGAAAAAAAAAGGTGGGGAAAGCTGAAACTGATTTGCTAACACCTTAGACTGTAGTCCATCAGAAATGCAAATGTGAAATTTCCTGAAGTTATGATAAGCTTCATAGACAAAACAATGGCTTTCATAGAAGATAATTTGAAGCATTCAGGAACCAGAAAGTTGGCTTTGGATGATTAGAGATGCAAGGAAGAATGGCAGAAGTATCAGTTGAATGAAGGTGTGTTTATTCAGCTTATATAAAGTCATAGCCAGCCATCTTACAGGTTTTACTAAATTTGAATTTCCTCAAGTCTAAAATATTTTCATTGTCATAGCATAAAGCACTAACTTTAAGTGCATGTGTGTGTGTGTATTAATCTGATCATATTGAAATGCAGGTAGATATTTGGCTCCACAATGTCTATTTACTTAACCTTGGCACTCATCACACAAACTAGCTTGTCCCCTATTTTCATCCGTAGCAGCATCAGGTTTCTTTGAAGTCTATCAGCCTGGCTGCCAAGGTAATTCTAGCTTTGGGAAGCATCACACAGTTGAGACACAGAGTTGGAAATCAGTTAAATATTGAGTTGGGGTAGGTTGACAGAAATAGGGAATTGTCTGAGGATTAGTACAGATTGCAGTGATTATTTCAGAAACAATTTAAGTTCTCTGATTTAAGCCTTCTGCTGGCTGTTAAGGATTGACAGAATAGATTTATTTGTTTGTCCATTCATTCATTTATTCAACATTTGCTTAAAGGAGTACTTCTTGTAATAGAGAGATGGACAAGCTCCGGAGACTGGAGCCACAGGTGAGTGGAGGTGGGTGGGTGGAATGGCGGGGAGGGTCAATACCCAAAACCTTTGTTGCATCTTTTTATTTACATGTGTATGACAATGTAAGAGGCAGACACTTTTTTAAAAAGGTGTGATCTTGCAAGATTAACATGTGCACTGGAAAATTACGTGGGGTAGAGAAGGGAGTTTCTCAGTAGAAGGAAGGGTGCTGGTGAAGTTGTCAAAGTTCCCCACCACCTAGTGTATCTATGGGTAACTAGAACAGGTTACTAGGTTGAAGCTTGGGAGGTCACAGGAACAGGTCACATTGGACAGCAAAGTGTATGCACATGTCACCGAAGCACTTTAATCGTAGTGCCGTCCCTCCAAGTATGAGTGATGAGGATTTCCCTGATACACGAGGCTCTTGCAGGAGTTAATTTTACTTCACTCTCTGTTTCTTGGTCTTCTAAATGCTTTGAACCATTAAAGGGGAGTGGAGAATGGCCATGCCAAGTGGCCTGTATAAAAAGTAAGCAAAGTCATGGGGCCAGAATGCCATTTTTCTGAATGAACCGCAAATGGCATGCTGTTGATGGAAAACCACTAAAGATAGAAGAAGTATGGAGGTAAGCACAAAAATCAGGCATTGGCTTGGCTTCCACCATTGATGAGACTCCCATTCAATGATTTTACACAGCCCCTGGGCTGGCCACCAAAACTGTCTCCTCATTTCTCTCCATGCTGACCTGCTGCTCCCCTCAGCCACTGCTCAATCCCTCTTCTCCCAGACACCAAAATTTTAGGTCGCTTTTCCTCGTTCCTCCACACTGTCCTAAGCCTCAGTAATATTCTTCTTCTTATCTCTCCTGGAGTGGGAGCTGGATTCTGGTATGATCTGTGCTGATTCCCTTAGGTTTCCCAGTGGAATGTCTGATGCTTGATTATTGACTATTTTGTTTGTTTGTTTTGTTTTGTTTGAGACGGAGTCTTGGTCTGTAGCCAGGCTGGAGTGCAATCTTGACTCACTGTAACCTCCATCTCCCAAGTTCAAGCTATTCTCTTGCCTCAGCCTCCTGAGTAGCTGGGATTTCAGGTGTCTGCACTGCTTCCAGCTAGTTTTTGTATTTTCAGTAGAGACAGGGTTTCACCACGTTGGCTAGGATAGTCTCGATTTCTTGATCTTGTGATCCACCCGCCTCAGCCTCCCAAAGTGCTGGGATTACAGGAGTGAGCCACTGCGCCCAGCAGACTATTTTCTTTCATTCTATTTCGTCGAGTTACTACCTTAGCAATGCAACTGCTTTCACTTAACTAAGGGTTACATACATAGCAGGATGAGTAATATGCAAGATATTATATAGTTATCCAGGTAAATAGAACATTTTTTCTCCTTAGGGTAATAATGAGCCATTGAAGTATTTTAGAAGGGACAAAAAGTCAACAACAAAGACTTGCCTCTTAGAAAGTTCCCTTTGTCTAAAGTGAGAAGGATAGATGGTAGGTGTAGCTGACTATAGAGGAGAAAGTGTGGGGAAACTATTGCTTAGGCCAGGGAGAGGGAAAACGGGGTCCTAACCCAAGGCAGTAGCAGTTAGGATGGAGAGGAGATTCTGCACTGAGGAGATGTTAAGGAGACTTGTAGACTACAGTCTTGGGGAAAGAAAAAGAAACAAAAAACTAAGATAGTCTCTTTTAGGCATAACCAGATGGGTGGATAGTAGTGCCGTTTCCCATATGGAATGCAAAAGTAACCTACTTGAGCAAAATTATTTTGAGTTCAGTTTTGGACAAATTGAGCTTGTCTGAGTGAAGATATATTTATGCTATGGTTCATCAGAGGACCTGGACTAGAAATTTATATTTGGACGGCAGCTCCATCATATGGTGGTTGGTGCTCAGGGTGAGAGTGAGATGAGGAAGGGAAAGCTTATAGATGGAACAGTGAGCCTGTGACAGAGCTTTTAGGTTCTCCATTCTTACTTCCTCTACAGAATTGTCAGTCTTTAAGTAAATCAACTTTGCCACAGCCCTCAGTCTATTCCACTGGGATTTAGGAAGGAAAACATTTTATTGATCCAGTTTGAGGAATTCTTGCCATCAATGACTGTGAATACTTGCCAGATGGCTCAAAACGAGAAATGAGATCAAATAAAGTCTGGGGTATTGCCTGAATTCAAACTTTCGTAAGTCTAATGATGTGGTCAAATATACACGGACAGTGTTGAGATTAGAGCTTTCATCAAAGCAGTATGTTTCTGCTTGCTTTGCCTATAATTGCATTCCCATTTGTGGTAACAAAATATCTAAAAGTAACCTCAATGAAATACGTCTAGTGTATATTTAATGAAAACTACCAAATATAAAAAGAATTAAATTAATTAAATTAAAGCAGACTTAAGAGGTTGGATAGATACATCATGCTTCAAGCAAGAGGGATGAATATTTAAAGATATCTTCATTCTAAATTATTTTATTTATTTAATGTAATTTTATTCTAAATGAAAGATGAAATAATTTTTGAAAAACTGGAAATCAAAATTTCAAATTTCATGTTAAAACATATGAGAACTAGTTTTCAAAAAATTAAAATGAGCAAGATATAATAGACATCAAATAAGTTATAAAACTGTAATACTTAAGTGAACATGGTACTAACAAAATTAGATAGATCTCAATGAACATTACAAAATATATTTATAAGAATTAGACCTTATCTTCCATGAGAACTACTACAGTCAGAGTCGTCACAAACCAGTGAGCAAAAGACAGATTATTTAATAAAACTGTTTTGGTAATCAGTTTGCTACTTAGAAAATAATGAATTTATATATTCAACTCATATATTATACCAAAATAAGATATGAGATGCAAATATTCAAACATGAATTCGGGGAGAAATAAAAAGAATAATTCATTAAATCACAAGATAATGAGATGGTTATCATTTTAAGTATATTACAATAAAAATGGATTTTTGGTACATAAAGTTAGAAGCTTGTTCAAAAAGATTGCAAAGTCAAATAATACAATTAAGAAGGTCACATTAGATGAAATATCAATATTATTAATACAATATTAATAAATGAAGACTTCAGAAATCAGTCAAAAAATCCTACAATTCAAATAGATAAGTGGCCAAGGGACATGATCTGATGTTTAAAGAAAGAGAACATATAAATGGTTAATAAGCATATGGGGAAAATGAAATATAAATTTTTATTCTATTAAAATTAAGCATGTGAAATTATAGTACATAATAACAAATGTGTGGTCAAATATACTATGATAAAAAATTATTTCAGAAATAATTTGAGACAGTTATGATTTTTCTTTTGACACAGGGTCTCACTCTGTTGCCCATGCTAGAGTGCAATGGCACAGTCACAACTCACTGCATCCTCAACCTCCCGGGCTCATAAGTTCTCCCATCTCAGTCTCCTAAGTAGTTGAGACCACGAGTGTGTGCTACTATACCCAGCTAACTTCTAGAAAGTTTTTTGTAGCAACGGAGAATCCCTATGTTGCCCAGGCTGATCTTCAACTCCTGGGCTTAAGTGGTCCTCCTGCCTCGGCCTCCCAAAGTGCTGGGATTACAGGCAAGAGCAACTGTGCCCAGCTGAAAATTTAAAGTTAATTATGCAGTTTGATCTGGCAATTCCATATCTGGAAATGTATTATAAGAAATTAATTATAAACTCTGAAACATGGACAAAAAGATAAAATAAGCACAAATACTGATGACAGAATAATTCTGAACAATCAGTAGGGAAACAACTGGTGATGATTAATGTTATGTGTCAACTTGATTGGGTCAAGGGGTGCACAGATGTTTGGTTAAACAAATACCTGTTTTTGGATGAGGTGAGCATTTGAATCAATAGACTGGGGAAAGAAGATCTCCCTTCCCAATGTGGGTGGGAAGCATTCAATCTGTTGAAGGCTTGAATAGAACAAAAAAGGCAGAGAAAGGGAGAATTCACTCTCTCTCCCTGCCTGGTGGGCTAGAACATCCATATTCTCCTGCCCTTGAGCTGAAACTTATACCATCTTCTCACCAGTTCTCAGACACTGGACTTGGATTAGAGCTTATACCATCAGCCTCCTGGTTCCCAGGCTTTTGGAATCAGATTAGAACTATCTCACTGGCTTTCCTCAGACACCAGCTAGCAGAGGGCAGATCATGGGACTCCTCAGTCTCCAACATCAAGTAAGCAAATTCTTCATGATGAATCTCTTTATAAATCTATTTCTATACCTGTATCTCTCTATATATCTATATTCATTCTATTTCTCTGGAGAACCCTTACTGACACAGAATCTCTGTTTATGATAGAATCATGGCTAAGTAATTGTAGTATATACATTCAGTGAGCTTTTATAATGCCATTAAATATTATGTAAGAGATGCTAGCTCTTGGAAAAATATATATCTATCATTTTCATAAAGGAAAAGGAAGGGTTTGGAGTTGCATAATCACTATAAAAAGCAAATATATAAATACAACAAATAAAACAGTGAGTTAAAACACACTTGGATTACTATAAAGTGAGAAAGATGTTAGTGATATTTTTAAACACAATATCTTTTTGGACTTCCCAAAACAAATTTATATTAATTTTAAAATGAAAATAATCACTGTAATAGGGGTTTTACCAGCCAAAAATACTAAGAAACCTGATAAAACGTGTACCTTATTATGTCTTGAGAACACTAGAATACAAAGGAGACTCACACGTAAGTACAAATGCATGTCATCTACTACCCAAATACACACATTGAAAAATACAAAGCACTGGTCCACGTGACTGCTAATGCTTCCACAGGTTCTAGAGTACTTAAACTTCATTTAAATATAGCCACTTAAGCAGAATGGGGGAATTTTTAACACTATAATGCCAATAAATCACCTCTCTTGGCATAAAGTGGCTGCTAGGCAAGAAATACCCAAAAAGGCACTGGGATGGCTTATTATATGCATTTCGTACTAGAATATATGTCAGTTTACTCCTGTTAGTGAAGAGTGATAATATCCTCACCCTGTTAGTGAACAGTGGTAATATCTCATACTCACATGCACACATACTTTTTTCTATCAGAGAAGCATGGAATATTGATACAGGAGATAGAAATTGTTTAGGCAGATAGTAAGGGCAAGAGTCTTCGGTGGAATTTCCCTTTGTAACAAAAAGCAGCCCCCAAATCATTTCTTTTCTAACAAAGAGCAGCCTGAAAAATTGAGCTGCAGCCATAGATAAGCAAGCTGGAAACTTGCATGGGTGAATGCCAGCAGCTGTGCCAGTGGAAAAGGGCTACCTGGAGGCCAGGTAGGTTCAACATGGAGGCTCTACCTTCCCTTTTCGTTGTCACCAGGTACACAGTAAACAAACAGGCAACATGGCGCTAGCCAGGTAGAAAATTCATCTGCATAATAAAAGATCAGGGTGGGAGTGGCCAGCTTTTTGCGCCCTATGCAAATGGCACCCCTAGTCCTAACTAGTTTTTTATGCCCTATGCAAATGGCACACCTGGTCCAACCAATCTTTTGTGCCCTATGTAAATCAGACACTGCCTCCTCAAACTTATCTATAAAACCTGCTGCATTTCACCCGGAAGAGAGCTGTTCTCTTTCTTTTGCCTGTTAAACTTCTGCTCTGAACCTCACTCTTCGTGTGTCCATGTCCTAGTTTTCCGTGGCCATGAGACGACGAAAATCAGGTATCACCCCAGACAAACGACGCTGCTTCAATATCATGAAGAAAAATGTTAAAGAAAGTAAAAATTTGAAGATAGAAATAAAGTTGAAAAAAACTCTGGCCTGGAAAGATCAATACTTAATATTCAGTCATGAAATTTGTATAACAAAATTAATGTTCACCTTTCCAGGAAATGTCAATAATTTGTTTTTCTTGCATATTTATTACAAGGGCTCTCTGATGACTAGAATTGATTTCTTTTTCACAAACATATAATATGGGAAGATTATTTTAAGATACTGATATGCAGTTAAGTTTATGATAATCAATGTAGCTTTGTATTAAGTTTTACGTAAAAATCATAGATAACTAGATGCTGCAAAATACAAATGTGTTTGCCGTTGCAACTTTGCTACACTTTGGTAGCTACTTACAATTTTTCTTTAATGTTTAATGCCAGCCTCAGGGTTCTGCTGTGCCTGAATCCTATTGTCCTCATTGACTCTGGGGAGTCCAATTCCAGAGCAGTGTCCCCTCCATCGACCCTGGCTTAGAAAGGACACAGTGTTGGTGCCATCCTCACTAGCCCATCCCATATTGATTTACTAAATGAAGAGTCCTCTGGGCTCTCATTGAGAAAATAGGTCAGATAGTGAATAAATTCATTCTAGCATGCCTACCTCTCTAAGCGTTTTTAATTCTTCCACACTATTCTGCCAAGGCATTTCAGCATCTCCATCCATTTATTAGAGGCCAGCATTTTTTTCCCCAAGCTTCAGGGAGTCATTTTAGTAGCAAATTAGAACAAGCTCCAGGTGTCCTTGTCCGTATGTCGCATACTGTACCATTAGATTGTTTCTCATACTTACAAACTCTCTCTCTTATAGCTTTATATTCTGCATGCCACTCAACACCTTCTCTCCATTCACTAGTGCCCTCAAAACTCATTCCTGGGGCCCTGTCAGTACATATTTGCAAGAACTATAGTTTTTTTGAGGGGGTGAGGGATAGAAGAATCACTTTCTTCCCAGAGGTGGTAATTTACTAAACTTTATACCAGCTATTAGTCTAGAAATGATGAGGGGAAGTGGAAGGAAATCTTGGAAAATTCCATCATCAACTTGGGAAGCATCCATCTCAGCAGAGGCCCCTGCAAGGTCTCCAGGCAAGAGAAGCAGGCCTCTTCTGCAGCCTTGGAGGATTCAAGGGAATGGGGGATTAAGTATTCTCAAGTGTGTCTGCTCACATATTCCCCTCCAGGTAGCCAGGGCACATTCTTTTTGCAACTAGGCCCTTTATTCAGCATAGGAGACGTACCATTACTAGGAATCATGGCTTCTCTGTAACTCAGCTACTCTTACAGTTAGGTGCTGGGTCTAGTTTTTGTCCTGATCTGCCCTCCAGTTGCAGGAGATGAAGGAATCTTTACATACTGTCAAAGATCCCCTTTCCCCTCTGCCACCCCCCAGGAAAAGGTATTTGTTTTGGGATTTGAGCCTGTCAGCATTTTAATTTAGCTTATTAATAGGATTTTAAAACAACTAAAGAATTCCACAGTCTTTAATGACCATTGCCACCATAACTCTTAAATACCAGTGATATTGCATCCTCTTTCACAGATATTCCATTTCATTTCACCACTGGTGAAAAGGGCATTAATGGTTTATGCTATAGAATGTCAAAGATTATCATTATCATGACTACCACCAGCAATGCAGTATTTTGCTATCTGGCCAGCCCCAAGACCCAACCCCAAAGTTCCCTCTGAGGATCTGCTTCCTAGAACCATTTCTAACTCCCTTAATTAGGTGATCCTAAGGGAATCAGACCCTGAGAAAAGGATGATACACCCTTTATTTGGGAGTTGCAGGAAAAACAAGCAGAGGAGTGTGAAGATGATACAGGAAGGGAAAAGCAGGCCGTCAAGTTCTTCTGGAGCACAATCCCCAGGTCAGCTCTTAGAAAAGGTAAAAAGACATGCCTCAGAATTATTCTTGCCAAGATGAACAACCTAGGGAATTAAACCCACTGGCAAAGGCTCTCAGAGACATGCTAGCCCCCAGACATTTCTGGTCAGCTGTGCATTGGCAAAGAAGGTTCTGGAAACAAAGGACAGCCTTCCAATACAGATGGCAGTATGGGTGGGGAGTCAGACTGCCACTCACAGAAGAAATAAAGGACTCAAAGGGAAATGGGCAGGGAACTGACTATGATAAATATAAATGTAATATATTTTTCATTTCTTATTGAAATAATGATGAGTTAAACATAGTCTTAAGTTGCTAGGTATAATACATATTTTTGTAAATAAAGAAACCAGATAATTCTGTTAAGTTACTTCAAGTGTCAGTAATAGAGCATAGTAACCACTCCACATCTTAAACATAGCAATCAGGAAGACAATATTTTAAAGTGGCAAAACACTCACAGAGCAGAATTGTTGCAAGAAATCATTTACTCAAAAATTATGTAGTAAATACCTCTCCAAGGGTAAAGATATACAGGTGTGAAAGCACAATCTCTACTATCAGGTACATAATAGGTGGCCAATTACTGCAAATTCATTATTGCTGATTTAAGTAAAGCACTTGATAGTAAGCTATTTTAAAGAAATTTGTTCAGATTAGTGATTATTCTCATGGATTAGTACTTAACAATTTACAATTAAACCAGTAATAATACTTAAATGCAACAACTGGACAAACTATAGCTTGGAAATTCACTGAGAATTGATCCACATTTTGGAACATCACGTCACTAACAGCAGTGCTGCTAGTGGTATTTAAAATGATGAGGAACACTTGAATCTATTATTTCAATTATTTAATAAAGTTTTTACTGAGCACATACCATGTTTCAGCATAGCTCCAGGTACAAAGGAAATAGCAGTGAATTAAGTAGAATAAATTCATGCCTTTCTGAAGTTTACATAACCTTCACTTATAGCTACAATATCATTGTGATTACACCTAGGGTTTACGTATCTGATTATTTCATTATGTCTTCTACTGCTGTTATGTTGAGCAGTTATATAGGGAAATAATAACTTTATTAGATGTCTTTACTCCTCCTTTATACAACATTTAGGGCATTGTATTTTTTAATTATCTGTGTATATATTATGTGTATATTTAATTTCAGGATAGTAGAGGGAGAATTCCACATTATTTATTATCAAAGTAAGTATTACATCTGATGGAATTGATAACAACTTCATTAAAGTACACACATTCTTACTGTCAAGAAAGTGATAAGTTCCTTGGGATCCATTATATGGATAGCAGCCTGGAGATTCTATAGTAAATGTCCTGGTGTCTTCAAAAAGATGTAATGCCAACTTAAATATAAATTACTTCTAAAATCACTTTAGCACCAAGACAAAAAATATGGTATAAACATCTATGAAGTTTCTCAACTAGAAAAGATTTGTTGTTGTTGTTGTACTTCTGAAGTAATAATTCTCTGTATCTCTACAGTGGGGAAAGTATCCAATGCTTCATTGCTAATTTGCCCACACCCTTTTTTTAGTTATTGAGATAGTCTGACGATTCTTACTCTCTTCCAATGACCCAGTTCCCTTACATAGGCCAGGATCTCCACATTCATTTCTCAATTGGAGGTCTTCATTGGCATATTCTGCAGATATCTCAAATCCCAAATGGAACTCATTTTCAACTCCTTTACCCAAATTTACTCTCTATCTTTTCTGTCTCTGAAAATGGCATGAGGACATCCACCCGGTTGAATAGTGAAAGACTGAAGAATCACCCTGAATGCCTCCTTCTCACTTGTATCCAACCCATCTATCTCCTGATCTGCTGTGACATTCTCGTCACCCTATTCCTATTGATACTGCTCCTTTTTAGAGAATCATCATTCCCTAGCCTAGATGGCCAAAAAAGCTTCATAAGTTGTCTCCTTGCTGTGATACCATCTGATCTTGCCTATTTCTAATCCACTTTCCTCTTTGTAGCATCCAAAGTAATCCGTCTAGAAAGGAAATCTGATTATGCCCTTTTACATGTTAACAATCTTTTCAGTGGCATCACATTATCTCTGGATTACAGTTTAAACTCTGAAACAGGATCAGATTTAATTCTCCAGGTTCTGTTTTCTTTATTTTTAGTTCTTTACTCATCAACTCCTTCTCATCATTCAGGCTTCCCTGGAGGTGTCACTTCCATCATGGAATCTTCGATCACTTACCCAGGTCTAGGATTGATAGGTTTCCTATATGCTCTCAAAGAATACTGTCTTGACAGGGCTTATCACAATATGTAGCAATTAACACTTGGTCTCTCACTTGTCTTATGGGCATAGAGGTACCCAAATATGTTAGTCAAATTAATATGTAAAAGAGCTATTATTAAATAATAAGGTAAAGTATAGTCAGTTATAATATTTTTGAAATATATAAACAGGTGTTTTTAGTTGTAAGACTACTGTTTGAGCAGTTTTGTTCTACAGAAAAATTGAGCAGAAAGTACAGAAAGTTCTCGTATGTACTTGCCTACCCCAGTTTGCTCTATTATTAATATCTTGCATTAGTATAATACACTTATTACAATTGCTGAACCAATACTGATACATTGTTAGCTAAAGTTCATTGTTTACAATATAATACATTCAGTTTTCTAGTTTTTCTTTGTTTCTGGTACTTCAGAATAAATCAGAAAATTACATTATGTATTTTATAAATGTAAATGAAATTTCTGAATATTTAAGCCAAAATATGGGCAAACACTGGTGATATTTGTCTAATATACTTAATTCAGTAAACAAATATTTGTAAGTACCACAAATATGTGAAGGACAGCACTAGGTTCTGAGGGCTCAAATCTGAATGAGACAAAGCTCCTGCTCTTACTGAGCTCCAAGAAGAAGAGAAGATGAATGAGTAACCTAATAATGTAAGTGCAAGATGATAGGTCCTGTGATGGGGTATCTACAGAGTGACACATCGGTGAAGGAGAGGGTTTTTAAAATCAGACAGAATGGAGAATGTGAGTAGGAAAAGTTTTCCAGGTGAAATAATTGTTTGAACTGAATGTTGAAGTTTGAATAGAATTTAGCAGGTAAAAGAAAAGCAAAAGCATTTCAGTTTGAAAAACAGCAGTTTGAGTAACAGCAGTGTGAATGTTGGAATTCTGAAATAATAGAACATAGCTAAAGAGAAGGAGAACAGAAGTTACAAAGCAAGAGAAAGAGGCATCACTCAGTTAACGAAGGGCCTTCATGTCTAAGCTAAGATTTTGACTTTTATCTTCAAAAATAGAAAGTCAGAACATTAAGTGGGAAAATGAGATTTATTTGTTTTATTTTATTAAAAAGATCATTCTCTATTGCTAGAGGAAAATAAGTTTAAAAACATGAGTTCATGTATCTTCATACATTTATGTTCAAAATTTTAAGATAAATCACTGGTAGAATAAACATAGGTATATTATTCTCAAATCACTAGAAAACAAAAATGAAAGAAACTTTGAGTAGTATAGCCAAATCAGTGAACTGGCTTTGGGGGAATAGCATGAAAACTTAAGAGCAAAAAATATAAAGTAAAGTAACAGAAGCAAGCCCAATTGGAAAAAAAAAAAAATGTGTTAAACCCTACACTTGAAAACTCGGGAATTAGATTGCAAAACAAAAACAACTAAAATACATGAAGACTGATAGCTAAATAATATAAACAAAATGAAAAATAATGTGATATAAAGAAAATTACAAATAAGAGCATTAGTGGCAATATCATATTGCACAAATATCATCATTTATAATCATCATAGCAGTTCTTTGTTTAGCATGTTGTCAGGTATTACATGAGGATAAAAGGTGTACTATAACATGAAGATTTAACTATCAAAAGCCATCTATGAGACAAATAATATATCTCTGTACTATATTAAATGTTCAAAATAAAATATAAATGGGAAAATAATTATTTTTCAAACTTTCTGAAGATAATCAGAAATCAAATGAAGAAATTAAGAAATTGAATAATATAATTAGCATTTTAGTTCCTAGGCAGAAAATACATATTTTTAAAAAATGTGTTCAAATACTCATGAGGTATTTTTAAATATTGATTATATCCTAGGTCTTAAAAAATCTCAAAAGGAAAAGAATAAATCATACCAATTCTATCTATCTTATTTCAGTGAAATAAAAACATTAATAACAACAGCATTACTTAAGGAACATATTAAATCACATAGGAACCAAAAATAGTAACCTGAAGAACTCTTCAGTCAAAGAGGACATCAACTTCTCAAGACAGAATATGTCAAAAAGTAGGAAACACAGACAAATATGATATGCACTCTGAAAATTTATGCCTGAAAAATAGGGAAAATAAAAATAAATGAGCTAAATATGCCACTCATAGAAATGTGGTAGGCAGAATTCTATGAGACTCCCAAGATTTCTGTCTGTTGATAAACACACACCTTTTCCCATTATTCAATCAAATACCAATGTAGATGCTGTTGTGAAGGATTTTGCTAGTGTAAATTAGGGTCTAAAACCTGCTGACCTTAAGATAGGAAAATTGTGCCTGGCTCAACCATGTAATCTCTTTAAATCTGGGTCCAGAGGTAAGAGACAAGAAGTCAGAGATTCAAAGCATAGGAAGGATTGAACACATTGTCATAGGCTTGAAGATTGAACATGGTGTTGCAGGCTTGAAGACAGAGAGGGTCACATAGCAAGGAATGTGGGGGACTCTAGAAGCTGAGAAAAGCTACTGGGTTGACAGTCAAAAAGAACACCAGGACCTCATTCCTACAAGAAGAAGGAAATGAATTTTGCAAACAAGAATGATCCTGGAGGCTGATTTTTCCTCAGCACCTCAAAAGAAGGCTCCGCATCACCAAACATCTTGAGTTTAGCCCTGTGATACAATGAGAGGAGAAACCAGTGATGTCATGCAAACTTCTGACTTGCAGTGAGCTAATAAATGGGTGTCGTTTTAAGCTGCAAAATCTCCTATAGTTTGTTTGCAGCAATAAATACTAACAGGGAGATAAGAAAGTACATTGAAATAACTCCTATTGATTTAGGATTTTTGCTCCTTTAGCTCAGCTAGGTTTGGCTTCTTGTCTCATGACCAGGAAAAATTAGACACACAAATCTCAAAGAGTGAGTGGAGTAGAATTTAAGGGAAAGAAAAGCTCTCAGAAAAAAGAGGTGACACAGGAGGGGTGGGATGGTTCTCCTACCTGAAGACAGGAAGGTTTTCTAATATGGTGGAGGCTGGGGCTTTTTATGGGCTCAGAATAGGAAATGTGTGCTGATTTGTTTGTGAGTATGCAAAAAAGGTCAAAGTGAAGAACACCACTCAAAGATGGGCACTATAGTGTAGAAAAACAATTAAGAAAGGGAAGGTATATGTAAAATACATGAAGGATGGGGATCAATCAGAGGATAGAACATGAAACAGGAAGGCAGGTTCTTAATGGGGGCTGAGGATTTACCAGGAACAGTTTCCAACTTGAAGGTTGGGTTTCACTGGGACCTGCCTCTATCTGCCTGGGCATTTGTCTGCCTCCTGCCTCGATCGCTATGAAATCAGTAGAAAAGAAGTTATAAAGATAACAACATAAGAAAGGGAAGTTAGAAATGAAAATACATCTAATGCTAGTTATTGAAGAACTATAATGAAATAGATAAATCTCTAAAAAATACTCATGGGAAAATGTGTGAGAATAGTAATTCACAACTTTAGGCTATCAAAGGTGATACAATCACTGACATAGAAATATTTTTTCAGATTAATTACATACATGAAATTGTGCTTAAAAAATTCAAAAACTAAGTGAAATAGTAAACTTTTTGTCATAAAGCTAGGTTATTATACAGAATAAAGAAATTGTTCAAATAGTTTCATGACCCAGATGGTTTCATAGATGAGTTTCTAGAAACTTAAAAAAATTATGTTATGATATATTGATGAACTATAGTTATATATATTTATGAAGTAAAACATAGTGTTATAATTTTTGAATATAATATGAAAAGTTTAAATTAAGCTAATAAACATATTCATCACCTCAAATACTTAATATTCTTTTGTGATGAGAACATTAGAAATTTACTGGTTGTGATATTATAATATATAAATTAATTATTAGCTATATTAATCATGTTGACAATTAGTCTTAAAAAAATCAAACTTATTCTTCCTTACTGAGGCTTCACTATCATTTCCCCACTACCCCACCCCCAGCCTCTGGTTACTACCATTCTACTCGCTGCTTCCATGAGTTCAGTTATTTTAGATTCTACATATAAGTAAGAACATATGGTATTTGTCTTTTTTACGTTTGGGTCATTGCACTTACTATAATGTACTCCAATTTCATTCATGTTGTCACAAATGATTGACTTTCTTCCTTTTTAAGGGTTGAATTGTATTCCAGTGAATATATTATCACATTTTCTTTATTTATTCATCTTTTGATGAACATGTTAATTAATGATTGATTTCATAATTTGACTATTGTGAACAGTGCTGCACATTTTTAAGAAGACTCAATTTCTTTGCTTTTCAATCCCTTCCAAGACACAGAGAAAAGAAGAGAAACTTTCTAATTCATTTTTTAAGCTAGGATGATGATGTTAGCAAACTTATAATAAATATTAAATAAACAGACCAAAAAAAAGATACAGCAATCTATGGACAAATTTAGATTATAGATAGAGATATACAAAATAAAAGATATTAGTAAATCAAATTCATCAGAAACTTAAATTCAGAAAGTATCATTATTAAGTGATAGTCTCTGAGAATATTCAAATATCTTTCATTATTAGAAAATAGATTTCCATAATCAATCATATTACATGGGCAAAGCGGAAAATTTTGATGAACTTTTTGACAAATGCCAAGAGATCTTTAATAAATTGAATTCAATTTCTGATATCAGACATATTTCCTCACTAAATACTATCATGATATGTTTTGTTCAACTAGGCAACAGGAAATATTGAAGTCAACATTATCTTAAATCTTAAAATATGTGCCCATTGTCAAAGTAATAAGAATGCAAAATGAAGTTGGGGAGTAATGGAGTTAAAAGGTCTGTGGTTCAAATAGTATAATGAAAGTGATAAATAATAGCTTGTTTTAAATTGTAATAAGTATAGAATGAGTTATATACTCTCTAGAGTAATCACTACAAAGTAGTTGTAGTTAATGGGTTAGTGTAAGAAAAACATTCTCACAATATTTGACAAAATCAAAAGTCATCAAGAAAGCAGTTTAAAAAAGGGACTTTGAAGGACAGCAGACATAATCACAGCTCTATCCATTATTATTTTAAATGAAAATAGATCAAATTTATTAAGGAAAAAACAATTATGGTGAAGATACAAAACAGCAACTATATATTGTTTATAAGAATACACTTTAAATATAAGAATGCAGAATGGTTGAAAGTGAAATAATGGAAAAAAGCATGATAATCACTAACCAACAGAGAGCTAGTTCTGCTGTAGTAATTAATGTAAGTCAAAGTAGATTTCAAAGTAAGTAAATGACTAGAGATAAGAGGGACATGTTAAAATATAGAGTATATCCAATAGGAAGAGAGCACAATACCAAACGGGTATTCATCCACTACCATAGCTACATGCTACAGAACCTAAAAGATAAAAGAACAAATCTGCAATCATTTAACATACTTCTCTCTATAACTGATAGAACTGGCAAACCAAAAAATGAGATGGTATGAATAATTGAATTTTTAAACATGAACTAATTGATATATAGAAAACACAACACCTGAAGAAAACAAGATATATATTAAGTATACATGTATGAAATTTAACCATATGCTAGGCCAAAAAGATACCTTCAACAATATCTAAGTATTGAAATTACTCAGTTCTGCTATGAGAAGAAATTAATCTAGAAGTCAATAATAAAAATAAAATTAGAAAATTCCAGCTGCATAATATCAAATAATACATTTCTTAGTATTTCAAGGTTTAAGTAAAAAATCAAACAAACTAGAAAATATTTTGGAGTGATTTATAATGAAAATGCGTAAAATGTAGGCAAAATATGGAACTTCTGCTCCTAACCAAGCCTGAATTTACCTTTCCTTCTTAAACAACTAGGGAATAGAGGGTGGAAAATATGAAACAAATGTTTTCAGACATTTAGTGCAGGAATTCAACAGATAGTGCAGGAATATGATCCATGGGAACAGGGTAGCAAATAAAGTGAGGCCTACAATTACAGGCACTAACTCTGTGGAAGCATTTTCCAACTGGCAGCACCAGATTTAAGGTCTTGCTGAATTGAGGAGACAGAGAAGGGAGTTCAAGAGGCCACAGCAGCAAGAATTTGTGGGGAAGATCTATTTCTCTTATTACATTCTTGCTGTTTGTTCTGGTTTGTGATAAAATAAGTACAGAAGTGAAGATCAAAATTTAGAAATTCATTAATCCAATTTGAATTAGATAAATGAGGAAGTAAGAAGTAAGTTCATTTGCCACATTTAAAAACTTTAAATATTGATGTCTATGGTATTCATTCAAAATGTGCAAAAATGTATTTGGCATGGGAATTGTTTTACATATAACTGTTTGTTCAGTTATAATTGAGGAAAGAAAAAAAAATATGGGCGTAATAGTGATTCTTTACCTACATACACATTTTAAATGAACAATTTGCAGAGTTTCCATAGTTCTCTTTTTTCTCTATGAAATGTTCTTTTGGTTATATTTATTGAAATGTAATTTTATCCCTGATAAATCAAAGACTAAATAATTTAGACTTGTATTTTGGATGTCTTGTCTTTTTTATTTTACTTTTGTAGTAATTCACTTTTTTTCTCTTTACAAAAATATTGGACTCTGATGGACCGGGGAAACAAATAAACTAAACTCTAATTCTTCACCTGTTTGAAATGCCCTGTCCTGAAAAGAGAACATATTTCTCTTGTCTAAACTTCTTTAGTATCGTTCATATCAGAAAGTTAGTTCAAAACTGTACATATACTATGCTTAATACATATTTTTGGTTGAGGCATTAGGGAGAACTCTAATTAATTAGATTAAATAATTGCAGAAACCAATGACGGTATCAATACAGCATCATTGAAACCAAAATTGTTTATGAAAATTTTACCTAAAGTATTTTTTAAAAATTATCTTTTGCTAGACTGATGAAACTAATTGTTGCCGTTGAACTGTGAACAGAAATACTACTGTTTTAAAAATCATTTTTAGATTTAATTTTACAGATTTTTAAGTTCAATTATTCCCCATTTGTTAGTGGACATAAATGATTTGGATTGAGAAAAATTAACACATATATCCCAATAAGAATCCTGAGAGCATGTTAAGTACTTGGATCAGATGCCTTAGATTGGAGGGCTATGCTACACTTCAGTTTGCCTTGCCCTTAGCTGTTTCAGTTTGGCCAGTAATTCTTTTTGTCCTATCTAGTCCTAGAGATGTCTCTGAAAATTAGAGTCCCAAGAAATACAGCAGACAAATTCTCCCCTTAGTTCCTCAGGAGCATAGGGCATATTTTTGCCTGTTTGCATATTCATGTATTCAGATGAAGTCCTTGGTGCTTTTATCTCCACTGTATAACGCTGGCACATTAGGGTCAAAGGGCCCAAGTGTAGAGAGGAAATTTATGACACAGGTCTGGAGTTATTTAATAAATCAAGTTGTATTTCATCTGTATGTCCACAAACAATTACACACACACACACACACACACACACACCCAGTATGGAATTGGGTGTTACCTGACTTTAGCTGTTCCAAAAGGCATTACAATGTTTTATGTCTAAATTTCGAAAGAATGCTCTTGGAATTCTTCTACTTGTAAGGTTGTTTGTAAATGCTTACATGAATGCATGGTTAATATATGTTCTAAAGACCCTCGTGAGACTACAATTTACCTGTTTTTCTGTTCTCCTTGGTCAGAGTCAGGCAGTCTGACGGACTGACAAATAACATGAGACAACATATATAAAGGTCTTAGACACTGCCTGCACACAGTAAATGTAAACTGTTAATGGGATAGGAGAGGAATGATCAGTCTGCTTAAGTGATGTATGTTGTGGGTGGTGGGCAGTTGGGGAGGGCTTCATGGAATCAGAGGCCCTTGATTCATTTATCTTTTTCATTCAAGAATTATATACTGACTGTGGAATCCAGGCCACATGCTCTTCTAAGCATTGAGGATAAAAGAGAATAGAGTAAATATTGTTACTCTTGAGCATATATTTTAGTCCAGGAGATGAACAATAAAAATTAACACACACACACAAAACCCTAAATAATAGAATTTCAATAAGTAGTAAGTGTTATAAAGAAAATAAAGTAGGCTAACGTCATAGACAGTGACCAGGTTGTCTACTATGGTATTTTCCACAGGATCTCAAGGAAAGCCTCTCTGAGGAGAAGATATCAAGCAGAAATCTAAATGATGTGATTGAGGCTTCTCAAGTTCTAGTGGGAGATTTTTACAGAAATAGGGATGGAATTTGGCAGGTGTGGGAACAGCAGGAAGGCAGTTTGGATGGATAGGGAGGAGCCAGATTCCAGGGTACTGGGCACTGGTAAATGCTAGGATATCATACTAAATGTTGGAAGCTCCTGGAAGGTTTGAAACAGAACTTTTTTCAAGTTATATCCAAGGGTCATTTGGTTCAATCTGCTCTATCTTCTAAATTTATATTTCTATTTCCCACAATAACTGATTTACAAGATGATAACCATGAGACATCACAGTGTTCTGAATCATCAGGAAAGGTTCCATAATGTCCACTACCATGGTGCTTTCTAAGGCAGGAAAAAATACTAAGACTTCTCCAAAATATAATCTGCAACAATGATTGAAATATACAGAGGACCTAGTTAACCTCAGTATTTATTTTTTTTAAACTGGGATATTACCTAAGAATCCTAATTAAGCCAGAATTTATAAAATCCTTTTTGCAGAGCACCTGAGAGGTTGAATGCACTATCAACATGGTGACTCATTCCTTACGTTTCATTTATGAACCGCAGCAAAGAAGAAATTCCCATGAGAAGCACTGCTGTGACAGTTTACTATCCTTCCCTCAACTTAAAAGACTAACATCAGATTCCACATTTTTCTCTGAACAGTGAACTACAACATTTTGAAGGATGTCTGTGTCATCTACACCCTCCAAAATACCTTGACTTTTATTTTAAGCATTTAAGTGAGTCAGAAGGCACAGTTATAACCTTATAACTGGTATCAGTTAGTACAGTTTAAATTATGTGGCATAACAAACAATGCCCATGTTGGCTCTTGCTCATGGTCAGCACATCTGAATTAGAAATCTGGAGCTCAAAAAACCAGGTAATTGAATGTTCTAGCATTTTTTGATAATTCCATTTTAATACCAGGCTTAGAGGTTTGCATGGCAGAAAAGAATTGGAGAATTAAGGTCAAGTAATTAAGTGCTTTATTGAAGGAGATATTTCCACTTACATTTCACTGGCCAGAACCAATCACTAGTCACACCTAACTTCAAGTAGAAAGGAAAGCATAATTATCTGTGTACTAATAAATGAAAATAAACAATTATTGGGCAACACTAATGGTATCTACCATCTAGTATATTCCGATGATACCATTTGCCAATATTTGGGATATAATAAATGCCTTTTTAATTCTGTTTAAATTTTTTTCACAACAAAAATGATGTTCAGTTTTAAAATATATTCATTTCTTCTCTCTATATAACCTCTATATTATATAATCTTTATGCTTTTGATGATTAACATTTTTAGTGCTTGTACTTCAGTCAATTACTACAGGACAAAAGCTTTTAAATGACTGTACTTACATTTTATAAGTAAGACTATTAATATTTTTATGTTACAGATGAGAACATTTATTTTTAGAAAGACTAATTAATTTGAACAAAGACTTACAGCCAGAAAGAGGCAGAGCAGGATTTGAACCCAAGCCTATTAAATGTATAATTAGTATCTAATATAGATTCCCTAGTTTAGATTTTAACCCACCTTCTAAGGTTCAGATCAATTTTTACATCTTCTATAAGGCTCTTAAACCTTTAGCCCTCAATGATCAATCTATTCCCTCAGCTGTTCAAATGCTTGTTTACATAAACATTTAGCTTTATCTATGCCAACACTTTTACACCGAATTTTATTAAATTAAACTGAATCCAATAGTGGCGAATATGTTAATTAAATTAATTATAAATCAGGTTCTTTGCTTTCAACACTAATGTATTACAAGATTATGTGTATTTGCTTATTTATTTGTAGAAGAGCTGCCATTCTTTTCTTCAGTAAGTTCCATTCTCTCCATGAGATAATTAGATGCAGCAGAATCACCCACCAAAGAATTTCATATATGACCCCCTGTGTGTATGGGCACAAATATTAAGGTACAGATATTAGTCAAAATATACTCAGTACCCTAAAAGCACCTGAGTTCAAAATGAAACGGCAGCATGAACCCCAGGAAAGTGAAACCCCAGCACTGAGTTGAGCTGCTAGTGCCTCGTTTCCAAGGACCCTTACCTTAACTCCACTTCAGCCAGCCACTCCCACAGCCACCTGTGCGCTTGTCATCACCAGGACATGTCTACTTCTGAATTCATGAGTGCAGACATCCCACTACCTGAACATAATCTCTTACCAACTCGGACCTCTAGCGGTTACTCCTCCACCCTTGTCTGTGTAATTTATGGATACTTCCAAATCTTGACCCCTCTCCTTTCCTCCTGTCTATCATCAACTTTCTCTTTTTACTTTCTTTCCATCTGGCTTATATTTCGTGATCCACTATTCAAGTTGCATTAATTTCATATGAATCTCACAGGAAATCTTAACTCAACAGGTCCACAGCTGAAATCACCTTTATTACCCAAACCCACTCTCTTTCCTGTGTTCTAGCAAATGACCTTACCGTCCATTCTGTTGTCCTGACCAGAAACCCAAGTGCCATTTCTGAAACTCCCATCTCCCTTGCCTCACACACCTAGTCATTTACCTGTTGATTTTACCTCCTAAGTATCTTTCAAATTCATCTGTTCCTTTTGCTACCACCCCAGCTGTGCTGTAGATCATAGCCTATGTGGATTGCTGCAATAGCTTTTTTAATGGTTTCCCTATTTTCAGCCTTGTCTCCCTCCAGGCAATTCTCCAGATGTCAGTAAGACTGACACCTAAAAAATACAAATCTGCTCATGTTAAATTCCTATGCAAAACCCTATATGATTTCCTATAGCCCTTCTGATCAATTTGAAATTCTTTAGCATGGCTCTCAAGCCCTTTCAAGATTTTGAACAGTTAACTTTATAGGCCAGTGTCCTTCTAATCCACACCACCCACTTAATCAGTAGAATTTACTCCTATTAACTTTCAGTCTCTCTAAATCATAAGCATAAAAAGAAGAAATAATCCCAAGGACGTTGTACATTGTTTCCTATAATGAGAAAACTATTTTTCCTTTGTCTGCCTTTTCTACCATCTTGTCCCTAATTATTTCTCCTCCTTAAGACCCTATCATAAGTTTGTTTTCTTTTTAGACCCTTAGGTCTGATTTAGATATCCCTCTCATGTGTTTTATTGCATACTGAATTTCCCTAAGGATTTCACATGGAATTATATTTGCAGATTTTCCTAATCACTCCCTGTGGAATTTGCCCTAAAAATGGTCCCAACATTCCATGCATCTATTCCAATAAACTTTCCGTTTAACCATCCTCATCTATTTTTATATTTCTAGATGAAATTTCTTGTGCTACCTGCAAACCCATTTTCTGAAATAGTGTTTAAAGGTACTTTAAATATCTCAGATCCCACAGGAAATATATAAATTTTGAGAGTATATACAAAGCATATCTTTGAAGTATATTTCCTCTACAAAAAATACAAAAATGACAGAATCAGAAAATAAAGTTCTTTCTCCAATTACAGGTAGCCAAATATGTCATAGAATTGCAAGTGCTGTTAAGGTTCAAATTATGCATTTTTATTAAAAAGGGTTAATGGGATTTTATACTAAGTTATAAAGTCACGTGGACAACATTTTTAAGTTTCTATTTTACTGTCAATGACATCCATTTTAATTTTGCTTAGCTGAGAAATTGAAACAAAAAGGAAAGTTTTTTTTTTTTTCTAATTGCTCACATTGCAAAGTTTAGATTATGAAAAATCAAGCTGTGTTCTCTCTGGTTCAATATCACCTCAAGTAATAAAGTTTCTGCAATTAGCACTTTACTGACAGTTCGGCTGATGATGCATGAGGCAGGGTGAAGCCAGCTCACTCTTCCATAGCTGTAATATCACAGCATAGCTAAGGGAAGTGTAAATTTTAAAAGAAAAGCCAGCAGATATCTTGAAAACACCAGAGAGCTAATATGCTGAATAAGAAGGTGACATTTTTTACGTAGTTAACTTTTCTGAGTACATCGAAACCATGGCTGCAACTCATGGTTATCAGCATTTTATTCTTAGCTCATGGAGCTTAAATCTTTTGGGTTCTTACAACTGCAAATACAATTACCATTTTGTGATTTGTAATTTATATGTGCTTCATAATTGTCTCCAAATTAACCTGGATCAATTTAACTAAAATTAAAATACTTCCTAAAGTTTGTACCACCTCTATTAAACTGGGCTATTGAAAAACAAATTTGTTTTCTTTCCTACCACTACATGGAGGCAAAATAATCCTGCGCATATCAAACCAATGCAACAGAATATATTCTTAAATGTAAACTAGAAAGCTCTGTGATAAATATTTGAAAATTAACTATTTTTACTCATGCTTTACTGACCTAATTTTAATCTACAAATATTACCATAAAAACTCTGTAAAATTCATTCCACATTAAGACAGTCTCTTAACAGTTCCCCAATTTATTTTTACTCTAGATTAGTTGTCTTTTATGCATCTACCCATAACACTGTATTATAAAACTTACCTCACTGAAATACAGGTGGTCCTGGAATTTCCTTTGACTTTCAGACTGTCTTCTTTTCCTTTATTATACACCTGCAAAATTGACTTTCATACTCCAGAGAGGACCTTTATGTGAAGTCATGATGAATTTGAAACATCCTATGGCTCTGCCGGCCAGCCAACGGTTCAGCTGGCTCTTTTTGGGATTCATTTATGTTGAAGTGCAAAGCTTCATGGTTGCATAATATTCTCGAAAGCATATATAGCATTAATCCACCTTTTTTAAACTTCCTCTAAAATTAAGGACAATACACCTACTAGAAAAAGATCTTCAAATTTAAGCGGACTCCATGGCAAAGGGTGGAAATATTATGCTCAGGAACTTAGTGTAGTGTGTATTGCACCACAGTCACAAGAAAGCCACTTGAAGTTGGTTTGGCAAGTTTTAGTACTTTGCTGTTCTAAGGTCTTCCCAACATGAGTGCCGATATGTTTCTTCCCTTTTAGCCAGAGAAATATGTCAGGCTTGGAGAGCTGTGAAAAGTATTTGAAAATTGACTATTTTTACTCATGCTTTGCTAACCTATTTTTAATTTACATGCATTATTGCAAGAACTCTTTTTTATAATTCACTCCAAAATATTCACTCCAAGAATTCCGTTCACTTCTCTTTTTTTGTCTAGCTATTTTCAATGCCTATTCAAGAAAGGCTGCTGAAAATCACTAATCATTGCTATGCCCTACACTGTCCAACACACATATCATAGTAGGCAATTGCTTAGCTTCGCAGCTTCAATTTCTAAAAATAAATGTGTGTACCACTTTATCCATTTTTGAAAGTTCAAATTGCAAATATACTCTTTTAACTTAGAAAGAGCTTATCTTTTCTGCTTCTTAGTAAACGTTTCTTATAGCTAGCTAAGAATAAACTTTAAATAGAAGTTTAATTTTGATACATTTTTCTAGACATTAGGTTAGAAGATTCTTTTACATTTATTGTTACTGTTCTAATGGGCTTTAATATGAAACAATTCTTTGAAAAACTCTGATATATTAATAAAAGAGGGAAATTATTATATGCATACCCAATATTCTGTTCTGAGCAACACCTAAACAAATCTTTGGAGAAAGAGAGGTTTTCTATTTATTATCTCTTATGTTACAAAAGTATTCTTAAAATACCTTTATTTCATATATCAATTAAAATTGCTTTGTAGTAGTATTGTATATTATCTGGATTACTCAGCCAACAAGTATTTTTGCAGTACACAATTATGTTACGGAGACTGGGTTATACACGAATCTTTCTAATGGTTATATATAAAGCACTTGAAGTCTCTATTATTTTATAATAGGCAATACCTAGATGAATAATGAATTGAACTTATCTTTCTTATGTGAGTCTAAAGGTCAAACCATACCACCTGAATATTTTTATCCTCTATGAATATTTCCATTTAAGAGTTTATTTAAAAGAATTTTTAAATCTTCTCATTATGTCTTAACAGCATGATATCACACTCTACTTTTTGACTTCACCATTTGATATGGAATAAAATTGCATCATATGGCCAAGGCATATACACTTAAAGTCTTCAATTTAGAAGCTTTCCAGAATCAAACTGAGTCAATCTCTGCTTTAGAAGTCTCCCACAAGAAGGATCCTACATAAATTACTGTGTGTTTAAAGGTTTCTGATTTTAATCTAATAACTGAAATATCAAAACTATATTTTAATTCAGGCATTTGGGCATCGCTACCAGGTGTTCTCATCAGATTTAGGAACCCTGCAGCAAGATTTATCAGTGTCGAAATGCTAAAATTCTAAATTTAGTGCCAGAATCCCTCTCAAATGGCATTTGTATTTTGATAGCTTAACCTACTTTGAATCCCCTGAGCATCTTGTCTGTTTTTATTGGTAGATTTTGCTGATCTTCTTTAACTTTTCAAAGGCTCTTTAAATTATCCTAAAGTCATATATTTACCATGAGAAAGCAGGTGTCTTTTTAGAGTGTAGATGCTTAAGTCGCTCATAAAATTAATTTCCTCGGGTTAGGAGAACGTTTTTTGCAACTCTAATTTGAAAAACTCTAATCTGGCTTCTAAAAGCACCATATAAGTATTCAGAAATAATAAAAATGGAGACATAACAACATAATAAATTTAATTTAACCTAAGCATAGCGAAAGAGGAGGGCATTTTTGCATAATCACCTAGATGGTTTTCAGAGGCAAACACAGAGCAATGCAGACTTTGTTTGGAGAGAGCCATAGTTTCAAGAAATGGGTATTGCCTTGTTGAAGCTACCCTTGCGTGTCTCTGCAGATCCGTCTCCTGCTATCACTAGCTCTTTGTAACATTGCCTATGCTGTGGACACACAGAGATACTTGACAGTCAATGGATGAACTCAATAAATGTTATTATTTTTAAATACGCAGCTTACTAAACAGATAAATAATCTTAAAATTGAGACTGTTCCAGAAACCAGAATGTTTTCTCATACTCACAGCTTTTGTAGTTTAGGTACATTTATATAATTAGAATGCAATAAAATACATTAAACAGTAAAATCATACTGTATATAATTTAATCTCTGGGGATCCAGAAGGCACTTTAAGCTGTTACAGTTTCTCAGAGTCGATGTTATGTACTTTATAATTTTTTATTCTACTGGTAAAACTTGGTGATATTGATTAACAGAGATTTTAGTAGATATAATATTGTATAAACTGATTTGATTATGTCTTTTGTTAATACTGAGATAACCAGAATATAGAGAGGCTTCTATATATACACATATATTCTATGTCTTCCTAGCTAGACTTGAAGTATCTCACTTTAATGTTTCTAAAAATAAAGTGAGCACTTTGTTTTTTTAATATTTTATTTATGTATGTATTTATTCATTTATTTTTGAGATGCAGTCTTGCTGTGTCATCCAGGCTGGAGTGCAGTGGTGCAATCTCAGCTCACTGCAACCTCTGCCTCCCCGGTTCAAGTGATTCTCCTGCCTCACCCTCCTGAGTAGCTGGGATTATAGGCTACCGCCACCACGCCCGGTTAAGTTTGTGTGTGTGTGTATTTTAGTAGAGACAGGGTCCCTATGTTGCCCAGTCTGGTCTTGAACTCCTGACCTCAGGTGATCTACTTGCCTTGGCTTCCCAAAGTGCTGGGATTACAGGAGTGAGCCACTATGCCCAGCCCACTTTGTCCTTCAATCTCTTCCTTCTCCTTCATTTTGACACCCAGTTTACATCCTTAAATACATAGTCTCGAAACTTCAAAGTATCAGTGTCATCCTTATTTGTTTCTTTCTCCTTCTCTGAATTTGCCTGATAGTCAAAACCTGTGCCTACTACCATTTAAAGATTTTTTTGCATCTGTCTGACTGGATTGCCCGCTGTCTCACCAAACCTTGCTTTGACTAGTAATAATGGCAGTTGAGAGTACTGCCTGTCACTTGGCCAGACTTTAGCTAAACGCTGAACATTCGTTATAATATTTAAATCTTTAAAGCAACCTTGGTTTTTATTTTGATTTATGAGATGACTCTAGCAAAGATTAGATTCTGATTCTGGAGAGTTAGATCATGACAGAGTCAGAATTAAAATCTGTTCTTAACTTCTGCACTGTACTCCAACAACAGTGAAACTGTTACTTTCTCATTCAGAGTAAAATCCTGACCAAACCCATTACTGAAAACCTTCCTTTCTTATCTCAACTCCCAGTCTCCACCCCATGTATCTGATACACCTATGACAATGATATTTTCTCCATATCTAGAAAATATCACCAACTTACAGTGCCGTGTTATTGTACACGCTCTTATTTACTCTTCCTTTCATCACAGTTCTATTCATTTCTCAATACACAGTTGAAGATCAGTTGAAATATCAATTTCAGCATAACTGTCCATACTTTAGGGGCATAATTTAATAGCTTACCAGATAGCAGCATATAATGTAGTGACTTGGGAGTCAGACTTCCTGGGTTTGAATACTGGATAAAAATTTACCAGTCTTTTGACCTTGGGAAAGTTACTGAATCTTCCTATACACCAGTTTCCTCATATGTGAAATGAGGCAAATTATAGCACCTACCTCTTAGGGTTGCTATGAGCCTGAAATCAGTGAATACAAGTAAAGACCTTAGAACAGCACCTGGCACATTTTAAGCAATGTCTAAAGGTTCATTGCTATCATTTAATCATTTCCACATCTCATTCCTAAAATAAAAGGTGTTATAAAATTGTAAGTATAATTAGAAAAAAATGGAAAAATGTTTTAAAGAAAAATTATAAACAAATTTGAAGAAAATGTAGAATAATACCTGTATATTCGAGGAAGAAATCTCTTAAGCATATAGAAAATTAAGAAACTATGAAACACATGATAAACATAGTTGACTATATATATAAACTTTAATTGCTAATACAGGCATAACTTGTTTTATGCTTTGCTTTATTGCACTTCACAGATATTGCATTTTTTTAGAAATTGAAGTTTCGTGGCAGCCTGCATCAAGCAAGTCCATCACCACCATTTTCCCAACAGCATGTGCTCTCTTTCTGTCTCTATGTCACATTTGGTAATTCTCACAGTATTTCAAACTTTTAAATTATTATTATATCTGATATGGTGTTCTGTGATCAGTGATCTTCCATGTTACTATGGTCATTGCTTTGAGGCATCACCACTCATGCCCATATAAGATGGCAAACTTAATTGATAAATGTGTATGTTCTGACTACTCCAAAGACTGGCCATTCCCCATCTTCCTCCCTCTCCTCAGGCTACCCTACTCCCTAAGACACAACAATATGTAAACTAGGTCAACTAAAAATCCTACGTAGGCCTCTAAATGTTCAAGTGAAAAGATTAATGAAGAAGGCATGTTGAAAGTTGAGATAGACTAAAGGCTAGGCCTCTTGCGCCAAACATTTAGCAAAGATATGAGTGCAGAGAAAAAATTCTTGCAGGAAATTAAAAGTGCTACTCCAGTGAACACACCAATGATAAGGAAGCAAAACAGGCTTATTCATGATATGGGGAAAGTTTTAGTGGTCTGGATAAAATATCAAACCAGCCACAACATTCTCCTAATCCAAAGCCTAATGCAGAACAAGGTCCTAACTGTCTTCAATTCTGTGAAGGTTGGGAGAGGTGAGGAAGCTTCAGAAGAAAAGTTTGAAGCTAGCAGGGGTTGGCTCATAAGGTTTAAGAAAAGAAGCTGTGTCTGTAATATAAAAGTGCAAGGTGAAACAGCAAGTGCTAGTGTAGAAGCAGGAATGAGTTATCCAGAAGATCTAGCTAAGATAACTGATGAAGATGGCTACAATAAGCAACAGATTTTTAATATAGACAAAACAACCTATATTGAAAGATCATATCATCTAGGACTTTCATAGTAAGAGAGAAGTCAATGTGTGGTTTCAAAGCTTCAAAGGACGGGCTGATGTGATTCTTAGGGGCTAATTCAGCTAGTGATTTCTAATTGAAGCCAATACTTATTTACCATTCCAAATTCCCTAGGACCCTTAAGAGTTGTGCAAAATCTACTCTGCCAATGCTTTATAAACGGAATGACAAAGCCTAGATGATAGCATGGTATACTGAATATTTTAAGCCCAGTGTTAAGACCTACTGCTCAGAAAAAGAGATTTCTCTCAAAATATTATTGCACATTGACAATGAACTTAATCACCCAAGAGCTCTGACAGAGAGGTAGAAGGAGATTAATGTTTTCATGCCTGCTAATAAAACATCAATTGTGCAGCCCATGGATTGAAGAGTAATTTTTACTTTCAAGTCATATTATTTAAGAAATATATTTCATAATGCTATAGTTGTCATGGACAGTGATTTCCCCAATGGATCTGGGCAAGGTACATTGAAAGCCTTCTGGAAAGGATTTACCATTCTAGATGTCATTAAGAACATTTGTGACTCATGAGAACAGGTCAAAAATCAACATTAACAGAAGTCTGGAAGAAGTTACTTCCAACCCTCATAGATGACTTTGAGAAGTTTTAGATTTCAGTGGAGAAAGTCCCTGCAGATGTTGCGGAAATAGCAGGAGAACTAGAATTATAAGTAACGCCTGCCTGGGAGGGGAAGGACACCCACGAGGCCTGTTGGGGGATGGGAAGTAAGAGGCGGGAGAGCATTAGGACCAATACCTAATGCATGCGGGGCTTAAAACCTAGATGACAGGTTCATAGGTACAGTAAACCACCATGGCACATGTATGCCTATGTAAACAATCCTGCACTTTCTGCACATGTATCCAGGAACTTAAAGTAAAATTAAAAAAAAAAAAAGAAAGAAGTAAAGCCTGAAGATGTGACGGAAGCACTACAGTTTCATGATAAAATTTTAGCAAATAAAGAGTTGCTTCTTATGGATGAGTAAAGACATAAGTTTCTTGAAATGGAATCTATTCCTGGTGAAGATGCTGTGAACATTATTGAAATGATAACAAAATTTTAGACTATTTGATAAACTTTATCAGCAGCATCAGAATTTGAAAAAATTGACTCCAATTTGAAAGAGGTTCTACTGTGGGTAAAATGCTATCAAACAGCATCGCATGCTACAGAGAAATCTTTCATGAAAGGAAGAGTCAGCAGATGTGGCAGACCTCATTGTTGTCTTATTTTAGAAATTGCCACAGCCACCCCAACCTTCAGCAACCACCACCCTGATCAGTCAGCAGCCATCAATGTCAAGGCAAGTTCCTCCATCAGGAAACAGATCATGACTGGCTTGAAAGTGAACGTGATCATTAACATTTTTAAAAATAAAACATTTTAATTAAGGTATCTACGTTATTTTTTAGACATAATATTCTTACATAATTAATAGACTACAGGATAGCATAAACATAACTTTTACATGCACTGGAAAACCAAAAGAATCATGTGACCTGCTTTATTGTGATATTTGCTCTATTGTGGTGATCTGGATCCAAATTTGCAGCTTCTGCAAGGTACGCCTGTATAAGGAAAGGCAGCATAAACTAAACTACAATAGAAGTGACAGAGCACAGAGCAAAAGAGTAACTTTTTAACATATATGTTAAATAAAGGTTTAATACACACATCAAATACAGAACTCCTAGAAGTCAATATAATTTAAAAAGCAAACACATAAAATAACAAGCAAAACTCTAAATTTTCAAGATAAATGATATAAAAATGTCCTATACATGTTTAAAAATACTTATTTAAATAACCTGCAATAACTTTGCACCTTAAATGGGGTAAATTTATATAGATCAACACTAATTTGATTTTGGCAAGTATTTTAAGAAATGATAAATATTACACTTTGTTTATGATGTTATAAATTGCAATATTATTAAAGGATACATGGAGTCTATTAAAATATTTGGAAGTGGATATATCTTTTGATTGATTTGATTGATACAGCAATTCCTCTTTTGTGTGTCTTGTACACACACATACACACATAGACAAATACATTTCAGATATTTGGATTGGGATCCTGGCTGCTGCTCCAACCTCATCTAATTTCCTATTACTCTTCCTCTCTCTCCCTTTTTGTACATTTGTCCCTCTCTCTGGTTTCCACCATCTGTCTTTCCAGTTTACTTTCTCTAGTTCCAGACAACAAAAATTCTTTAATCCCACTGAGATCTCCAATCGATTCAATCAACTTTTCATTATTCCTCAACCCTTTGATCTTGTAATTTAACTTCTCATAACTCAAGTTAAATTCCATGGGAAATCCTTAACAATCACTTTCTCATATACATCCTTAACTGCCTGCCTCCCTCTTATTGCTTTTACTTGTTTGGAAAAACCACTACTTGGTTAAATCCAGATCACCATTCTCTATGACTACAATTCCGCAGCTAAACATAGGTAGAGATCAATACACAACCATCATTTCTCATCTTAAATTCATAACCACAAACCTCATAGAGATTTGTTAGTGCTAGTCAGGCAATTACGCTGTTTCCCGTTCCTTTAATTCCTCCACTATCGTGTTTCAATTTTACACCTTTTTCTGCTTTCTTATATGTAAAACACCTCCTCCCTGTCCTTACTCTCAGGTGATGACTGTACATCTGATTTCATGAAGAATATTCAAATGATTAAAAGAAAACATCACAGATTCCCATCACCACATCTGCCCACACACCATTTACAAATCCACACTCCCGGCTGCCCATCTTGTTGCCCCAGGTGAACTATCTGAAATACGATCTAAAGTCAGTTTCATCCCCCGTGCACTACATTCCAGCAGCTTTTACATAGCAAAGAATATTTTCCAGCAATTTTCTCATCTCTCCTCTAACACCATTTTCTCCCCTTTATCTACTGGATCATTCTCATCAGCATGCAAACAAGTTATTACTTGTCTCCCAACCTGACCACATTTTTCATCTCCCATCTCCATAAATCTGATCTGTGCCCCACTATTTACTTCCTGAATTTCTGTGATGGCCTTTTACTTGATCTTCCTGCATGTATTCCTCTCACCCTACACAATCTATTCCCAGCATGGCAGTCAGAAACAACCTGTTAAAACAGAAGCCAGGTCTTGTGCCTCCTATTCTGAAATCCTCACTGGTTTTCCCCCACCCACCCCTCATGTTACTCAGAGTAAACCCTCAAGTTCTCATGTGTCTGACAGGGTCTCACATAACCTACCCACCCCCCACAGCCCAGACCTCTCTGATCTTCTGGACCACTGTTGTCCTCATTGATCATTCTGCTCCAGCTACAACTGTCTGCTGCTCTCCCTCCACCTTCCCAACTGAAGACTTTGAAGGCTTTTGTGCTTGTTGTTTCCATACTGAAAATGAAATTCTATAATGTGGTTAACTTTCCCTTATCTCATTCAAGTCTTTGCTCAAGTCTTTTTCAGTAAGACATGCCCTAATCATCTTATTTAAAATTGGAACCTACTCTCCCACTCCCTACACTTCTGCACCCGTTTACTTTGCTCTGCTTTTTCGTTTTTCGTAGAATGTGTCACATTATAATACTATATAGTTTTCTTTTTACTATATATCATTTTATTACCTATCTCCACCATTACGTTTTGAGATTCAAGAATACAAAAATCTTTGACTCTTTTGTTCACTGATGAATCACAAAAAAAAACCTATAACAAGTAACCTATAAAAAACCTATAACCTATAAAATAACCTATAAAAACATATGATCACAAAAACCTATAACCTATCAGCAAGAAAATTGGCATCAATTAATACTTGTTAAGTGAATAAATGTATTTGTGCAAAATATATGTACAGAAGCATATCTGCTGTATCCTTGTTTTAATGGAAGAAAACTGGATAATATCAATATTGGAATGGTTAAATACTGTTTTACTCACTATACTGATATTATACATTCATTAGAAGATGACTTAATCAGCCTGGGCAACATAGCAAGACCTCATCTCTACAAAAAATAAAAAAATTAGCCAGGTGTGGTGGTGCATGACTGTAGTCTCAGCTACTTGGGAGGCTGAGGTGGGAATATTGCTTGAGGCAAGGAGTTAAAGACCAGCCTGAACAACATAGCAAGACCTCATCCATAAAAAAAATTCCCAGACTGACAAAGAAACTTAAAAAATAAAACATAGACTAGGACCTCATTAACAAATTAACATTTTATATATATATATATATGGCAGATGTCAAATAAACTACCAAAAAGATTCTCTTCTACATCATATGCCACCAGGGAAATGCGAGTTGAAATGACAATGACATACCACTACCTACCAATTAGAGTGGTCAAAATCCAGAACATGCTGTGGAAAATGTGGAGCACCAAGAAATTTTATCCATTGCTCATGGGGATGCAAAATGGTACAGCCACTTACAAAACTAAGCATACCCTGACCATACTCTCCAGTAATCACACTCCTTGGTGTTTACCCTAAGAAACTGAAAATTTATGTCCACACAAAAACTGGCACACAAACATTTATAGCAGCTTTATTCATAATCACCAAAACATAGAACAACCAAGATGTCCTTCAGTAGGTGAATGGATAAACTGTGGTACATCAGGACAATGAAATATTATTCAGTGCTAAAAAAGAAAGAAAGAAGCCATCAAGCCATGAAAACACCTGGAGGAAGTTTAAATACACATTACTAAGTAACAGAAGCCAATCTGAAAGGATATATGCTATATGATTACAACTATTAGACATGCTGGAAAAGACAAAAACTGGAGACAGTAAAATAGTTGATTGGTAGTTGCCAGGGTTAGAGGGAGAGAGGGATAAATAGGCAGAGCACAAAGGATATATAGGGAGGTGAAACTACTCTGTGATATTATAATGGTGGTACATGTTATTACACATGTGTCCAAACCCACAGAATGTACATCACAGAGAGTGAACCCCACTGTAAAGAAGGAACTGTGGGTAATGATGATGTCTCAATACAGGTTTATCAACTGTAACAAAGGCATCATTCTGGTGAGGACTGTTGATAATGGGGGAGGCTGTGTATGTGTGGCAGCAGGGGCTATAAGGGAACTCTTGGTATTTTCTGTTTAATTTTCCTGTAAAACCAAAACTTCTCTAAAAAATAAAGTCTATTCAAAATTATATGTGTAATATGTTTTTCTCTTTATATGTAGACACCGAAAGAAACATCAAAACGATTTGTAATAGTGCATACAGTTAGGCAGGAGAAGTTTGACAAAGTAGAGAAGGGTAAATGTGGAATTTTTAATTGATTTTAAATTGTTTGAATTCTTAAAAGGATATTCATTTATAGTGTAGAAACATTTCAAAAATAAGAAAATTAGATCAAAGGAAAAGTAAAGTAGAAAAAGTACAATGAAATCAAGAGTAACATTAATATACAAGATACGCATATAGAATTCTCTACATTTTCTAACTGTGAGTCATAAAATGGACTCTGATCTTTTCTGCCAACAATGACCAGTTAAATCATGGTGTTAACATGATGGAAAACAAGCAAATTATTCAGGAGGTATACATTATTCCTGGCATGAATACCTAAATACAAAAATCTATTCTGTGACTCTATTGAGTGATATTTGAGCAGCAACTTTAATGCTATCTTTATAGCAACTCAATGCATTTCATTGAGGTTTTTCTTTGTAAATGTCCATGTAGACTGCCAAAGTGCAGCTTGATAATACCATTCTGTTAGGTCTTGAAGTTTTCTAGGTAGGAACTGGCAATGGGCCACAAAACAATGTGATCATAAAACACGGCTCTGCTATGCTCTTGTTGATTCCAAAAGCTATATTTAGAGTGTCCTAAACTAAGCTACTATTTTGTATTCTGCAAAAGTAGATTCTTTGGTCAAATATTTCAGAAAATTTATATCAAGCCAAGTTAGATGTGTTTCTTTGCCTTTGGGACTTCGTAGAGCTTTTAATATGCAAATATGCATTGTAAATCTTTAAGAGTGACACAGAAAATATTGTGTTTGTCAAGCAGAATTAAGTCTGGGAGCCTATTTTTGAATGAGTGTCTCCAGGGCTGTGATTCCATAGCACACGTCTGCTGAGCTGTATGACCACATGGCTCCTCCTTTTAGGTGAGTCTCTACAAATAGGGTTTTGTTATGGTGGTTCTTTTCTTTCAATGAGTATATTGATAGGCCTTCTCTTGATCCCAGATTTTATTTGTAGGCCTATTATTATATTTCTTATTTTTGCTGAATTTGATTTTTCTTTACCAATTTCTCTACCACTTTGGAAATGCATCAAGAACAGTTTTTGTTACCTCAGGACCTAATAGTGCCAGTGTCTAGCTCAGTATTTATTAACTATCTTTTGAAAGAAAAACTAAACATAGCGTGTTCACAGGAAGATGATAAATCCATGGAGCATTACAGATAGTTCTAAAGTATTTTACATATTCCAAGGCTATACGGAAAGTTAAATGACATTTTTGTTGCTGAAATTATACCAACTCAACATGTCAACAATATGCTGACCAGTAACTGTGGTTTGGTAGTTGTAGATGTCTTTACAGTAGTTGGAAAACTATAGACATAGTTTGTTTAATATTTTTGTTAATTTGAGGTTAGAAAAAAAATTAAAATACTTCTGATTGAGAAAAAATGTTGAAAAAGGTATTCAGCTCCTTTACAGAGAGGCAAACTAAGGCTAATGGGGTAAAAGAGACTTGCCTAATATCACACAAACCCTTCAGAGCACAGTAAGCATTAAAACTCACACTTAATCACTTCCATGCAGCAGGTTTTCTCTTTTCTAGACTCTCCCTTTTGCAAGTTTCATGGTAACATTTCTCTTTCTTCTTGTCTTATCTCCTTTCTTTTATTTACATAGCATATGACATTCTCTTGCATGTTTCAAGTATTTTTGCCATCTCAGGACTGAGAGGCCCTGATGAACTAGCAGTTGGGTAAGCTGCATTTTCCCCGCTTAATTGATGGGAAGCACTGCCTTTGACAGAGCTGATTCACAGTGACGGGGCCGACTGGCTGAAAACTGGTAGGAGGACTTTGCAACAGCTCTGGGCCAAACCGAGTCCACAGGCCATATGTCTGGCTCCTCCGTCATAAACAGACGACCAAGTGTGTACACTCCCAGGTGTAATGTCACTGGGACCTTATTTGCAAACATATAAACGAATGACATTCAATTATGTTCAGAGGCAATGTTGTCAAAACCACCAAGGAAGCAATTTACTGCTCTTGCACAGTATGTGACTCACAGTGCATTAGCAAGTTTTCATTGCTTAGTTTGTTCAATATGTTTCTGAAGCAGTTCTTTTGCTGCCTGTTGTGTAACCACGATACACACACTTATATGGCATAGGATTAAATTAAGGGTTGTTACAGAATTACCTCAGGTGAAAAAAATGTAAAAAATCAGCTAATTTCTCTGTAGACATTGGCCAATTAAAGGGAGAAAAACATAGTTCCTACAACTAGTGAGTAAAATTATTAGTTGATACCAATGGATATTAGCAGAAAATAGATGAAAGGTTTTAAATTTTTGGCTCTATGGGATTCCATTTTTGCTAAATGATATAATGTTTTCATGGTATTAAAGAAAGTTCTCTGATTTACGTAAAATGTGGCTATAGAAAGAGCAATGGTATTTTAACTTTACAACAGCCCTCATAATACCCTTATAATGTTCTTGGAACAAATGCTGTAAAAGCTGAAAGGGTTCATTCCTAGGTGTTCCTATTGGCACTATTATTAGTGCTAATAGAAAGCACCCAGAAAACTGAATCAGGGAGATAAACTATAGCTTCGCACAATACGTAACAACAGTAATAATCACAGTTCTTTGCATTGGCATTATGTTTTACAGTGTACATAAACATGAAGTATGCCCTTGAACTTGAGTATATTACATAAAACACAGATGGAGTGGGCAGCTTCAAAGGAAGTATCATCATTATTTATCATTTTTATCTTCCTCATTTCCAAGATTAGAAAACAGAGATTTAGAGAATTGAAATGACTTACCCAAGGTCATATCTCAATACTATTAGAATCAAAAGTAGATGTGGGTGAGTCTTCTGAATTGTAGGGCAAAGTGTTTTCTCACAAGTAATACAGTCTCAACTGTCAAGAGTACAGGTCTACCTTATAACTGAAACTACTGTAGGTATCATAAAAGGGAATGTATCGGGAGGGCAGATGGAGGAGCTCCATCATGGAGGTCCTAAACCTTGAAAGATGGGTAATGCTTAACCAATACAAGAAAAAAATGTACGAAATTCTGAGCAAGGCAACACCTTGGATAATGATTAGAGAATTAACATTTGTTGACTAATTTAATAAGTATTAAGCACTAATAAGCACCAGCTAGTGTTCTAGGTACTGTGATTTGGCATTGAGGAAGAGACACGATCTTAGCCTTACAGAGTCTATGCTATAAGTGGAATATGGAACCTTATAAATGAATAACAAAATTTAAAAATTATGTTACCTTCTATTAAGTAAATAGAGTAAAAGTGTTGAAAGTGGTAGAGGGAAGTCATCAGAGAAGGCCGCTCTTAAAGATGACCTTTGAGAAGACACCTGAATGATAAGGAAAGTTATCATGCAAATGTCCATGGAAGCATTTACTGGTGGATGAGACCAGGGATGTAACCTGGGAAAAAATTTCTTTCTAAGTGTGATAAGAAGACTTTAAGAGGTTCTATTTACTTTTTGAAAATATCATTATTCCTGCTTCCTTTCACAAGTCCAAAAGAGGTCATAAATGGAAATAGGAAGAGCAGGATTTTTTGGTAGTTCAGGATATGTAGGAGAGGTTTACTCAGAGGGAGAAAGGGTGAAGTGAGAGATCAAAGCAAACTCCTAAATTTTTGGCTTGAGTACTTGAACAGATGAGATGAAGGAGGGTATGAACATACTATATGTAGGTTGTGATGCTGGCCCTAGTTACTAAAGGGTGTGTGTGTTTATGAAGTAGAAGACAACAGCTGGCTCCATCAGGGCTGTGAGTTTAATGCAGTTGGACTCCTCAGACAGGACCATGATGAGGCATGGTGTAGAGCTGAGAAGAAGGGGATCTGCAACTCAGCCACACCTTCTAGAGCAACACCCCAATCTCATTTTCATTGTCTGTAAAAGGAGGGGTTAGGTCACATTGATAAAATTTAGCCCTTTTTAGGCTCTGAACTCCTTTTAAGAATCTAATCATTACTATCAATTCTCCAGAAAAAGGAATTGGATATATGTTTAAAATTTCCATGCACCACAGAGACTTAAGAACCTCTTGGCTTGAATATTATCAAAGATTCCTCCAGTTTGAAGTGTTTGATTCTACACAATATCAAAATAAGTCCCAAATTATAGTGATCTAACAAAACCGTGTGTGCCCCCTGCAGTGCGGCAGAGAGTTTTGCTGCAAGTTTGCCCAGGTATGTGAACTGATGAAGACCCTCATCTTGTAGCTGCAACATTAGGAATAGTCAGCCTCTTTCTTCATTGCATAGTAAGAGAGAGAACCAAAAACCACATAGGGAATTTTCGCTGCCTCAGAAGTGGCATGCATTCCTTTGAATTTTATATTATTGGCCAGATCTACCACCCGGCGCCTGGCCCGTAACTGCAAATGGGACAGAAAATAGAAAACAGTGTATCTGGTAAACATTATATATTCTCTTTCACATATGCTTTCTCCTTACACAGATATTTTCATAGCTCAACCAGAAACTTTTGGTTAAATAAGCATAGACTTGTCTAAATAATGGAATACTATGAAGCTGTCATAGGTTTGTAAGGATCGCTAAGGCATAAAAGTATATTTTAAAAAACAAAGTACAAAGTAGTGTGGATAGTCTGCTGCCACTCCTGTAAGAAAGAGGGAAAATGAGAATTTATGTTTGTATTTGTTTGCATTTGGATAGAAAATCTCCAAAGGGTAAGCTTAAAAGTGAGTAGTGATGGTAGTGGGGCTCTTGGATGGGAAAGATGAGAGAGTGAGAGCAAAACTTTTCATAGTATATGGTCTTAAATTATTTTGATTTTTATGTGAACATTGTCAGTAATGGAGGGCATCAAAATATCACTGGCTAATTCCAAAGTTCCTGTTTTACAGAATGACAGCATCCGATAGAGGAAGATGTTCATGTATCACCAAACAGCTCAAGCGTGGCTTCATTACAGTGTAACATGCATCATGTCGTATGCTATTGCTTACTTAACAAACCTCACTCTATCACACAGATTAACCAAGATAAAGTAGCTAAATATTGCCCGAGATTTCCTATCTACAGATGAGGTTTCCATTTGTCAAGAGGAGATATAAAACTAAGTAAGGAATTGGTAGATTTTCTCTTCATCCACTCTCAGTGCTAATATAAGAAGCCACCGGGGATTTTTTGGCCATGTTTTGATATGACATTAATGTTAGAAAATTATTCACCTAAATGAACAGAAAGTTTTCCGAGGGAAAAAATTATCTTGGTAATGTAAATTTATATGCTATTCAAACTTGAAATGCATGAAACAATTATTATGGTAATATACTTTATTATGAATGGTTCCTAATTTTTGAAGCAAAAACAATATGAAATCATAGTAAATAGTATAAGATTTGGAACTAGACAGATACAAATTCAAATCCTACCTCTACTAATTGCGTTCTTATGGGCTTCCTGCTTAATCTTTTGGAGTTTCCATTTCTCCATCTGTAAAGTGAGGATAACAAAACATTTTCTGTAGTTGTGAAAACTGAAATTAGATGTTTAAAAGACTTATTACGACATCTGACATAATAAAGCATGCTCCATAGATGTTTGCTATTACTAATATTACACATTGGTCAATTAATCACAACATTTACGAATGAGTTAGATATTATTTCTCTTTCCCAAAGATATGGTAAGATTTTCTAGGCAGATAAGAGGTTTCTTTCATGATTTGTCATAATATACGAGGTTAGAAGAAGTTTCAAGATACGCGAAAACATGCTGAGACAGCATGGACTAGTCAAAAAAATCTCTGACGTCTGGAACTGCCATTTTGGAAACGTGAGCTGTTGTTTAGAGTAAAGATACTATTTGGAAATATACCTATCATATTGTAAGCACTTGCTAAATGAAAGTTCTTACTAGCATTTTTGGCAAAATGAGAAGATATATAACTGAGACCACTAAGTTAAGCCATAATCCTAAAAAAAATAAATCTGTCATTTAGTAAATGGTTCACATTTGGAGGAAGTTAGAAGGGAGTTAAAATGTTTGAATAATTTGCCATTATAGTTAAATTTTTACCATATTATTAGACTTCAGTGTTTTGTTTTCTGAAATCTTTCCTCAAAGTTATAGGCTTTATATAATCTTAAACATGTTTCTTCTTTATTTTTAAGCCCAGTGTATCTCAAGGAGAACTTAATTTGTATGTTTCTGATTCTTTTATACTTAACTCATTCAAAAGTTATTTTGTAAGAATTCTTTGATGTCCAGAAAGCCTTATCATTTTCTTATAATATATTCAAGGTTTTTTTCCTTTGGAAAATGGAAATCGTGTCTTGCTTAAAGTAAACAAACTCAAACACCCAATTTTGGAGGACTATATCAAATCATATTCTCTCTCTCTCAATTTATGGTAGGTAGTATCTTGGCTTACAGAAATGACCATTCTTGTTCAGGAAAGAATTGGCTAGTTTAGCCTTTCTCAAGTTAGTTCAATTCAGTAAAAACTTTTTGTTACCTCTGATGTATGGAGAAATATGCACATTTCCATGGGTGATAGCAATAAAAAGGATACAGAAAGATAATATACAGTGCATATCCTCAAGGAGTTTATATTCTAGAGGTAGAGATAGATATATATTAAAGAAATTATAATATTTGACTGAATAAAATACTCCAAAAGAGGTAAAAGCAAAATTTTATCTGAATGGTGCAAGAAGAATTATGAATTCAATCTGAGGAACTAAGGAAGGATTTTCATAAAATAGATGGAATTCAAGGCAGCCTTATTAGAATTTCAAGGATTATTAGAATTTCAATGAGTGAAGAAGTTGGATGAGGGGGTCACTCTCTCAACAAAGCCACTTAGGCATAACACAGTAACTTCATAACTCCATTGCTCGTGAAGCCACAAGTTACAGCACTTTGAATGCCAAGCTAAGAGTTCATGTTTCATTTTCTAAGTAATAGAGGAGCCATTTGAATGTCCTTGAGGAGAACACGTAATGCAAATGCAATTTGGGCTTTAGGAAGATAATGCTGATGGAACTGTGAAGGATGAATAAGACAGGAGGAAATCAAAAGGTCTGGAAACCAAGGCTGTGACTACTTCAGTTCAGTCAAGGGTTAATGAAGAAATAAACCATGGTGGGAGAAAAGTTACAAAACAAAGGGAGTCTATTATGATTTCTGGATGTTTAGTTAAGTTGAATGTTAGTTAGAATATAGACTGAGCTGGCTATAACAAGGAGACCTAAAACTAGAGCAAGTCAAACAAGAGATTTTTTTTTTTTTTTCTTATATAATAGACCAGAGGTAGGGGCACGGCCAGGGTGCAGAAATTACTCTACCTCCTAAGACAATGCATGGTGCTATTGAAAGAGAAAAAGTTGTCTCTCAACCACTCTCATTCTGGTCTTTAGAAAGGGGAATGAGGCAGTCAAAAGCAAGAAACTTCCTTTTAGAAAAGTGACCCTAGAATTGTACGCCCTGCATACATTCACATTCCATTCATTATAAGACTCCAAGAGAATTTTTGATTCAGAGTCTAAAACTTGCTTGTTCAGAGCCCAGAGGTTGTTTCTCAACATTTTGTACTTACACTGTGAGTGGTATTTGAAATTAATTTGGGTAATATAGAGAAGTAGGTTATAGAGAAGTAGGTTATAGATCCCACGAATGGGAGGATAAGTAGGAGCCAAATGAGTGGGAGGAGAAGAGAGAGAAAGATCCAAGTGAGGCTGTTTCTTTACCTTGGCTTGAAGCCAGTAGACTGGCCTTGACATGGAGGCTCTGGAACTGAACATCTTGCCACAGATTTGCCAGTGCTGGACTGTACCAGCAGAAGCAGGGGTCCACATGAATCCTACACATGCACCAGACTCATTTATTACACTTATTGATGCTAGTTTTTAAAATTATGTAAGTATTAGTTTAATGCCTGTTACCTAAATATCTTAAGCTCTGTGAGGGCAGGGACTTGGTCTTTTTTGTTCAACATTGAATTCACATCATATATCAAAGTACCTGATACATATTAGGAGCTAGATAAACACAGATATTTTAAATTTATGTTTTAAAAACTTTCAAACCTAGGGAAAATCTGAAACAGCAGTACAATAATTATACATGTTTGCTAAAACTTTTGCTATATTTGTATTTGCATATTTTTCTTTTTCTCTCTTCATCCTGAATCTACTGAGAGTAAGTTGTAAATATTATGATACTTCCTAAATAATTCAGAAAAGAAGGAAGGAAGAAACAAACAAAGACACACCTGCCTGTTATCCTTTTAATTTCTTTACTTTTCAATTTACCATGTCTTTGTGTTTAATTATCATTCCCAGGGTAACTTAAGTAAAATTACGTGGGAAAGTTTTGTTTCACAGATACTTCTAACAAGATAAACTGAAGTCATTTACATGAATGTTATTTCTGAATATTCTACAAGAACAGATTTCATTTCATAATCACTTAAGAAGCTATTGTAAATCAAAAGTCTTAAAATTAAATTTCATAAATGTTTAAATGATGCATTTTTTCTCAAAGAGTAATTATTAGCTAAATAAAAAGGGAACATGCATGCCAAAATGTGAATAGGGTAAAATTGTAATAAAGCAGCTTTTATTCACTTGAGTTTTAGAAATATTCTTCATTGGCTATTTTTGCTTTACTTTGGGAGGTGTGATTTTAAAATTGAGATACTTGTAAATAGAGGTAAGAAAATCATTTTCAGAAGGTTCAGGATATCCTAGAGGATTTCTTTCTGCTAGAAGAATAAGTTATCGACATTTTGATGACATTCATAGACCGCCCTAGAAGTTAAACATCAATAAACTCAAGACAATTCTATAATTAGACTTTAAGAACTTGGGAGTGCGATTTAAACCAAGCAAACAAGGGACTTGACAAAGCACAAAACTGATGTTAGGAAAATCTATAGTTGGTGTTGCCAAAACACAAGAACACTGTCATTCACAAAGGACCTACTAACTTCCCAGAGACCCAGATCTAGTAAAAGGGCAGAGTAGATATAAAAGCTTACGTTTGACTACAAACAAATGTCTTTTCTCTAATATACAGCCTCTCATACACTGAGGAGAATACTTAAAGAAGAGAAGGGGAAATCCTATGCTGAGAAATCTCGTATATTCTGTCCAGAAAATAAATGGAGACATTATATTGTGTATAAATATTCAATATCAGAATGTTGGCTAACAGATTTGTTCATTGAATACTACAGTGTATATTTGTTTTGTTCCCATACAAGGCTTAAAAGTTCCACACATTACTTACAGATACATAAATTACATATATATTTTAGCTTTCTAGTTATTCTATTTTATACTCACAGTAACCCTGCAAAGGAAGTAGTGAAACTTCTAGCATTCCCATTTCAAGGCAAGGTAACTAAGGGACATCAAGATTAAATGATTTGTCCAGTGTCATGCAGTTTGTCAGCGCTGCTGAACTATAGGTAGCCATGTCCCCTGCCCACTCTCTGTGTTAAATATTTTATTGTCTAGGGATTCTGAATGTTCAAGATCTTTTTTGCTATTATTATTGGAGAGATTAAGCTCAATTAAAAATTACAAAAAATTAATCAGCTGTATTGTCATTAGAGGGTTAATCTAAAATTTAATGTTATAGGTCATATTAACCTTTTCTAAATAAGAGCACCTTCATCTGAGATTATCCTTGTCAGACTTGCCCTTTATAACATTAGGCAGACCATGACTCCTCTTCAATCCTAATAGGTGAAGAAGACGTCGCCACAGCATGGAAGTGTGTCCACAATTACTCTGGGTTGTCCCAAAGATCTTGACTCTTATCTAGGATGACCCTTTTTAGTATTTGAGAGTCTCTTTAAAAGTTGGATGAAATATATGGTCCCTGTTCTCATAAAATAAAACAAAACAAAGCAAAACTGAAAATACTGAGAAACAAAAAGTTAAAACAGATACACATGGGATTGTTCATTCACTGTAGGTTAAGAAATCCTGGTCTGGGAATATGAGATTGAATCAGTGTACCGGCTTTGGAACATAGTAAGAACTGAAAGACTAATAGATGACAGAATGTTACAGATGAATTCACAATGAGTTACGAAGGAACAGGAGACCGGTGGCAAGGGTATAGGAGAACGTGGGCCTGAAATGTGCTAGTCCTTCAGTAGCATGACTTAGGTAAGGATCTGTATCCCTGGACTCCCTATTTTTTGTGGAGACTATACCTGGACTGTTTTACTTGCCTGAACATCTAAAATAAAAATTCAAGGCAAAAGCAACAAAAGTACATAACACAATAGAGAAATAAATGAAGAAAAATTAAAAGTACTTTAGATTTTCCCAACATGAATAAAGAAAACTGTCTATAGAAATACCTAAATTATAAAGAGAAGAAAGACATATTTTTTATCATGGTTGATGGAGTTATAACTAGAAATAGAGAAAGTTATATATGTATATTTATTTTTATAGGAATGAACATATGTACTCTCTCACACACACAAACATGTGTGTGTGCGTATTTGTGTATGTGAGAGATATACCATTTATCTATCTTCCTAGCTCTCTATATAATTTCTTTGACAATATCATTACTAGTAGATTCAGGTACTGTCTCTCAAGGGATATAGTGGAAAATATAGCCTTCTCTGTAGAATGAAAAAAATAGACTAGATATGTGTGAGCAGATTGGTGTATGCAATTTCCAAGTAAACTCCAAGGCAGTAAAATATGAAGGTTTAAAAAAACCAAGTTTCCAAAAATATCATAGAATTTCTGAAATATGTATATATCATAGAATATATTTCTATGTAATCAATTAGTATAAACATGCCTAAAATATTAGCTGTTAATTAAATTGGAGCTATAAAATAAGACTATTCATGTAGAGTTTTACATGGTATCTCTGTAAACATGATTAAAGTTCTAACTCATTGTGAGATGAGGAACAGGCTGCCTAGCAACTGTTTTAACTAGTTCCCCTGAGATTCTCAAGCAAAAAATGGGTGTGTGGATGGGAGTATTTATTTTTATTTTTGTTTCTATATTAAAGCTTCTGGATGATTTCTAACTAGTTACTCTCATTGTTTTTCTTCTTATCATCATCTGAAAGTAATAATTTTTTTAAAAAGGAAAGAAAAGAAGGAAAGAAGGAAGGAAGGAGGGAAGGAAGGAAGGAAGGAAGGAAGGAAGGAAGGAAGGAAGGAAGGAAGGAAGGAAGGAAGGAAGGAAGGAAGGAAGGAAAGAAAAATATATAAGGATCAACATGAGCCATTTCAAGCAATCACTGAATAAACCAAATATAATAATGCAAATCACAGTCAGATGCTTCTGTTTATCAAATACAAGCACATACAGCTTTTTGTGTAATGCTCACAAATCAAATTCAAAGTAATGATACTGGCTTAATAAACTACTGGTTCATCGAAATGAATGGCAGGAAAAGTAGCATTTCTTGACCCAGGATTTAAGGGCAAGTTTAAAACTCTATAGCTACTTCATGAAACCATACATTGCCAAGAAGATGTTCTCATAAAGAAAACATGGCAGGTTAGGTCATTCTCCTCCTTCCTGACTTCCCAATTAGGTAAAATCACACTTATAAAACACCAACATCACATATTCATAGGATGTCTTAGCATCTTCCGCCAGGAGAGGGGAGAGAAAATGTTTGGTGGTGATTCAAGCAACAGTAAGCTATGGAGAGAGTTTTGAGTGTTTCCTTAGAGAGAGAGCCAGAGAGAGAGAGAGAGAGAGAGAGAGAGACTTTGTTTTTACCACATAGCTATCATAAAGTCCTTATGAGTTTGAGAGAGAAGAATTAAGAATGGATCTCAGGTTAAATTACAGAGTTAATGATGTGTTAATGAAGATGTAGGAAGCAAAAATGATTAGTTTAAAAGGTCGGAATCTCAAGCAAAACAAAAGAAGTGGTAGGTCTGGAGTATCACGGATAAGTTATATAAATAAGATATTTTATTAACATACATTACCTATTTATTCAATTATTTTTGTAGCTTTTGACTCCATTCTAAGACTCTATTGCTAACAGGGTTTAGTAAACATAGTTTTGCAAACTTATACTATAAAGATGTTTCAACCTCATACATTGGCCTTTACAATCACGGTGAATACATAAATACTGTTCTCTTTGGAATTTATTCTGAGTCCTTGGTTCATTTACGTTTTATCAGTGACCCAACAGGAAACATAACATTTTCTTGTTGTTTAGTACTTTCCTGAAGCAGACAGAAGAAAGTCATCGAAACTGTTTCAAATTACCTGAGAAATTGCCATAATTTGCAACTTCACAATGCAAGTCTGGATTGCCCCCATTAGTTCTGATCTCAATGATGAGTTTAAATGCCAGGATGTTGTTTTAACTATGCAGAGTCATAGGCACACATGAAACTCCATTAGTTTAGATTCTAATGAAGACTTACTTTGACATATCATTCTATGTATTTCAGCATATTATCTACTAAGACATTATAAGAACAAAACTCCCCAAAATTCCATTATTTTTTGAGGTAGTGTTTTTTTTACACTTGAGTTCTTCATGTTTCCTGAAGGTAAATAATGCATGAGAAAACTTGCAATATCTTGACTAGCCTTTTAAAAACATATTAAATATTATTTTCAAAACTGCTTTAACTATGAATAGTTGTGCACAATAATTTTCTTGTTGGAAATAAATTCTGGTATTTATCCATTTTTCCTTTGATGTCCTAGCATACTAATGGTATACAGACTACTGAATTCTCCCCAAACTTATGAAACTCACAATTTCAAGAAAAACCAAGGATACAGATACTCTCTGAAGGGGTGATTTATATGTTTAGCAGAAGACGGTTGTTTTTTACAAGGACTTTGGATTCTTGTGAATGTAGATTTTACAACTAAGAATATGTTAGATGTTATTTTTTATAAATTTCATGATAGTACTAAATTTCATTAATGTACAAATAAAATGATTCTATGGATAATACAGTCCCAGAACTATCAGAGACCACTTTATTTAATTGCTGTAAATCTTCCAGAAACAACAACAACAACAAAAAAAAACAGTACAAATTCCTACCTAAGGTGTTGTGTTATTTAAAAGGGTACCCTATTCATTGCTTTATTCATCCTGGTTTTCTGCAAAAATTGAGAAAAATCTTTATATAGTTGAAAGTTTTATAATGAGGAAAAATATCAGTAACTTGCAAGGAAGCTAAAATAGGTTCAATGTTGCTAAACCGATATGAGTTGTACTCTAAAAATGCAAAAAATCACTGAGAATATCTAGGACAACCTTCTTTACCCTTTTTTTTTTTTTTTCGTGCAGGGAATATCCTCTGTTGTGGTCTCACTGCTAGGGACTTCTTCAGATTACTTCATAGAAATCTTGTGTACGGCATAGAAAGAGTTGTGACAGGGTTGTTTTGAAACACACGCTTACTGGAGCCAAACTACCAAATTTACCAGCCATCTGACATGGGAAAAGTCATTTGATTTTTCTCTGCCTTAGTTTCCTCATTTTTCAATGAAGATAATAATGCCTATTGCAAGGATTGCTGTGAGTATTAATATACATAAAGAACCACGGTGTCTGTCCACAAAATATCACATGGATTGTGACATGACATTATAACAAACATAATGTTGTGTTGGCAAAATAGTGTATGAGTTTTATAATTTATTGCTTTGATGTCCACCAAATGTAGTTTTTAATTTATTGAAGAAGCATATTTGAGCTCTGAAGTAGTTAGGATCAACCACCTAAAGTTATTGGTGCTATTTAGGAGTCCAGAGGTATAAGTTGTTACTATTGTCAATGCCCTACACAAATCACTTAGGATGTGTGAATGTCTGCTGGACAGAATTCAACTTCTTTTGTGGGCAACTATCTTTTGTGGGGAAATGGACTCATCTTTGAAGACATTTTATAACCAAAATCAAATTATAGCCAGAGACCCACTTTATTAATTTGTCCAATTTGATTGCTAAGAATTTAACCAGTCTTAGCTTCTTTAAACATGCAATATGAAATAATATTTTAATTGCCTGGTATAAACCATACACCAGTTAGGAGATTTGCTGAATGTCCTAGCATATGTGCATCTTTATAAACAGCTTCATGGATAGTTCCAGTAAGAATCCATTCCAGGCTGACTGCTGTGCTAGGGCTACTCACCCAGAAATGTGATAGGGGCTACTCCCCTAAGACCAATTCCTCCTGGCAGGCCACTCACAATCTCACAGGGGGAGGCAGCTAAACACAAAATCAACATTAATATAAAATCAACTGCTATATTTTTAAAGGGTAGTGTTTGGATTACATAAGCAATCATAAAACTCCAGTTGACTTAAGCAGGAGGTTAAGTCCTATAAACTCCAAAGGTTTTCTGTGTGTGCTGAGCAGACAAGCATCCTAACAGAATAAGCCAGAACTTTCCTAGCCATCCTAGAATGTTTGTGCCTTGTAAGATATTCCCAGTTGCATCCTTTAATTTGTCAAAGGGCAGAAAAAGAATTTGGTAAGTTAGTTTTCCCACCTGCACAAATGTAACTGCTGTTTTGGTGTTCCACACAGGGGCCAGACTGGAGGGAAGGGCAAGAGGGCCGCTGAGGGAGATCGCTACAAGTGAAGGCAAAATCTAGTCTGATGGCTCAGACTAAACAACCTGACCTGCCAATAAGAGGGAGCAATGCTTCCAGTGAAAATATGAGGCAGTGCCTGGCTTTCCCTGCTATACTGCACCCTCCTCCACTCCCTGGACTGCCTGCCAAGAAAGAGAAGGCTGAGCAACAGAGAAGGAAGTGAATCACTAGCACTTCACAAGTGCTGTTGCAGAGGCCTGCCAGAGAGAGCAGGCCCTGAGACCTAGGTGCTCTCCTGCTGATCTGAGAGGGCAGAAAAATAAATAAATAGAAATGTCCAAAGGAGGACAGCAGCAGTGTAGGGAAGGGAGGCAGAGAGGAACAATCCCAGGGCAGGAGCAGTGTGGGTCAAATGTGAGAACCAACACTCTCCTTCCCTAGCTAAAGTTGTTCCCCCATCAGCCTCAGTTTCCACCATCTCTGAGGGATTCACAGGAGGAATCACTGGTGTGTTAAAATCCATCAACCACTTATATACAGGGAAAAAAAAAAGGATAGGGTCTTTAATCTTGTTGCAGTAAAGGAAACAGGATGGAAGACAAGCATAGAGCCTTTCAATGAGGAGAGTGGCAAGTTTTAACAGAGTTTCGGCTTGTGTTGAATTATTGAAGAAGGGCTTAGTGATGTGGAAGCTGATCTGGACACACTGTGAAGAAGAGGGGGCAGTTTAGTTGCTGGGCATTTCAGTAATCTTTGTTCAGGAGGCCAGATCAGCTAAGCAAGAAAGCAGCAGTCACTCAGAAGTAGCTTCAGTGTGATCTTGGCCATGTCCTGTTAGAAACACACTTTGTTTCTGTTGGCCTTGTCAGGGTCGTTTTGGAAACATTGTTCATGTCTTGGCATCAGCATCAGAGTTCTATTACTAACAGTGCTGCTTTCCATGATCTCAAGTAGGAGATCCTTAGATAGGACAAAACTCCAAGATATTAAAAGGAGAAAAGGAGCAGGGATCAGAATTTTGATATTTTGTTTATTCTATAAATGTATCACACGAGTTTGGCTGGTGAGGCCAATAAAATGCAGATTTTGTGCGTGTGTGTCACTAGTGTGAAAATAGAGTTGTAGTGGAGAGCTTGGTATGTCAGGCAACGGTGCTAGGAGAGGCTATCTTTTGGGAAATACTTCATAAAATAGGAAACACTTGGAAGAATTGGTAGTTTGATAAACTCCGTAAGAGTGAGTTGAGTGTTGGTCATGGGTGAGAACAGCATGGAAGGAGTGGAGGAAGTGGAGAGAAAAGAATGTGTCCCAGGATAAATAAAGGCCGTAATATTTCAGTGCACAGAGACCTGAGTATGTTTGGGTTTAGGAGACACTGAATTACACAGAGGAATAAAATGTATGGTTTAAGGTAAAAAGCGGCTTGGATGAGGCTGGAGACAGAATCTTAAATGGAGTTAATACATTATTCTATATGTTCCTCTGAAGGATCAAAAAATATTATTTTGTTCTCTAACTTTCCCCAAAATAGTAAGTATCATAAAAGTACTTTTCTATAGACAGTTCATCTGTATGCAATTAGCAAAGTAAAACAGACTGGAAGAAATAAAAATACTACAAAATTGGTAGACTGTTATTCTGTGTTTATATAAGACAAACTTCCTAAACCACTGCAAAGTGTATCATTTTATTATCTACACAGACCAGAGAAAGCAGAGGCAAAATGTTAATTATGTTTTATGCTTGCTGCCAGATTCTATTACGTATTTATGATTTTCTAAATTGTAAATACAATGCAAGTAGATATTGTTATTATCTTCAGTTTACAAAAGAAGAAATTGAGGGCCATTTGGTATAAGTGGTTTGCATAGGATCACAGCAATGAAGCACCACAGTAGTGATTGCAACCCAGGTTTCTCTATGTCTGATGCTACACTATACGTGTTCCAGTAATCCATTTCATCCTATCTTTTGTGTCCACTTAGTTACTATCTACTACAAATTCTATTTTTAAATACTATTTATTTCCTCAAAACAGAAAAAAAACACATGAAAATTTGTTTATTCTATCTCTTCTTCGAACCACAACATCATTCTTCTATTAACTTTTCTTTTTAAAAAAAGTCTCCAAAGAGTTGCTCTTTCCACTTCTTCACCTTCCAGTCTCTGTTTTTTTTTTTCAATCAGCTTTATTGCGGCATAATTGACATATAGTAAATGCACATCATTGTTAAGTTTTGATCTGTGCATGCACCCACTAAACTGTTACTACACTTATGAACCGAACTCACCCATGAACATTTCCTCATACTTCCTTGTTATTCTTACTTCCTTTCATTATTACGGATTGTAGTTTTCCGTATTTTGGCATTTATGCTAATTTTGTGGAGGATGCTAACTATTTGTGAATATTACTTTGTTGGTGCTGTTTTTTTTTATTTCTATAAATATTCTTGAGCCTCCTCTTGAGATATAGTTAAGTTATATGAGTCTTATTATAAGCTTTGTTGCGTGAGAACATAGTAGCATTTCATTTAGGACTAAGTTCAGCCCTCTGTTTAGACATAAACCTTCTGAGCAATCTACCCGATGTCCTGTGAATCATGAGGTTTTCCATTCTGGCTGTTGGGAACAACACTATTCCTATCCCCTTGTGAGCACTGAAGACTTTTCCTCATTAGGTGGTTCTTTTCCCAAACTCAAGTAGTTTTCTCACATGCACTGAGCGGTACTCAGCTGTATGTACAAGTGGGACTCTGGAGATTTGGGGAGTTATTTCTTTGTATGGCTCTCTCTACCTCAGTACTGTGCTGTATCCATGCCAGCCACCTTGATCTCCCTGAAATTCCAGCTCCTCAACTCAAAGTTCTGTGCTCTACCTGTGTTCCCACTCTGTGGTTTAATAATAAATGTACATTTAATAATAAATGTTTGTTCCGTTTCTGGAACAGAGCTCCTAAAAACCTTGCAATTTCCTGAGTGATAGGAGTGTCTTGTTAGTAATAACAAACCTCTTTCAACCATATTTGAATTTATCCTAATGAGGTGACCCTCTTATGGCTGTGAGATAGCTTCAGGGTGGGGGTTGGTTGTCAGAAGAACCAGTCTTCCCATTAGAAGGTTGGAACTTTTAGACCCTCAACCTCCAGGGAGAGAAGAGAGGTTGGAGATTGATTTCCCTCACCAGTGACCACTGATTTAACCAATCATGCCTATGTGATGGAACCTCCATAAAAAAACCCTAACCCACGGGGTTTGAGAGCTTCCAGGTTGATGAACACATTGAAATGCTGGAAGGGTGGTTCCCCTGGAGAGGGCATGGAAGCTCTGCACACTTTCATCCATACTTTGACCTTTGCATCTCTTCCATTTGGCTGTTCCTGAGCTTTAGAATAAACTGGCAATAGTAACATTAAGATAGTTACTTGGGAGACCAATAGGCTGAGACAACTCCAGCACCTTGGGTTCCTGCAGAAGCAAACCAAAACCCAACTCAATGTAAACAGCAACATGAAACTTAAGCTTAACTAATCAGCTACTGCCAATCAACCTCTAAAGACTTTCACTTTAACCAGTTAAACATTTTCTTTGTCTTGTTTTCATGAGTCCCTTATAAAAGTTTTTGCCTTATGCCCCCTTAATGGAGCACTAACTGCTTGTTTTCTGGTGCTGCCCAATTCATTTATTGTGACATGCTCAAATAAATTCATTAAGATCTTAACTTGCCTGTTTCCAGTGTCTGTAAATTGTTACAGCAAATTCTTAACCCTGAGGGGATGTCCTGGGAACCTCTTACTTTGTAGTTGGCCAAGCTTGAAGGTAGGTAGTCTAGGCATCCCATTAGCAACTGGAATCTGAAGTGTGGTCAATCTTGTGGGACTGAGCCTTCAAACCTGTAGAGTCTCATGCAAACTCTCGGTCATTAGTGTCATAATGGAATTGAATTGTAGGACCTCTAGTTGGTGTAAAAGAATCAGGGTATTGGAAAATTGGTTGTTGGTGTTAGAAAACACCCAGGTCCTCCTTGTGCTATGACCTGGAATCTTTCTCCAGGCAGTAAATAGAGCAATCAAAAGCTCATGCTTTTTGTCAATGGATCACTGTCCTTCATTTTTTGATGGTCAATGTATTAAGAACTTTTATATTAAATATTTTGTCCACTTTTTAGTTGTTTCATGTGGGAGAGTAAGTCCAGTCTCTATTACTCCATCTTGGCAGGACGTGAAAATACCTTTATCTCTTGAATCTGCAACCCCACAGCTTTTCATCCACAGTCATCATAGATGCTCCTACTGTCTTGTTCACTTGTGGTCTTCAAAGGTCAGTTCTCAATCCTCGTCTTATTTGATCTTTCACTGTCAATTCCCACATACTTACTTCTTTCTCTCCTCCCTTGCAGACTTAGGTTTTCTAGGGAGGCCCTTTTAAAGTGCCACAAATGGGGGGTTTACAATAAACAGAAATTTATTTTCTCCCCGTTCTGGAGAATCAAAGTCCAAAATCCACATGTTGACAGGACTATGCTCCCCTCTGAAACTCATAAAGGGAGAATTATTTCTTGTCTCTTCCTGGCTTCTGGTGGTTTGCCAGCAATCTTTGTCATTCCTCTACTTGTCGCTGCAGCACTTCAATCTCTGTCTCCAATATCATGTCATTCTCACCTCATGCAACCATGTCTTCACATGGCACTTCTGTGTGTTTCTATCGCTTCTTCTTATGAGGTCACCAGTCACATTGGATCTATATTCTAATGACCTCCTTTGAAGTTGATTACATCTAAAAGATCTTGTTTTCCAAAGAAGATCACATGCACAGGTACTGCAGTTTCAGATTTCAACATATATTTTGGGAGGACAACATTCAGCCTGTAATACTGATTATTCTATTATACCTTCTTCTGAACTTCTGAAAGTTGAAGCATCCTAGCTGAGTCTTCAGACTTCTTCTTTTGTATACTCTCTCACTAATCATCTTATCTGGTCCTAAGTCTTTAAACATCACCTCAACATTAAAGTTTCCTAACATTATGTTACTGATGCCAATTTGTTTCCTGAATTCCAAATTCATATGTTCAACTGCAAAATCAATATTTCTAACTAAAGAAACCCAAAACAAAGTCTTTTTTCTGATTCCTGCCAACCCTCCCATCAATCATGTCCTTCTATTCTTTCTCATCTTAGGAAATGACAATACTATTTCCCTGTTGCTCACATTAAAAATCTGAATCATTTTAAACTGTTAAAACTCAGTAAATCTGAAATTTAGCATCTTAAATTTACCATCTAGCATCGTCTAATATCCTTGCCTAGTCACCATTGCTTTTGTTTCTCATTTAACTTTAGCCAGTGCAATAGTTCTCTAATTTATCTTCCTGTTTACATTATTACACATTATAATCCATCATCTGCAAACTAACCACAGTGGTCATTTTCATGTTCAAAACCTTTATTGGCTTCTCATTACACATAGAACAAAGTTCATATTTTTAAACTCTAAACAATATTGTTCTATGTAATCTAGCATTGTATCCTCCTTCTCAATCTCATTTCCTTCCCTTCCTCCTGTTGCTCACTGCACTAGCTTTCTAGCTTCTGCTTGAATAGGTCAAGCACTTTCCTATCTCAAGGGCTTTGTAATTGTTCCTTTCTGCCAGGCACGGTTTTCTACACCTTCTCATGAATTTCTTCCCATAAAAATCCTTTTTTTTTTTTTTTTTGAGATGGAGTCTTGCTCTGTCACCCAGGCTGGAGTGCAGTGGTGTGATTTCAGCTCACTGCAACCTCCACCTCCCAAATTCAAGCGATTCTTCTGCCTCAGCCTCCCAAGTAGCTGGGACTACAGGTGTGCACCACCAAGCCCAGCTAATTTTTGTATTTTTAGTAAAGACAGGGTTTCACCATATTGGCCAGGATGGTCTTGATCTCTTGACCTCGTGATCTGTCCGCCTCAGCCTCCCAAAGTGCTGGGATTCCAGGAGTGAGCCACTGCACCTGGCCCTCTTCCCACAAATATTCTATAGTTCAATCTCTCTTTTACTCAAATCTGTGTCCCCAAAATCACTTCCAGAGATGACTTAAACCATTGTGTGTTCTGACCACTGGGACTTAAACATCACACTCAGGATTTCTCCATTTCTCTCTGCATTATTTCTCCTCATAATTCTAATCCTTTATTATTTTAGAAATTTGAGATATATGTATTTGTTTGCATGATTTCCCCTTTCCTCCATCAGACTGTAGCTCTATGAGGATCAGGAATTTTGTCTGTTTGTAGTATATTTTTAAAAATTCCTACTTAATACATAGGAGTTATTAAAAATATTTCTGAAAATAGAGTAATTTTTATTTATTGATGCATACCTAGTATTTATCAGAATGCCTGGCATAATATAGGTTTCAGTAAGGATTTGCTCAATGAATGAAGAATTTCTTAATGTAAACTGAATAAACAGAAACAATTCATTAGGAAATGTAATTTAGATTTAAAAGGGCTCTATTGTTTACAAATGAATTCTAATCAGGTAGGTACTAGCAGCCCCTCAGGGAGGTAAAAGCTATTATTTAGAATGTGGCTGCCCTTTCTGGGTAGCTTTTTATTTTTTCTGATTGTAATGGCATGCAAAAAGATGATTCAAGATAGTACCAATGCTAAGGCTTACATTGGTAAAGAGAGGGAGAATGTTACTCTTCAGCAATTGTTCAATGTTATCAGTACTGGCTTTGATGAGGGATATAGGATTTATGGCTCAAAGTTTGGAGCTCTAAAGAAACCTTTAGTTTTGAAATAACTGTAAGAATTTGTAACTCTTGAGTTTCCAATATTAAATCATTTTCCCAGCTTTTAAAAGTTAGATTCTCCTTTTATCCATAAAATGGTCCTGAGTACTTGAAGTTTATTATAATCACATATCTCATGTTAAAACAAAGGCTACAATCCCTGAACTGATAATTTTCTTTTTGGGGATTCTGGGCAAGAGGGCTGACTAGAAGCAGCTAAGGTGCACCAATTTCAAGGAGAGAAGAAAGTGTGGTCAGTAAACACTGGCTCTTCAACCAGATCATCCAAGAGGAAACTTTGGAATTCATGAAGAAAACAACACAACCGTGAAGAATGGAGAAGAGCGAGATATGACAATTGCCCACCCGGAGCGGTACAGAGCCAGGGGAGGTCCCCATCTCAGGAAAATTGTGAGTGAATGAGAGTCCCTGGGGACCACACTTCTGTCATGGACCCCTTTGCGATCCTGGACTCAGGAGACACCCTAGGACCCCACCACCCATGGGAGAGAGTGCCTTGACTATGGACTAATGCAAACCTCCAGCACAGCAGAGCTGCCTTATAGAAAAGTGGCCAGAGTGTTTTCCATGAGGGTCCCCACCCCTCCTACTCCTCACAGGGCAAGGCCTCCTGACCTAGGATCTCAGCAACACCCAACCCGGGCTTTCGGCCTGTTGCGGCTCTGCATTTTCTTGGAACAGAGCTCCCAGGGGTAACAGGCAGGCCTGCAAATTTTGCAGCTCCACAGTCCTCATTCCTGCTGCTCTCAGGATCGGGAGGGTAGTACAGGGATTAGGGACTAACATGGACCCCCAGCACAGCACAGCTGCCTTACCAACAAACAGGTGATTTTCTGCCTGGGTCCCTGGCCCTGCTACTCCTCACTAGGCAGGGGGCCTGCAGCATAACTGCCTTGCCCCCGCCTGAATACTTCTGTCAGGGCAGCTCTGTGTTTCTCTGAAGAAAAAAATCACAGAGACATCCACAGGCCCTCTTTCATTGCAGCTGCAGTAGTACTGCCCTTACTGCTTTCAGGCTCGGGAAGGAACAAAGGACTTGGTTGATATGCTGGCACCTGCAGCATGCCACAGCCACCTATGGAAAGGAGTTCAGTGTTTCTTCCCTGTGAGTCCTCACCCCAACTCTTCATCAGGCAGGGTCCCTGGCTCAGGACCACAGAACAGCTGTCCCACCCCAGGCTAAGCATTCTCACTGGTAGTTGCTCTGGGTTTCCCAGGGATGGAGCTCTCAGAAGCAACCAACAGCCTCTCTGCTATGGCCACTGCAGTGGTTCTGCCCCAAGACTGAGAAAGGAGCAAAGAGTTTGAGGGCTTTACTCACATTTCCAGCATGCCACAGTCGCCACACAGATAGGAGTACAGTCACCCCTTCCTATGAGTCTTTGACCTCCAGCTTTTCACCAAGCAGGGTCTCTGGCTAAATATTCAGCCACACCCAGCTAAATATTCCCAGTAGCAGGATCCTTGTATTTCTTTGAGGTGAAGCTTCAAGAGGCAACTGAAAGTCCCTCTGCCACTGTCACTGCAGTGGTACTTTCCTTGCTGCCCTCAGACTGGGAAAGGAACAAAGACCCTGAGTGCTTTAACCACATCTCCAACAAGCCACGGCTGCCCTAAGGAGAAGAGGTCAGTTTGTCTCGCCAAGTCCCCTGTCCCCACTGCGTCACCAGGCAGGGACTCCTGACTTGAATCCACAACACAGCTGCCCCACCCAAGGCTGATTGTCCCAACTAGTAGTGGCTCTGCCTATCTCTGGAGTGGAGCTCCAAGAAACAAGTGAAAGTCCTGCTGCCACAGCCATTGCCAAGGTCCCATCTCTTGCTTCCTCCAAGCTGGGGAGGGAACATAAAGCCTGAGCTCACCCCAGGGCTGCAGTGTGGATCCTGGGCATGCCAAGCTGAGATCTACAGCCAGCACTCTGGAGGAGCCGACACTTTCAGACCACTAAGAGAGAGCACAAATACAACCGGGAGGAAATACAGAGGCTCCTCATGGCTGAGCAAGAGCCTATCTATTGGCCGTTATGCTTAAGCACCATCTACTGAGTCATAGCCCAAACTTCATCACCAAAAACATTTTGCTAATGTACCCACCTATGAAACCAAGGACAAAAATTAGAATTCAGCTACAAATAAAGACCCTGCACAAAGCCTTGGCCTTCTGAAAACATTCAGAAGTCAACTCTCGGTATTCAAATTATACCACAGTTAGAGTAATATCAGCCTACACAAATGAGAAAGGACCTGACCCGTACAAGAATTCTGGTAACTCAAAAAGCCAGAGTATTGCCTTTTCTCCAAATGATTGTGCCGGTTCCATAGCGAAGATTCTTAACCAGACTGAAAGTACTGAAATGACAGACATAGAATTCAGAATATGGATAGAAATGGAAAGCATCAAGATTCAGGACAAAGTCAAAATTTTAATCTAATCCAAGGAATCTAAGGATTGCAATAAAATAATACAGGAGCTGAAAGATGAAATGGCCATTACAAGGAAGAACCAAATGGATCTGATAAAGCTGAAAAGCACACTACAAAAATTTCATAATAAAATCAAAAGTATTGTATTAGTTTGTTCTTACACTGCTACAAAGAACTGCCTATGATTGGGTACATTATAACAAAAAGAGGTTTAATTGCCTCAGAGTTCTGCAAGGCTGGCAAGGCCTCAGGAAACTTACAATTATGGTTGAAGGGAAAGTAAACATGTCCTTCTTCACATGGTAGCAGGAAGTAGAATGAGAACTGAGTGAAGGCAAAAGCTCCTTATGAAACCATCAGATCTCATGAGAACTTACCACTGTCACGAGAATAGCATGGGAAAGCCTCCCCCGTGATTCAATTGCCTCCCACCAGGTCCTTCCCACCATGCATGGGATTATGGGAACTACAATTCAATATAAAGTTTGGGTGGGAACCCAGACAATCCATATCATTCCACCACACCCAAATCTCATGTCTTCACATTTCAAAACACATTCATGCCTTTCCAACAGTCTCCAAAAGTCTTAGCTCATTCCAGCATTAACCCAAAAGTTGAAGTCCAAAGTCCCATCTGAGACAAGGCAAGTCTTTTCCACCTAAAAGCCTGCAAAATCAAAAGCAAGTTAGTTACTTCCTAGATACAATGGAGGTTCCGCCACTGGATAAATACAGCTGTTCCAAATGGGAGAAAGTGGCCAAAACAAAGGGGCTACAGGCCTCATGCAAGTCTGAAATCCAACAAGCCAGTAATTAAATCTTAAAGAGCCAAAATAATTTCCTTTGGTTTCATGCCTCAAGTTCAGGTCATGCTGATGCAAGAGGTGGGCTCCCATGGCCTTGGGAGGCTCCGCCCCTGTGGTTTTGCAGGGTACAGTGCCCCTCAAGGCTGCTTTCACAGGCTGGTGTTGAGTGCCTGTGAAAGCAGGCACTTTTCCAGCTGCATGAGTGCAAGTTGTAGGTGGATCTACCATTGTGGGTACTGGAGGACTGTGGTCCTCTTCTCATAGTTCCACTAGGCAGTGCCCCAATGGGGACTCTGTATTGGGGATCCAACCCCACATTTCTCTTCCATGCTGCCCTAGCAGAGGGTCTCCATGAAGGCTCCACCTCCACAGTAAATTTCTGCCTGGACATCCACGTGCTTCCATACATCCTCTGAAATCTAAGTAGGGGGTTCCAAATCTCAGTTCTTGACTTCTGTGTACCGGGAGGCTCAACAACAATTGGAAGCTGCCAAAGCTTGGGGCTTGCACCCTCTAAAGTCATGGCCCAAACTATACCTTGGACCCTTTTAGCCATGGCTGCAGCAGCCAGAATGCAGGGCACCAAGTTGCTAGGCTGCACACAGTGGGGGGACCGTGGGCCCATGAAGCCATTTTTTTCTTCCTAGACTTCTGGATCTGTGATGGGAGGGGCTGCCACAAAGGTCTCTGACATGCCCTGGAGACATTTTCCACATTGTCTTGGTGATTAATATTTACCTCCTCATTACTTATGCAAATTTCTGCAACCAGCTTGAATTTCTCCCCAGAAAATGAGTTTTTCTTTCCTATTTAGTTATTGGGCTGCAAGTTTTCCAAACTTTTATGCTCTGCTTCCTCTTGAACATTTTGCCACTTAGAAATTTCTTCTGCTAGATACCTTAAGTCATCTCTCTCAAGTTCAAATTTCCAAAGATCTCTAGGGTGGGGTAAAATGCCACTAGTCTCTTTATTAACTCATAACAAGAGTCACCTTTGCTCCAGTTCTCAACAAGTTCTTCCTCTCTGTCTGAGACCACCTCAACCTGGACTTTATTGTCCATATCACTATCAGCATTTTGGTCAAAGCCATTCAGCAAGTCTCTAGGAAGCTCCACACTTTTCCACATTTTCCTGTTTTCTTCCAAGCCAGCCACAGTGTTCCAGCCTCTGCCTGTTACCCATTTCCAAAGTCACTTCCACATTTTCGGGTGTCCCTATAGCAGCACCCCACTCTACTAGTACCAATTTACTGTATTCATCCATTCTCATGCTGCTATAAAGAACTGCTCAAGACTGGGTAACATATAAAGGAAGGAGGTTTATTTGACCACAGTTCCTCAGTAAGCCAAGGCCTCAGGAAACTTACAATTATGGTGGAAGGGGAAGCATATGCCCTTCCTCACATGGTGGCAGGAAGGAGAAGAATGAGAACCAAGTGAGGGAGAAGCCCCTTATAAAACCATCAGATCTTGTGAGAACTTACTATCATGAGAATAGCATGGGGGAACTGCCTCCATGATTCACTTACCTCCCACTAGGTCCCTCCCACCATACGTGGAAATTATAGGAACTACAATTTAGGATAAGATTTGGATGGGGACACTGCCAAACCGTATCAAGTATTAACAGCAGAATCAACCAAGCTGAGGAAAGACTCTCAGAGTTCAAAGACTGGCTCTCCAAAATACAGTTAGACAAAAATAAAGACAGAAGAATAAAAAAATGAACAAAATCTCCAAGAAATATGAGGTTTATATAAAGAGAACACATTTTCAACTCATTGGCATCCCTGAAAGAGAGGGGACACAGCAGGCAACTTGGAAATCATATTTGAGGATATCACTCACCAAAACTTTTTCAGCCTCACAAGAGAAGCTGACATGCAAATTCAGGAGATGCAAACAACCCCTGCAAGATACTACATAATTTTCAGATTTTTCAAGGTTGACATGAAAGAAAATATATTAAAAGCAGCTAGAAAGAAGGGACAGGCCACCTACAAAGGGAAACTCATCAGATTAACAGTGAATGTTTCAGCAGAAACATTCCAATCTGAAATAGATTGGGGGCCTATATTCTGCATTTTTAAAGAAAAGAAACTCCAACCAATAATTTCTTACCCAGCGAAACTAAGTTTCACAAGCAAAGGAGAAATAAGATCCTTTTCAGGCAAGCAAATATTATGGGAATTCGTTACAACGAGACCTGCCTTACAAAAGGTACCTGAGGGAGTTCTAAACATGAAAAGCAAAGGCCATTACCAGCCACTACAAAAACACACTTAAGTACATAGATTATTGACACTATAAAACAACCACATAATAAAGTCTGCATAATAACCAGCTAACAACACAAAGATAGGATCCAATTCCCCACCCCCTGCCCCATGAATATTAATCTTGAATGTAATGGGCTGTGTGCCCCAATCAAAAGGCACAGAGTGGCAAGTTAGATAAAGAAGCCAGACTGCAAGACTCAAATGTATGCTGTCTTCAAGAAACCCATCCCACAAGTAGTGATACCCATAGACTCAAAGTAAAGGGATAAAGAAAAATCTACCAAGCAAACACAAAACAGAAAAAAGCAAGGACTCCTATTCTGATTTCCAACAAAACAGACTTTAAACCAATGATCATCAAAACAGACACAGAAGGGCATTGCATAATAATAAAGAGTTCAATTCATTGAGAAGACCTAACTATTGTAAATATACACCCACCCAATGTAGGAGTACCCAGATGCATAAAGCAAGTTCTGAAACACCTACAAAAATATGTAGATAACCACACAATAATAGTGGGAGACTGCAACACGACACTGACAGTATTAGGCAGATCACTGAGGCATAAAACAAACAAAAATATTCAGGACCTGAACTCAACACTTGACTAAATGGGCCTAATAGATATCTACAGAACTCTCCACCCAAAAACAACAGAATATAAATTATTCTCATCTGCACATAGCACATACTCTAAAGTCAACCACATGATTGGCCGTAAACAACTCTCAGCAAATAAAAAAAAACTGAAATCATACCAAACATACTCTTGGACCACACTGCAATAAACAATCAACACTAAGAAAATTGCTTACAACTATGCAATTACTTGGAATTAAACAACCTGCTCCTGAATGACTTTTGGGTTAACAATGAAATTAAGGCAAACATCAAGTAATTCTTTGAAACTGATGAGAACAAAGATACTGGAATCTCTGGAACACAGCTAAAGAAGTGGTAAGAGGGAATTTTATAGTGATGCCCACATCCAAAAGTTAGAAAGATCTCTAATTCATAGCTTAGTGTCACACCTGGAAGAATTGGAAAAACAAGAGCAAACCAAGCCCAAAGCTAGCAGAAGACAAGAAATAACCAAAAATCAGAGCTGAACTGAAGGAAATTGAGAGATGAAGAGCAAAAAAGATAAATCCAAATTTTCATTTGTTTAAAGAATAAAAAGATTGATAAACTCCTAGCTAGACTAATAAAGAAAAAAATAGAGAGGATCCAAATAAACACAGTTAGAAAAGACAAAGAAGACATTACCACCGACCCCACAAAAATACAAAATACCCTCAGAGGCAACTACAAACACCTATGCACATGAAGTAGAAAACTTAGAAGAAATGGATAAATTCCTAGAAACATAAGCTCCTGAGGTTGAACAAGGAAGAAATGGAATCCCTAAATAGATCAATAATGAGTTCCAAAATTGAATCAGTTATGAAAAGCCTATCAATTAGAAAAAAAAAAAAACCAGGCCCAGACGGATCCACAGTCTAATTCTACCAAATGTATAAAGAAGAACTAGTACCATTTCTACTAAAACTACTCCAAAAATTTGAGGGGGAGGGACACTCCCTAACTCATTATAGGAGGTCAGCATCATCCTAATACTAAAATCTGGCAGAGATGCATCAAAAAAAGAAAATGTTGGACCAATATCCCTGATGAACATAGATGCTAAAATCCTCAACAAAATACTAGCAAATCAAATTCAGCAGCACATCTAAAAGCTAATCCACAGCAATCAGGTAGGCTTTATTCCTGGGATACAAGATTGTTTCAACCTATACAAAATCAATAAATATGATTCATCTTATAAACAGAACTGAAACAAAAAACCACATGAACATCTCAACAGATGCAGAAAAGGCTTTCAATAAAATTCAGGATCCTTTCATGTTAAAAATCCTCAACAAATAAGGCATTGCAGGAACGTACATCAAAATAACAAGAGCCATCTATGACAAACCCACAGCCAACATCATACTGAATGGACAAATGCTAGAAGCATTGCCCTTGAGAAACAGAACAAGACAAGGGTGATCACTCTCAGCACTCCTATTCAACATAGTACTGGACATCCTAGCCAGAGAAGTCAAGCGAGAGAAAGAAATAAAAGGCACCCAAACAGGAAAAGAGGAAGTCAAACTATCTCTATTTGCAATATGTTTCTAAACCTAGAAAACCCCATAGTTTCTGCCTAAAAGCTCCTGGATCTGATAAAAAAAACTTCAGCAAAGTTTGAAGATACAAAATCAATGTACAAAAATTAGCAGCATTTCTATACATCAATAACGTTCAAGCCGAGATCCAAATCAAGAACACAATCCTATTCACAATACCCAAAAAAGGAATCAAATACCTAGGAATACAGTTAACGACGGAGGTGAAACATAAACATCTCTACAAGAACTACAAAATGTTGCTCAAAGAAATTAGAGATGACACAAACAAAATGAAAACATTCCATGCTCATGAATAGGAAGAATCAATATTGTTAAAATGGCCATACTGCCCAAAGCAGTTTAGATTGAATGCTACTCCTCTTAAACCATCAATTACATTCTTCACAGAATTATAAAAAACTGTTTCAAAATTCATATGGAAACAGAAAAGAGCCCAAATAGTCAAGGCAATCCTAAGCAAAAATTAAAAAGCTGGAGGCATCACATTACCTGACTTCAAACCATACCACAAGGACACAGTAATCAAAACAGCATGGTACTGGTACAAAAACAGACACATAGACCAACTGAACAGAATAGAATGCTCAGAAATAATGCCAGACAGCTACAACCACCCAATTTTTGACAAAGTTAACAAAAAACAAGCAATGGGAGAAGGACTCCCTATTCAATAAATGGTGCTGGGATAACCTGCTAGTTGTATGCAGAAGACTGATACTAAACCCCTCCCTGACACCATATACAAAAATCAATTCAAGATGGATTAAAGACCTGGATGTAAAACCTAAAGCTAAAGACCCTAGAAGGTAACCTAGGAATTACCATTCTGGACATAGGCCCTGGGAAAATTTTCTTCCTGAAGATGACAACAGCAATGGCAACAAAAACAAAAATTGATAAATGGGATCAAATTAAAGTAAAGAGAAACTCTCAACAGAGTAAACAGACAACTTCCACAATGGGAGAAAATATTTGCAAATTACACTTTTGATGAAGATAGATTCTTCATAGATTCTAAAATCCAGAATCTATAAGGAACTTAAATTAACAAGCAAAAAACAAACAACTCCATTAAAAAGTGGGCTAAGAACATGAACAGACACTTTTCAAAAGAAGACATACATGTAGTCAACAAGCATATGAAAACAAGCTCAACATCACTAATAATTAGAGAGATCAAAACCACAATGAGATACCATCTCATGCCAGTCAGAATAGCTATTATTAAAAAGGCAAAAAATAACAGATGCTAGTGGGGTTGCAGAGAACGGGGAATGCTTATACACTGCTGGTGGGAATGTAAATTAGTTCAGCCACTGAGGACCGCAGTGTGATGACTTCTCAAATAACTTAAAACAGAATTACCATTTGACCCAGCAATCCCATTATTGTGTATATACCCAAAGGAATATAAATCTTTCTATCATAAAGACACATGAATGCAAATATTCATCACAACACTATTTTCATAATAGCAAACACTGCATGTTCTTATTCACAAATAAAAGCTAAACAATGAGACTACATGGGTACAAAGAGGGGAACAACTGATAACGGGGACTACTTGGCTGGAAGGTAGGAGGAGGGAGAGGATTGAAAAAGTACCTAACAGAGCCTATGCTTATTACCTGAGTGACAAAATAATCTGTACAATTAATCCCTGTGACATGCAATTTACCTATATAACAAACCTACACATGTATCCCTGAACCTAAAGTATAAGTTAAAAATAAAAATAAATATTTTCTTTTCGTTTTTTGTATTACCAGTTTAGTTTTCTTTTTTACCTCTCACTCAGACTGTTGTAATAATCTATCAGCTGTCTTTTATGCATTTCATTTTCCCCCATCCTATTTATTCTCCACATTGCTTCCTAGATTTTTTTTTCTTTCTTTCTTTCTTTTTTTTTTTTTGAGACAGAGTCTTGCTGCTGTCACTCAGGCTGGAGTGGTGTAGTGGTGCGATCTCCGCTCACTGCAAGCTTCGCCTCCCAGATTCACGCCATTCTCCTGCGTCAACCTCCCCAGCAGCTGGAACTACAGGCGCACGCCGCCACGCCAGGCTAATTTTTTTGTATTTTTAGTACAGACGGGGTTTCACCATGTTAACCAGGATGGTCTCGATCTCCTGATCTCGTGCTCCACCCGCCTTGGCCTCCCAAAGTGCTGGGATTACAGGCGTGAGCCACTGCGTCCAGCCCTAGATTTTCTTTTCTAAAGGAAAGATGCCAAGCCACTTTCTTGCTTGACAGTATTTAGCAGCTGGCTTGCCATTGATTTTAAGACAAGCTCCACATTCTCCATTGTATTAGCTATCGGTAGTTATATAACAATAGTGTCACAAACTTATTTTTTATGATGTCAGTATTTGTGATATCAGTTTCTGTGGGTCAGGCGTCCAGGGATGGCTTGCCTGTCTTCTCTGATTCAGTTTCACAAGGCTTACAGTCAAGGTATAGGCTGGTGCTGCTGTTTCAAGCTCTGCAGCTTAAAAAATCCATTTCCAAGCTTATGTGGCTGTTAGTATCTTTCAGCTCCTGTGAGCTGTTGGCCAGAAGCTGTCCTGAGTTCCTGACTGGCTGTTGACCTAAGACTGCCTCAATTCCTTGTTCCATGAACCTTCCCAACATGAACACTTACTTTGTCAAAGCAAGCAAGGGAAAGAGTCTCCTTATGAGATAGAGTTTAAAATCTTAGGCAGTGCAACCACATCACCTTTGCCACATTCTGTTGGTTAGAACAAGCCCCAGACTGCCCACACTCAATAGTAGGGGATTGCATCAGCCACAAATATCACAAGGTCGTCTTAGAGTCTGTCTCACATTCATGAAGTCATCCAATACCCTTAAAATCTGGTCTCAACTGTCCTCCTTTTTTCTACCCCTGCACTGTATATTTTAGTCACACTAAACTATTTTGAAGAAACTACATTCAATCACACGAACAACTGTATTTTGTTGGGGGGTGGGGGGTTGTGGGTTTTTTTTTTTTTGCTTCCAAGTTTTTCTCTTGTTATCTTCTGTGCCTGAATTACACTTCTGCACCTTACTTGGCAAAATTTTACCAAAGACCTTGTGTAAATTTCAGCTCTTCTTAGGACACTCCTGGTCCTACCTGGAAAAATGAGTAGCTCCTTCTGAACTATGTTCCTAACCCCCTCCCACCGCCTTCCTATCCATTCTGATTTCATTATGGCATAATTTGGGGTGCTTGCCTAAAATTGTAATTCCATTAAAAGTAGACAGTGTTTTATCAATACTGAACCCTCAGCACCTAGCACAAGATCTTGCACTTGCAAGGACTTGAACATTTGCTAGTGAAGTGAACAAACATTGCTTTAGTTTTAAATGTTTGTTGAACTGAATTTTTGAATGCTCTGCTGACCAAACTACTAGCAGGGCAATGTGTTTCAGTCTTGAAAAGTTGTACCTTTGCATTCTGAACACAACCTTGCACGCTTCCCAGAGTTCTAAAACTAAAGTAAAACATCCAATTAATCAATCAATTACTCAATTGATAAATCAAAGCTAGAGAAGTACTCTAATCCACAGGCATAACTTATTTTCCTATCTGAGATGTTGTTCACATTTTATATTTGCGGAAGCATTGCAAAATGTTGTTGCTTAAAGACATTATGTGACAATCAGTTTTCATTCCTATGCTCTAAAAATTATGAATAATAATTTTAATATTCTTAATTATTATTTTTAATATTTTAAATCAATGTTATTAGTTTTCTCATATTAATTTATTTTAATGGCATATATGTAATTTCAATGTTTGGGAAACTTTAGATAGCAGGTCAAAGTCTTTTTAATTCAATCTATTCAACTGAAGTCTTTATGGGCTTGGAGTAGATACTACTTTAGGCTGTATATTAGTCAATAAGCTAGATAATAAAAAATGGAAGTCTATTTTTCCATTTTAGAGTAATGATGAAAGTCATATAAAGGTAACTGAACTTAATATTCATTATTGCTAAAAAGTTTTTATTTTCATGATTGTGAGGAAAGCATTTCTTAATTCGGTTATTCATATTCTGGTCTCCCGAACTAGAAGTTCAGATAATTTGAATTTCTAACATAAATATCAGTCATAGCACTGTGGTATGACATAGCCATGCCTTTAAAGCCTGTTACAGGGAATCTATGCTGCAGATTCTAAAGCTATGCTTTTCTTATTTATAACTGTTTTTTAAGTTACTTTTAAAAATGTAGTTTCTATCAGTGTGCCTGCTTTCAGTGTTGCCTCCTCCACCAACTCTTCTTAGGCATTTAGAAACATATAACCATTGAGGGTAGATATGATCCTGACACTAAAATAAATTTATTACAATTTTATTATTATTACTTACTAACATTGACCATTTACTGAGCTCTTCCTATTTGCCAAACACTGTTCTAAGTCCATTAGGTGTATAATCTCATTTGTCCTTACAAAGACTATGGGTTATGGTAAATGGTAGAAGAGCAATAGTTTCCTAGACAAATTAAATATTTTATGTAAAAGAAGCCCTGTGGTAAAGAGAGAGTTAGTACAAATAAACATGGAAACAAGTCCAAAAAAGCTGGAGTAAGAAGTGTCTTGGGGGAAATGGATAAAAGTAGGAATTAAAAGGCATGCAGGGGCCAGATCTTTTAAATACTCTGCTTCATCCTTACCTTTAGAAACATTCTGTGATACCCATTGAGCAAAATAAAGCATCCTTTCTCCTTTGTTTCTTGAAAACATGGCTTCTACTTTGAATTACATTTGGTTGTTTCTGTAATTTACTTTCACTGGCAATTCCTTAAGGATTGGACAACACTTTGTTTTTTTTAGATAATCTTCAACATAGGTGTCAAAGTCATTTCTGTGATAAGTGTGCAATTAGTATTGATGGATTTATGTCTGTGTTAATAAGGATTCAATTTGTGGTATGTTTAGGCTTCAGCATAAACAGGCTTTGTCATTTCCTCCCATGTTTCATTTCTTACCTCTTTCCTGCATAGCTATTTACTTCTCCCTTTACTTCCTGCCACAAACTGCCCCTGCAACTTCCCACATACATATTTAATCATTTTTTTTCAGCAGAAATTCTTATAATTTTCTTTAGTAACAAAATCTAGCTTATGAAAATATTCAGTTTTAGAATGCATTGATATTGGATTCTTCCCTAAAGTGAATCTCATTGGTTTTTTTCATAAGGCATCAATGTGTATTTTTCCTTTAAACATGAGAGCATGCTGCAATTCCCTTTGATTTGGTTGCATATTTGCAAAATTAAATGAAAAGCAAATGTAGCTTTGTAAAAATCACCTCACCCATAAAACAAGATAATGTGAGAAAGGAGGAAATAATATAACAATTAGAAGCAACCGTCTTAGCAAGGTGATGAATTCTTTGTACAGTAGAAATGTAGAATCATCAAAGAATTTTATCTTCCTCTGAATACTACATCACATAGGCATGTGTAAATGCCAACACACCTGCCTGAACATTGAGGAAAACACAAAGGCTCCATCATTCATTCTTACACTGGGCCCAATTTTTACCCTGAAGTGCTGTAGGCACTCATGTAGCACTGCATATTTTAAGACATTCAACACCTTGCATGAATGTTCCTGTGCCAGAGCAGATTATTCAAAATAATAGCCTTCAGTGGTGCCTGTATACTTCAGGGGACTGCCTAACCCATTGTTTATTTCAAAAGGAGAGTCAGGCCCCTGAGAATAGACATCACCAATCACATTTCTATATTGTACCAAATCCTCTAAGGAAACCACAAGGTTGAGAGAAAGCTAAGCATTTTTCTAGAGGAACTGCATTCAGCATTTTAACTTAGAAAAGAGAAAAAAAAAAAATCAAAAAATAGACAATCCAAGAACTAGAAAAAAAGCATATTGATAATGCAAGAAATTGTAAGAGGAAAAGTATTTACTCATACCTGATTTTTGGGTGGCAGAAGAAAGCCATGAGCAAGACAGGAAGAGGAAGAGAGAATGGTTTCCTCCAAGGCGTTACAAGAAAGCCCTTAAAAAAATTTCTTCCTTCAGGTTGTTTTAATTTTCTTTGACTAAAAGCCATTATGTAATATTTATAGTTCATTTGGTAAACAAGTTTGCGGAACACAGTAGATGATGTTTTGTGGGGTAGGAATCAAAATAATGGTGCAATTGATCCTGGATATCTTAGAAGTGTGGCCCTCTACATCTGAAAATATGTATCAACTTTCTTCTGCAACTACTAGTATGACTGTAAGTCAGGATTATTCTTTCTCTCCTTCTGGAAATTGTATAAGAGCAACAATGAAAATACATAGAATTAATTTTCAGAGAGGTTTGGTCGTATACAATCTGCCAACTTCAAAATATATGCAGGGGTTCCCAGAGGCAGCTGAACAGCTAGAGGCATGCAGGAATATGGGAAGTGTAGGAAGCATGGAAAATGGCAAAAGGTGGTGGCAAGTCTCAGACTGTAATGAAAAAATCGGCTTTGGGAGGCCAAGGGCTCACCTTGAAGGTCAAGCCATATATCCTGTTTGCAATAAAGAGTGAGAAAACTAGCATGAGCAGAGTTTGTAACAAAAGCCTTCATGGCTTTGGTTTAGAACAGAAAGAAGAAATGGGAGTCATATAGTAGCGATATGTTTGTAGGTAGCTGTCCATCTCTGAAAGCAGAAAAGCAGAGAACTTCTCTGAGTTACAAATGCTGGAAGAAATCCTTGCCTCTTTTCGTAAGTTCAAATAATTCATTCTAGGAATGTTCAAATCAGCCTCTGATAAGAATTAATAAAAAACAACAGTACTGGCCCCAAATAATACAAAGATAGACAAGAAAAATTATAGAAAAGAGCAGCAATGCATACCAACAAAAGTGAGTAATCAGAAATTATACAAAACTATAGACAAGAAAGTTTTAATGTGGAAGACATCAGGTAATAGTGTTTCAGTAACCCATTCTTGAGACAGTTACTAACTAGAGATCAAATTTCAGCCAACCAAGAGATTCTATAACTGGAGATATTATGGCACAAGGGTATTGAGAATTAAATAAATTTTACTAAAGAACTACCACTGAAACAAATTTGGAGATTAAAGTGGCAGAATTAATGTAAATGGCATATGCCTGATAATAATTTAGCAATAAAATAACTTCTACACAAATTAGGAGGACAAAGAAGAAATAAGATGAAAAGACAGTGAATTTCCTGATTATATTTTGTTTAATAACTGGAATATTCTTTTTTTTTTTTCATTTTTTAATTAGGGTAGAATCCACATACAGAAAAAGTATCCTTTTTATTGTAGAGTTCTATAACTTTCGAAAAATGCATGCTGTCACATAAAAACCAAATATTATTCCATATCAAAATATGGAATAACTCTATCAACACACACGCGCGTGCACACACACACACATATACACACACACACACACACACACACACACCCCTTCAAATCTTCCTTTGCAGTCAGACATGCTCCTCTACTCCAGCCCTTGGAAGTCATTGATGTTTTCCGTCTCTGTAGTTCTGCCTTTTCTAGAATATTGTTAAATGGAAACGTACAGTGTATAGCAATTTGAGTCCAGTGTCTTTCATTTAACATAATGCATTTGAGATCCGTCCATGTTATTTCATGTATCAACAGATCATTCTTTTTTATTGCTGGATAGTGTTCTGTTGTATGATTTTTCCCCCAGGTAACGAACATTTAGGTTGTTTCAAATTTTTGGCAATTGAAAAAATGTCACTATAAAACATTCACATACAGCTTTGTATATGGACATACATTTTTATTTCACTTACATAAGTAACTAAAGGTAGAATTCCTGAATCATGTTAAGTAAATTTATATCTTTATAAGAAATGCCAATTTTTTTTATAAAGGGTCTAAACCATTTTGAGTTGCCACCAGAAATGTGTAAAAGTTCCAGTAGCTCCAAACTCTCACCAATGCTTGGTGTTGTCAGACTTTGTTTGTTTCGTTTTAAGTCATTCTGGTAGGTATGTAGAAACATTTCTTTTTGGTTTTAGTTTGCATTTCTCTATTTCCTAATGATATTGAGTATCTTTTTAGGTGTTTATTTGCCATCTGTATACCAATCATCTTTGGTGAAGTGTTTGTTCAAGCCGTTTGTCAATTTTTTAATTGAATTGTTTGTTTCCTTCCTTAGATTTTAGAATACTTATTAGAATCTGGATGTAAGTCTTTTATCATAAACTTGATATGCAAATATTTTTTTTTTTTGCATATCTGTGCAAAAATCTGTGGCTTGTCTTTTCAGTCTCTTAGCAGTGTATTTTAAAGAACAAAAAGTATCAATTTTGGGGAAGTCAATTTACCTCCTTTTTTTCTTTATGAATTGTGATTTTGTGTGATCAAAAAAAAAATTTGTTTAACTCCAGGTCACATAGGCTTTGTCCCATGTTACCTTCTAGAATTTTTGTAGTTTTAAGTTTCAGATTTAGGTGTACAAGCCATTTTGAGTTTATGAAGGGAGTGAGGTACAGATTAAAGTTTATTTTGTGCATAGAATATCTAAATTTTTAGAGCAACTTTGCTGAGAAGGCTGTTTCATTCTCCATTGAACTATCTCTATACCTTTGTTGAACACCAACAGACTATATGTCTGAGTCTATTGTATTCATTGTTCTCTTCTATGCATTTTTACCTATATCCTTTTCAGCACCATACTGTCTTGATTACTGTAGTTTTATAGAAAATTCTGAAATCAGGTAACATGAATCCTTCAAGTTCATTCTTCCAGTTCAAAATTGTTTTGGTTATTTTAGTTCCTTTGCCGCAGACATTTTAATGTATTAGCTTGTCTAATTCCTAAAAATACCCACATGGATTTTTTGTTGGAATTTTGTTGCATTTATAGATTAGTTGGGGGGAATGTAGACATCTTACTACATTCGTTATTTTAATTTTTTAAGATTTGTTGAGGGTTGTTTTGTGGCTCGTGATATGATCGATCATGATGAATGTTCCATTTGTACATGAAAATAATGTGTATTCTGTGGTATATGCTATGCTATAAATACTAATTAGGCCAATTGGTTGGTAGTATTTCTCTGATCTTCCATATTCTTATTAATTTACTGTCTTTTTGTTTTATCAATTACTGAGAGAAGAGGGTTAAAGTCTCTAACTACAAGTCCACATTCTGTTTATTTCTACTTTCAGTTCTGTCAGTTTTTGTTTTATGCACAGCATTTTGTAGATCTGTTGAGAAGTGGATATATGCTTAGGATTGTTATGTCTTTTTATGAATTGATCTGTTTATCATTACATAATGATAATATTGTCTAATATTAATATAACCACTTTAGCTTGACTAGTGTTTGCATGATATAGTTTTTCTATCCTCTCACTTTTAAGCTGTCTTAGTTTTAAATTGAGTTTCTTGTAGACAGTTTATACTTGAGTCTTGCTTCTTAATTCAATCTGACACTCTTTGCCTTTTAATGGGTTCGTTTAAACTACTTATAGTTAATGAAATTATTGATATGGTTAATATTTAGTATTTTTATTTTTGCTATTGTTTTTCACTTACTATTTCTTTTCTTCCCATTTCTGTTATATATTTTATATTAATTGACTTTTTAATTTTATCTATAATATTGATTTGTTATTTATATTACTTTTTAAAAAGCTAGTAATTCTCATAGGGTTTGCAATATACATTTAAAATACACATTTAACTAATCTGTCTGCTTTTAAAGAATATTATACTACTTTTTGTATAGTTAAAAATCTTACAAATACATACATTCAATCTATTCATTTTATTTATTTTTTTTTTGGTAATGTCATCACACAGGTTACTTTTATGTTTGCTCTAAAAGTCAATATGTTACTACTCTTTTGCTTTAGGCAGCCATTTATACTTCAGAGTAATTAGAAATAAGAAAAAAAAATGGCCTTCATGTATTTGCTTTCATATGCCATTTCATTACCCTGTTTTGTTGTTGTTGTTGTTGTTTACTTAGATCCAAGTTGGTTTATATTTTTTCTGCCTGAAGTCATCCTTAAATATTTCTTGTTTATGGAGCTGCTGTCAAGAAATTCTTTGTTTCGTATTTCTGAAAATCTCTTAATTTTCCTTCCCTTTTGAAAAATAACTCTTTTAGGAACTGAGTTCTGTGTTGACAATTTGTTTCAGACTTTTAACAACCTAATTCCATTTTTCTTTCAGATTGCATATTTTCTGTAGAGAAGTATGCTGTAATTCTCTTTTCCTTTGTATAGGATGTGCCATTTTCATCTAGCTACTTTAAGCAATGTGTTTTTATTTTTTTGTTTTCAGCAGTTGCAATATTAGATGTCTAAGTGTTTCTGTTTTTATTGTTTTATTTTGTTATTTATCTTGATTGTTATTCTCTGAGTGTCTTGGATCACTTGTGTACTTTTTCAAGTTGAAAATTCTTGGACTATCTCTTCTCCATCATTCTTTCTCTCGGTTTTCTTTCATCTGTGGGAACTGCCACTACACTTAGTTGTCATTTCATATTATCCCGCAACTCTTGCATGTTCTGTTCCTTTTAAAACAAAAACAAAAACACTTTCTTTTCTAATTGCACTTTTTTGGCTCATTTTTTATTAACCTATCTTCAAGTTGACTGATTCTTTAGCTGTTTCAAGTCTACTTATGAGCGATTTGAAGGCATTTTTCTTCTCTGTTATTGTATTTTCTCTGTATAATATTTTTATTAAGCTCTCCTTCAAAGTTTCATCTTTCTATTGAAGTTACCTATCTAATGATGCATTTCATCCACCTTTTTCACTCAAGACTTAAGCATATTAATCATAATTATTTTAAATTCTGTTTTATAGTTTAAATGTCTTTGTCATATCTGAGTCTGGTTTTGTCAATTGCTTCATCTCTTGGCAGAGGTTTTTTTTCTTCTTTTTTGTGTGTCTTGGAACATTTTGTTCAGAGCTGGACATGCTATGTAGTATAGTGGAAACTGTGGTGCATAGCTTTTCTGTGTGAAAGTGGGACCACTTCATTCTGTACTGTGATATAAGAGGGTTATTCTCTGTTGTTCTCGTTTAGCCTCGTTCTCAGGTATGTACTATGTCACTGATCTCAGTGGTTGGGGCCTTCTCAGTGATCTTGTGTATCCCTTACAGAAGACCTCGAATGGTCTGGGCCCAAGAAGTATTCCTGTCTCTCCTTAAGGGTAGATATGGATAGATTTTATTTTATTTCTATTCTTTACCCCTAGATGCAGTGAGTCCTCACTTGTGGTTGATACCCCTTATTTGAACAGGGTAAGGCTTGTGTTTGTAGGTAAGAAAAGGGAGTAGGATCTTGACAGGGTTTTGTATCTTTTCCACTAGAGCAGTTTTGTTTTCCCTTCAGCCTGAAACCGAATAGAAACTTTTTCAGGTATCTTTCCCTGCTCCAAATATTTCTCATGGATACCTCGCTGTGGTCCATTGATAAGAGCTTGCTAGTAAGTAAAAATTACCCTCTGTACAGACCTGAAGGGTTTGGTACTTTTATACTAATTCATGTTTATGCTAGCCTTTAGAAATTCATTAAAACTTTAATTGAATTATTCTTACAGCCTTGCATAGCATCTGGCATCTGTCTCAAGAAAACAAGTCCTCACATCCGTGTCTCTTTGAAGGTTCAAACTTATTGAGATTTTTATTTGTGGTTCAATATACCATCAATAAGTTTCTACAATAGAAATAAAACAGACAACATTCTTTCACCACAATACAAAAGAACAAACAGAAATTATTAAGAAAACATGAAAATAGGTAAAGCTTTATTTTGAGGAATGTCCAAGGTTTCCCAGAAGAGATTTGCATCTGAATCAGTGAACTAGGTAAGAAAGACCAGCTCTCACTCAGTGTGGGTGGGCACTATCCAATTGGCTGAGGACTCAGACACAACAGAAAAACAGAAAAAAAAGGCAAATGTGTTCTTTCTCTCTCTCTTTTGGAGCTGGGACATCCATCTTCTCCCACACTTGCACATCAGAATTCCAGGTCCTCCAGCCTTAGGACTCCAGGATTTATACCAGTCACCTCCCCTCACCCCCAGGGTCTCAGGCTTTTGGACTTGGACTGAGCCATGCTACCAGCTTCCCTGGTTTTTCCACTTGCAGACAGCATTTGATGGAATTCCTCAGCTTCCATAATCATGTAAGCCAATCTCCATAATAAATCCCCTCTCATATATCACTCTTTATATCCTATTGGTTCTGTTCTCTGGTAAATACTGACAAATAAAAGTCTATAACAATTCTTGAGTAAAAGGGAAGTTTGAAATGAAGTTAAAGAAATTATATTAAAAACTGCATTACTACATGCATATGTTCAATACATATGCTACTACTACACATGTACTACTAAAAGCACTTACAGAGGAAAAATCATAGCAATAAAAACTAATATCAAAGGAAAAAAGAAATGAATTCAACATTAATTTAAAAATTTTGGAAAAAGAACAATGAAACAAATAAAAAGGAAAGATTATGGAAGTGTTATGGATTGAATGTTCCTACCCCACCACCTAAATTCATGTGTGGAAATCTTAAACTTCGATGTGATGGTTTTAAGAGATAGGGCCTTTGGATGGTAGATAGGGCATGAGGGTAGAGTCTTATGAATGGTAGCAGTGACCTCATAGAAGAGACCACAGAAAGCTTTCTTGCCCCTTCCACTATGTGAAGTCACAAGAAGAAGGTGGCTATCTATAAACCAGAAATCAGGCCCTCACCAGACACTGAATTTATAGGCACTTTGATCTCAGGCTTCCAGCCTCCAGAACTGTGAGAAATAAATTACCGTCACGTAGAAGCCACCCAGTCTGGTATTTCATTACAGCAGCCTGAATAGTCTAAGACAGGTTGGGGCAGGCACATTTCTAAAATGGGCTCCCCAGACTTTCTATCCTAAACTCTGAGACCGTGAACATGATGTACTGTCATTCCCTGATTATATCATGTTACATATCAAAAAGATTTTTTCTTCTTTTGCAGATGTACTTAGGAGAGTAATTCGTTGACTTTGAGTTAATCAATAGAGAGTTTATTTGGGTGTACCTATCCTAATCTCATGAGACCTTTAAAAGCAGAGAGTTTTTTCCATCTGATAGCAAAAGGGAAACTCAGAGAGTGAAGGCACAAGAGTGATTCCATGTGCTTTCGGTGTCTTTGAAAGTGGAAAGAGACACTTGGAATGGACTTCAGAGGGCTCTCTAGGAACTGAAAATGACCCTAGTTAACAGAAAATAAGTAAATAGGAACCTCAGTTTTATGACCGTAAGGAACTGAATTCTGCTAACAACCTGAATAAGCCTATATGGTGATTCTATCCCAAAGCCTCCCAGAAAGATTCCAGCCCAGCTCAATTGACCCCTTTGCTTTAGCCAGTGAGACCCTAAGCAGAGAACTCAGTTGAGTCTGTCTGCATTTCTGATCCACAGAACTATGTGACATTAAATGAGTTTTGTTTTAAGCTTCTAAGTTTTGTGATTTCAAATACCAAAATATAACAATAATCAATGTTAACCAACAGAAAAACAGTACAGTTAATACATAAATAGATAAATAAATAAGTTTGTACTTGAGAAAGTTTATAATACAGATAAATCATTCATAAACTAACAAACAAAAAAGACAAATAAAATATAGATATTATTGTCCTTGGGGGAAAATCATAACAGATATGAACAGAATAAAAAAAAGAAGATATTATTTTGCAGAAAAGAGAGAGAATAACATATCTTCATATTTATTTTATTTACCTAAAGAAATTCTGAAAGAATGTATAAGAGGCTATTAATAATAATAACTAATAACTGAAGGCGGGCTGTGAGTGGAGACTGAAAACTAGATCAATGGCAGACAGCTATGAGAAAAATACATATATATTTTATATATCTGTGAATTTTGTTCTTGAACTACGTGAATTTCTTTCTTTCTCAAAAACATAAATTTAAAAATAATGATTGCACAAGTAAATTCTGAAACATTACTAGATTACTTCCTGACCTACATGTCTGCTGGTGTGATTTAATTACATGTATTTCAAGAGGTCTTATTTTAAAACAAATACAGTTCTTTTTAAATAATTTTTATTACATTAAAATAAATGTATGACAGACAGGTAATCACCAAAGCTGACATACCTTCAAACACCTAGGGAATGTTTTTTTTTTGACAATACTGTTTTAATTAAACAAGATGTCCTTTGGAACAGCCAAGATGGAAACATTTAGAAGTCTCTTTTCACTCTTCTGTGGAAAGTGTGGGAAATGAATAATGGACATAGGTAATTAAAATGAAAGGTTTTGAATTACCTAAGATGACATTCAGCAATACCAAGAGGACATCCCTGGGAAAGTGCAGAAAAATCACAAGTCTTCTTAATAGGATGGGAAACAGAAAAAGAGACAAGAATGAATCTTTTATTTAGACATGATGATAATGGTATTCCTTCTAGATTTGGATCCATGGTAAGAAAGAGAGTCTCATTATATGAGGGAGAAAATTATTCTAATATGATTAATATGGCAGGTTGATAAAAATAAGAAAGGGATGTGATTGACATTGTTTTCGTAACTTTTTATCCTAAAATTCATCATGGAGAGAAAATAGAGGAAGATGTAAATGTCTTCATAATGAATATATGCAGAGACCATATGGTAGAATTATAGCTCCCAAATGGCATCAGTTTCTACATAGTGCTCTAATTTGGAATATTACTGATAACCTAATTTTGGATGTGTTTCAAGCCCGTCATTATATTTATCTCCAAAAGAACCAAGGGAATGCATTTTGGAAAAAAAAAAAAGCCGTCAAACTTCAGTCTGGTGGCTATTGAATGCGTTTAAGAAAAATAAACAAATGATAAAAATTGCATGGAATGTAATGATACGTGGCATGAGGAAGAAATACTAGAGGCATGTGGAAGAAATGATAGATTAGATAACATCCTGATAAATGTTATTTTTAAAATCTTTTCTTCTTCCTGAAATAGGTAATCTCTGGGAAAATGATTAGAACAAGGACTTATCATAAGTAGTGAGTTCTTTTGGAACACATGCATCCACTGCGCGTGCATGCATGCGCGCGCGCACACACACACACAAAGCTTTTTATTACAGCCAGAGATGGACGCAGGTAATAAAAAAACCAACTCATCTCTACTTACAATAAAACCCTAAAATAAAGAACAAACCTTATTATAAGGACATGAAATTTCAAATGAAAGTATAATTGGCTTGCTGCATTTTAAGACTGCATCACTGAGCTACAACATTATTGCGGTAACTTTATTACGTACATTTAAAAATGAGCTTATTGTCAAGCAGTTTGGAGTCTCTGTCTCTTTCTGTCTGCCTCATCATTCACCCTTCCTATTTGCCCCAATTTCACCCTGATGAAAAACAATGCTCTCTTCTGTTTCCCTGCACAATAGGGATCAGAATTTATTCTCAATTTCCCATAAAAGGTGTCACCTGGTCATTACAAAATTTTCAATTGCAATTATTGCAATGTATCATATTCAAACCTTTAAATTTTTGAAACTTTCCTAATTGTGTAAACATAAATTTTCATGTAGTAATATAATAAACAAAACCCCTTTTCTGTCATGAATGTTCACAGAACTTCTGGCTTTGCTTTTAAATGGTCAAAATCAGTCAGAAAAAATTTTATCAAATTTTAAATCTGAAAAAAATCACTGTTAAAATTTGTCATAATCATAGAGCAAGTTCATCATGTTAATTTTAGTTCTATTCTGATGAAAGATGGCTAAAACCAAAGAGTGATATTCCACTTGAGGAGGAAATGTTTTTTATTCTAGGTGTGAAAACTATTCTTAAACCAAAATCAAACTTGATGCAAGCACAATATTTAGGAATTAATTCATGATTCTATCATGCAAGTTTAGAGTAATACAGATTTTGTATTCAGACTACCTGGGCTCAAATTTTGATGCACCATTTACTTAGCTATATGACTGCCTACGACTTTTCAACTGTAAGATGAAAGTAAATAAATAAATAAATAAATAAAACAAAAAAACCCCACATTTCATAGTAATGTTATGAAGCTTAAAGGAGGTAATACTTGAAAAATGTTTTGTTCAGTGTCCAGCAAATTAATTAGCATTTACTTAATGTCGCTACTATTATTTTATATATAAAAGAGTCATCTAAGGAGGACATAAACCACAATGTCTCTTTTAAGAAAAATTTATCTTCCATTTTTATGTGAAATGGGACAGGCAGGAAGTGGAGGTAAAGAGAAAAAACACTTAAGACAAAAAAAATAGCACATGCAAAAGTTCAGAGACTTGTCATTCTTAAGGCTTTGAATACACAGTTGTACATAAGTCATCACAGCCTTATCCTTTGAAAGCTTTGTCAGATAATCCTACATAATTTTAAAACTAACAAAAAAACTTCATCACAATCTTCTCTTGCCACTGCACTATATATCTCCTGCTCTTTGCAGTCACATATCTTTAAATAATTAAACCTGGATGTCACATTGATTTTCACAATGTGATTGTACATTTTGGTTATAGTCATATTGTCATTGTTTAAGCACCCTCTCAAGCAATAACAATATGACTATAATAAAAATATTCTCACTATATATATAGCTCGCTATATAATGAGACTATAGTTATAAATATATAGTGAGAATATATATAATATATCCATTTATAACATATATATTATATATCAATTCAATCTAGCCCTAATTCAATATGACTGAGTGTACATAAAAGTGTCTTTTTAAAAATATATATATAGTGAGAATATGACAATATGACCATAATAAAAATAGTCTCACTATGTATATAGCTATACATACATTATATATACACATATAGATATATTAGACATAGTTCAGTCCTTATTCTCCTTAACCTACTTGTTACCAATCCATCTTTGGTTGCTTGAAAACTATCTGTAGCAACAGCACTCATACAATAAACTAATTCTTTTCCCTTGATGTCCATGTCCTTATCTTATTTTACTCCTGCCCCTCTGGGGTTTCTCTTTTTACCATTCACTTTGCAATATCCTAAAATGTTGATGTTCTTTACAGTCATATCTATTCCTTCTGTTTTCATTCTGACTGACATCCAAAGGAAATCTCACCCACTTCCGTGTCTCCGAGATCTACGCTTTCTACTTGGGCTTATCTCACCAGCTCCTGACAAGTCTATCCAACAGACTTCTGAAATGGCTATTTAAATGTCTCAAAGTACCTCAGAGTTGATGATTTCAAACTGAAGTCTTCTTTCACTGTCTTTTGCCCTTTAAAGTTACTCCTAAATTTCCTCAGCTAACCAAATGGTCACCACCATAGAGTTGCTAAGTTTAGAGTCCCAGGAGTCATCCTTGAATAATTCTTGTCCCTTGGAACCAACATCCTATCACCACTAAGCTCTGTCTCTTAGACTTCAGATTGCCTGTGTCCACTCAGCTCCATTCCTAGGATTAACACCAGAATCTAGCCACAAATGTTCTACTTGGATTACCTGCGAAGCCACGTAACTGCTCTCCCTAGCTCCATTCAGCCTTTCCCCATTCATTTTCCATCCTTATTCAAACATCAACCCTTTACAAGTGAAAATCTCCTGAACATTTCCCATGTACACATTCTTTAATGCCTCCTTGTAGTTCATAGGATGAAGACCAAAATTGTTCTACAGTTTGACCCTTACTTATATTTCCAGGCCCTTCCTTTGCACTCTTCCTCTGGCAAAACACTCTCATATCAATCTTAACTTATTTTTCTGTTCCTTACTTTTCTGTTCCTTTCTGTCCCAGACTTTTTAGTGTTTCCAGATTTTTGCATAAGTGTTTTCCTTGTCTGAAATGCTTGAACGCCTCTAGTCTCTAACCATTAAGCACAATCAGCATCTTCCTTAGGTTTGCTATTATTTCTTTAGAATATTTTGGGGACTTTTTTCTCAGTAAGGGATATCACACCCACCACACCAACCACCTGCTCAATATTCCCATTACAGTTCAGAACAGGGATTGCTATTTTTTCCATAGATATTCATCATTAATGGATATAATTTTATTAGCAGAGTCCTCATATTTTAGCTACAAGTATGGGAATCCAGCTAGAGACAGATTTCCTAGCCTCCTTTCAGCTCAGTGTGGACAGGTAATTAATTTCTGTCTCTGAGTTGTGAACAGGACTGATGTATGCCACTTCTGAATTGTACCCCTGAAGCGAAATATAGATATATACCTCTGCCTCTTTCCCTCTTTTCTGTGGTGGGAATATAATGAGAACTAAAGCAGCCACCAAGGACCCATGAATGGAAGCCACATTTTGCTCCTCTGGCCCAAACTGCGTAACTGTACTTTTAGGTCTCATCTTAGCAGCTTGCTCTGCACATAATACACACTATATTTTCTTTACTGTAGATGTAATTACTCTGCATTGCCATTTATTTCTAATATCTATTTAATCTGTCTTATGCCATATCTTAATCACCTCTATGCTCTTGGTACCTAATGCAGAATCTAGACAAAGGGGAATTAATGAATGAAGAAATGAAAGTCTACAGGGTAAAGTTGGGGCATGGTAGGACTAGTCCTTTAGAAGTCTCCTGATTCTTAGTTTACTGCTCTTTGCAATCCACAGCATTAACCCCCACAAATAAATGCCCCAGCTGTGGCCTGACTCATACCATCACTAACCCTAGTACCAATGGTGATATCTAAGCACCTTGTGCTGGGTTAAAGTTTCAAATATTTTCTTTTAGAGATTGGATGATCTAAGCAGTAGAGTCCCTTAAATCAAGGTTCAGAATGGACCATTTTTTGCCTTGAGTGATATTATACAGCACACTGAAATGATACGTTCTGTACTGAATGATTTGGCATTCAAGAGAATTAAAATAAGGCTTTCCTTTATGGTTAAAAGTGAATTACAAAAAAAGGGATACTGGCAGGCAATTACTCTATAAGCTGTAGGAATGAAAGGGATTTCACAATGTGAGTAGTTCAGATTCATATAATGTGAAGAGCTGTTGGCAAGTGGGAACTCATGCAGTAATCTAAAAGAGAGAACTGAGGCTATAAATGAAAACTCTCACACACACAGACACACACGCACACTCACACTTCATAAATGCACTAAATGAAGAAGTTCCGAAGTATGGATAAAAATTTTAGCCCAAAATGTGCTATATTTTAATTTAAAAAACAACTGAGAATGCACATAGGATATTTGGCATATAAGATAATACTGCAGAACTAGAGCTAAAATAAGGGCATCTGCACTCTGTTGACATTATGTGATCTAATTTAAAATCTAGAATTAATACATGACTTCTGAAATGCCTTATGAATTGAACTGTAGCCCTGCAAAATCCATATGTTGAAGTGCTAAACTCTAGTACCTCAAAATATGACCTTATTTGGAAATAGAGTCTTTGCAGATAATTAAGTTAAAAATAAGGCAGTCACCTTTTCGGCCAGAACTGCCATCTTCAGTAATTCGCCAAAATGACCAACACAAAGGGAAAGAGGAGAGGCACCCAATATATGTTCTCTAGGCCTTTTAGAAAACATGGAGTTGGCCGGCGCGGTGGCTCACGCCTGTAATCCCAGCACTTTGGGAGGCCGAGACGGGCGGATCACGAGGTCAGGAAATCAAGACCATCCTGGTTAACACGGTGAAACCCTGTCTCTACTAAAATTACAAAAAATCAGCCGGGCGTGGTGGCGGGCGCCTGTAGTCCCAGCTACTCGGGAGGCTGAGGCAGGAGAATGGCGTGAACCCGGGAGGCGGAGCTTGCAGTGAGCCGAGATTGGGCCACTGCACTCCAGCCTGGGCGACAGAGCGAGACTCCGTCTCAAAAAAAAAAGAAAAGAAAAAAGAAAACATGGAGTTGTTCCTTTGGCCACGTATATGCGAATCTATAAGAAAGGTGATATCGTAGACATCAAGGGAATGGGTACTGTTCAAAAAGGAATGTCCCACAAGTATTACCATGGCAAAACTGGAAGAGTCTACAATGTTACCCAGCATGCTGTTGGCATTGTTGTAAACAAACAAGTTAAGGGCAAGATTCTTGCCAAGAGAATTAATGTGCGTGTTGAGCACATTAAGCACTCTAAGAGCTGAGATGGCTTCCTGAAACGTGTGAAGGAAAATGATCAGAAAAAGAAAGAAGCCAAAAAGAAAGGTACCTGGGTTCAACTGAAGCGCCAGCCTGCTCCACCTAGAGAAGCACACTTTGTGAGAACCAATGGGAAGGAGCCTGAGCTGCTGGAACCTATTCCCTGAGAATTCATGTCATAATAGGTGTTAAAATAAATAAATAAATAAAAGACCTCTGGGCTAAAAAAAAATAAATAAAAAAAATAAGGCAGTCAGGGTGAGCCCTAATTCAATACGACTGAGTGTACATAAAAGTGTCTTTTTTTAAAAGATATAAAACATACAAAATTTATTTTGTGACTTACAGCAAGACTTAAAATTTTGAAGAAATCATCAGTTCAAAATTTTCAGCTTTCTTTGATAAACTGAGAAATAGCTAAGTAATGAACCATTTAGACCCCTTCTCAGAACCGATATACAAACAGTAATTAGAGGTGACTTCCTAGATGTGTTCTTAGTTAAGGAAGGTAATATAGCTACAGTAACACTACAACTTAAACTAGCATCCTTCTCATTACTTGTGATGGTTAATTTCATGTTTCAACTTGGCAAGGTCATAGTACCTAGTTATTTAGTTAAACACAAATCTAAATATTGCTGTGAAGGTACAACACTCCCTCTTTATCTGTGGAGGATACATTCCAAGACCCCTAGGGGATGCCTGAAACCCTGAATAGTACTGAACCCAATTGCTGTAAATTGGAATGTGTTTCTTTTCCTGTCTCACAGCCACAAATTTAATGCCTTTTCCATCTTTAGCTAGTACTTACCATGTACCATGGCCATAACGTTTTCAATTTGAAGTTCTACATCAAAACTAGCACAAATTTCTGTTTCCTTCTTCACAATCTCATTGATAGAAAACTCATTATTATTGTAGATCTTAGCAACCTCAACATACAAATTGTTTTTTTGTTTTTTTTTTTTTTAATTGAGTCAATAACTTTGACCTTTTCATCTCAAGGAAACACCTGACAGAATTTCTTCGGCCTATCTGAATTTCCAGTATCACTACCCTTGCAATCTGGGGTCATTATTAAGTAAAATAAGAGTGACTTGAACACAAGCACTGTGGTATCGTGACAGTAGATTTGGTAACTGAGAAGGCTACTGAGTGACTGAGGGATGGGAGGGTAGGGAGTGTGCAGATGCTGGACAAAGGAAGGATTCCCATCCCAGGTGGAACTGAGTGAGACAACTTACAATTTTATGGTGCTACTCAGAAGGTTGCACAATTTAAAACTTATGAATTATTTGTTTCTGCAGTTTTTCATTTTATAGTTTTGAACCGTGGGTAGCTGAAACTGAGGGAAGCAAATCCACAGATAAGGGAGAAAATACTGTATTTTGTAGATATGGTTACTATCTACTATCAGTTAACTTTAAGTAAAGGAGATTACACTCAGTCAGTTTGATGGGCCTCATCCAATCAGTTGAAAGGCTTAACAGCAAACATTGAGGTGTCCTGGAAAAGAAATTCTGCCTCAGGACTGCAGCGTTATTCCTGCTCAAATTTCCAGCTGTCCAGCCTGCTCTACAGATTTTGGAGTTGCCAGCCTCCACAATCACGTGAAGAATTCCTTTAAAAACAGACACACACATAAAGATATATGCAAACCATTTCCTTAAAAAATAAAATGAAACAAAAAAACATATATATATGGTTATATAGAAACTATATATATTATGTCTATATTCTGTCTATCTATGTATCTATCTATCTATCTATCTATCTATCTATCTATCTAGTTTCTGTTTCTCTGGAGAACCCTGCTGATACATTACCTAACTTTAAAATGTAGTCTGTCTTTTATAACATTTCTAGGCTAAACAGATCATTAAGCATGTATTTAAATTATATTCAGTGATGAATATATAAATATGTATATTCATGGAACAAATGTACTGATTGCATTCTTTTGTTATAATTCTAACATCTTGTATTTTGGTCGCAGACACTGGAAGTTGATGCTCTTGATAGACATTATATTGTCAATACTCCTTCCAGCCATTGTCTGGGCACTCAAAGTGGTAGCACACATTTGTTAACAGAACCATTTCTGGTATCCCCACAAATGCCAAATTATGGTTTTATAAGAACTATGGTTTCTTATGAGATTTTGAAAATGCTCGTAAGTTTGACAATGACTGAAAAATGAACATAAACAAATGCTTCAGCATGTCCATTTTCAAAGGATTAAAAAGTCATTCATAAAAGGTTACAGAATAGTGACTAAATACTCTAATGCTTTTGTGTAATTAAATTAATTTTACCTTTTAAGAAATTAGTAAATACAATACCATAATTGTGAGCCACCTTTTCATCAAATACCAAAGCTCCTCTAAGCAAAGTTTGGACTAGACAGATAAGATTTTAAATTCTTGCAATTTCAGTAAAGATTGCAATTTTCCCCATGTACTCAAAAAGGCCTTAAGCATATAGACCATTATAAATAGTGAATAGGAAAGATTGTTTGACATGGGGTTATCTCCTTTTCGTTTATCTCCCTAGACCCATCTCCTCATGCGAGTGCCCTCTGGTCTTATTTCCATTGGTAATAATCTGTAATTTCTGCTATTTTCTCTTTTCAATACCACTAAAGAGTCAGATTTTCCTTAGGCCATATTACCTATTATAGCCGTTTAGAACATTTTGTACCAATCGGCACTTTGGAGCTGTATCTGGCAGTGTAAGTAGCATTTACAGGGTTTCTGTAGACTTTTATTACACAGTGTGACATTAGATTGATGGACTGTCTCAGTCTTATTCCCTGTCAATTGTACACTGATCCATGACAGCATAATGGATATGTGACAGTGTTTGGAAGGGTGAGAGCTACTACAATAACATGTGGGGAGGATGGATATCAGAGTTCCTTTTAACACTCTTCTTAATTTTCCCTTCACATTAAAATTTTTAAAAGCTGCCAACATTGGATATGCCAATTTTCTTCATCAGAAAAAAAAAAAAAACAGTACCTGTTTTAGACAAATGGTATTAAGTTTGATGGCAAAATAGCTGTCAATCATGCTGCACAGGGCTATTAGGCATTCCCCATAGCAAAGAGACTTCCAAGGACCCTTTCAGAAGGGAATCATGTTATGCTCCAGTCTGGGCCAAAGGTTATTACATCCAGGAAGAAATTCTCTGTTGAGGGAGGAGAAGAAGAAGGGTTTACTGCTCTTAAAGTAGGGAATTACTCAGGACTTGCCTGAGGAGATAGCTGAACCTTCCTCTAAGCAAGCTGTTCCAGGGAGCATGCTTCTGTGACTAGCCAGAGAGCCTTTGAACACATGAAAATTTCAAGTGTATTTACTGTTTCAAAGGTTCCACCAGTGTTCTCTCTTGAGGGACAGGCAAAAAGAGCTGCAAATGTTTTTGCAGCTCTTTTCTCCCTTCTGAAATGTCATAAATAATACCCTTAAGCCTGTGCTTCTTCATTTTCTTGGTGAGAGAGATTCCAGGAAGCTTCAGGGAAATGCAGAGAGAGGACGAGTCGGTTGGGGGAGTCAGTAGTAAAGTGGAAGGCACTGAAGGGAGACAGCCACGACCCACCCTTGGCACTGTTTCAGCATGAGCAGGAGGCAAGGTGAACAGAGCTCAGACAAGAGGGTGGCAGCCTATGATATATGACATGGTAAAGGATACAAGACATGGAGCCTGGACTCAGCAACAAAGAACCAGCCAGGGGTGCATGCACTGTATTCTGTGTCCAAACAGAGAAGCTCAGCTGAAGGTTTGGAAGCTGTGTGAGTCAGTTTGACTTATTTAAACACTTCCAAGAGCCATAGGATGGTTTATTTTTGGAAGGCACAGGTATTCTGAAATTATGCATGGGAAATGCATAATATATCTCTGTTCATTGCCATGGGTCAGTGCCAAGGTTCTCTCAGACATTTTTTAAGTGAGAATAATACATGAAACAAAAAGATAACAGACTCTGAATGTGCCAGTGTATTCAGTTAGAGAACCATAGGGTCATGACTGAAAGACCCTTATCAACACAAGCATAAGTCTTACATCAAGCTGTTGAATACTGAGGGTCCTGCTGCAGAAGGGTCAAAAGACTATTGCAATCATTTTCATGGCATTCTATTGCTCACTGGACTTATTTCCACCTCATCAAATGTGTTACTTGTCCCTAATCCACAGAGCCAAGACTCTCCCTGATTTCAAACCCAGTGGAGATGACCTTCATGATTGTGATTCAACTAGGATTTTTGGGGCTCTAGATAATAGAAGACTCAATACCAAATACCTTCAGCAATTAAGAATTGATGCATGTGATTTACAAAGTTCAGAGGAAATACTAGCTTCAGAGAGGATCTATCTGGCTACCCTAACAATGTAGATGAATCCTTCTCTGCATTGCTTGGCTCTACTGTCCCAGGATTTCTCTACAAGATGGCTGCCAGTGACTGGCTGGACCACAGGCTTTCTCTTTCACAGCCAAGGAAGTTTGTGATGGCCTTAGAAATGCATAGAGGCCATGGGAAAATGTAGATACTATTAATATTAAAGAAAAGTTTCCAGGCCGGGCGCGGTGGCTCAAGCCTGTAATCCCAGCACTTTGGGAGGCCGAGACGGGCGGATCACGAGGTCAGGAGATCGAGACCATCCTGGCTAACACGGTGAAACCCCGTCTCTACTAAAAAATACAAAAAACTAGCCGGGCAAAGTGGTGGGCGCCTGTAGTCCCAGCTACTCGGGAGGCTGAGGCAGGAGAATGGCGTAAGCCCGGGAGGCGGAGCTTGCAGTGAGCTGAGATCAGGCCACTGCACTCCAGCCTGGGCGACAGAGCCAGACTCCGTCTCAAAAAAAAAAAAAGTTTCCAGCAGTAAGAGAAGGGAGAAGTGGATACTGAGTGATAATAAATAGCAAATGTCGACCGCTGCCCCTGTGTCACTCTAGTTCCTCTGTAATATTTTATCTTTTGAGTTTCATCATACTCCTTATTAATGATTAGTTGGCCTGTCATTCACTTAGTCAAGTAGTCAATCAGTCCACAAACAATTATTGAGCACCTTGTTTAAGACTGGTATTATATAGTAGGGCTACAATAACACATTTCCACTCTTAAGGAATTCTTACTGTAGTGGGAAGAAGAAATATAAACTTTAATTAAAACATAATGTATAAGTTCTAATTATGGGGTTATGTACAAGATATTGTGGCAGCGTGACTATGCAGGAGGCCATCAGAGAAGGCTTCACAGAAGCTGGATTTGGACTCTGAGCCCAATAGGAGCTCTTCAAGCTATGAAGGAATTACCTGCAGAAGAAATAGCATGTGCAAAGGAAGAGGGGCGAGAAGTGCTTTTGAGAAATAATGAGTGGTATTCAGTATCTGGCGAGGAGATTGTAAGATAGGAATCACAGGCTTGGAGGCTGAAGAAATGGGCAGAGGCCTGTGATTTTTGGCCATGCTATTTGGCAGCCCTGAACCTCTGCTCACACTAGTCATCTTTAGTCTTGTGCAGTCACATAAAACTGTTTTGATGGGAATCCACAATGAGGCCAATCCTATCCAGGATTTGTTCAACAAACATTTGCTAAATGTCTGCTATGAGCAAAGTACTGGCCTACTACAAACGCATGCCATGTGACCTCATATGGAACCTTTCCATTGGTTGGAAATGCTCATAATCATCTCTCTAAATGGTGTCTTCTCTCTTTACATCCCTGTTCACTTCCTTTGCTTATTTTCTCTTATGATGACCTTGCCTTTCAAATGACTGAATATATTCAGGCCACATGTCATAAGCTCTTGTGTTCACTCTCTCTTAGTCTTCAGAGGTACCACCTACCTTTACTTTCTTTTTCAAACTTTAACATCCATTTTCTGACGATGGGGCTTTTCTCCTCTTGTTTCCTGGTTGTAGTCAGTCAGGCCCCCCACAGGGAATGCCTAGCACTTGGATGAGAGATGTTCAGCCAATCTATTCATTGGTTACTTATTTCAGTGTTAAATGTGCTTACGATTCTGCTTGAAGGGTTCTGATATGGTGAGACCCTTCTATCTTCTCTAGTCTCCACAGTGCTTTGTTCCATGATTCATTACTTCCCTCTTATTACCTCCCTCTCCACTGATTCCTGCCCACTGACATTCAAAAATGCTCAGATTAGTCCATTATCCTCCAACAAAGAAACACTAAAAAGTATATCAATTCTAGTCTCCCTTCAAAATCCTCCTTTACATAAGAGAACAGCTTAGTCTGGCCCTTTTTATATCCTAACTATGCACTGATTCCTTAAACTATTGAAATGAACTTTTTATATAGGGCTGGTCACAAAATTTGTGAGGCCCTTTATTCACAAAGTGGGAAAAAGATTTCTTTTTTTCTAATCCTAGGAATCTCTTGTAACCCTTCATAAAGCCATTGAATTTATTTGCCATTGAATATCACCTCTCTTGGGCATAGGGATAGTCATAGGCAAGTGCAGACCCTTCCATGTGCTCAGATTCACCGAGATTCACTACACAGGGCATGTGCCTGACTTCCACCTTCCCTGTAGCTGCACCCAGGACCCCACAGCAGGCAGGGCAACAGAGGCACCAGTTCTTCGGTGGTGGTGGGTTAGTGACAGCTGAGAATACCTTGCAAGGAGGCAGAGAAGCTGAGAGAGGCAAATCACATATAAACTGAGGTTCCTAGACCCAAGTATATGCTCCAATATCCTATTGGACTTCACTTACAAATCACGAATTCAAAGATAAATTATGAGGGATTTCATGATGGCTTTGATTTGCATTTCTCTAATGATTGGTGACATTATCTATCCAGCCTTAAAAATGAATAAAATTTTACAATATGTACCAATATGGATGAACCTTGAGGACATTATGCTAAATGAAATAAGACAGATATAGGACAGATAATCATTTCATTTATATAAAGTATCTAACACAGTCAAATTCACATAATCAGAGAGTAGAAGACACTGTATGATTGGCCCTGGTCCTGTGCTCTCTCTGTGCTTATCTCTTGCCATTCTCCTTGCCTCACACACCACACTGGCCTCTCTCTATTCTTCAGGCATGAAAGCGGGCTCCTATTTCATGATCTTGGCACTTGCTGTTTATACAAAAAAGTGAAAGTTCAGGATTAAAGCTAACATCAGGTAAGGCTCAATCTAGCTATCTGGCAACACAATGCAGAACTTAGCTCTTAGGACTTTAACCAGCTCTCTGCAGTGATAGCTCCATTCTCAGAGAGCCACTCACCAGAAACTCTAGACTTGTCAACTTAGGAACATTAACAAAATGAGTGTCTTTCCAACAGATCTAGTAAATATTTTTGAGAGTTCATATTAAAACACTTTGAGTTACATGCCAATCTCAAAAAAAAAAAAAAAAAAAAAAAAAGGAAAAGTGGTTAAAATATATGGCATTTTGATTGACCAGGCCTGAGTTATGTGCTCACACCTGGACTCTGTGGGAAAGGAAAGAGAATAAGTAATGTGTACTTCCCAGAAGGAAAAGATCTTATTTCTCAACATAAAATATATGTCAAATATGGCTATTTAATAGAATATTGTGTTACCATTAAGATTAGTTTTTTAAAGAATATTATGTTTAATGACATAAAAGGCTCATGTGTAATGTTAAATTTAAAAGTAGGATATAAAATGACAAAGAGTGAATGAATGAGAAAAAGAAAATGTGAATTCTGGAAGAGAATAAATGAGGCTTTAAGTGATAGTCAAGATAAGCTTCTGCCTTTGACTGAGGGAAAATAAACAAATATTTTATTTTTTAGTGTTATTGATATTTTTACCATGATCATGTATTTCACAAAAACTTAAATAGATGGTTAGATAAGTAGATGAGGATAAGTAGAAAATGCAGTGGGGCGAAGTGTTCATGAGCATAGCTTTTGTAGTTTTGACTTTCTCGAGTCTAACTCTGGATTTACTAACTACTATATATACAAGTTTGTGCAAGTTACTTAACATCTCACACCTCAATTTCTTATAAGATGGGAATGATAGTGCCTGTTTACTTTCTCTAAGGTAGGAATGATAAGGCCTACTTCATAGGGTTATGGCAGGGAATAAATGATTCCTATAAACTGCGTGTTCGGCCCACATTTGGCTTAAAAATGTCATCATCATCAAGGTGTAGACCCGGTTAGAGGTGTGCCAAAAAGCAGAGGCATGCTTCGACATTTTATGAAAGATTATCTATTCTTAAAGGACAATCATCTAGTAACTTTTAAAAACAACTTTTGGATTGGCTTTTATAACCAGTGCCTGAATGAAGTTGACTGAGGAAAATTCAAGACAAAAGAAAAGCCAGTGGCTTATTTGTACTTTTGCCAAGAAGTAACTGAGGGCCTTTGTTCAAACACTAGGTATATTAGGTTGCTATCAGTCTGTCAGTCATCAAGGGATCAAGAGAGAGATAAAAGTTAGGTGGTTTAAGCCTTGGCTCTGGGGTCCCTTCAGGTAATTGTGCAGAATTCTTCATTTCAAAGAGACCTTTTCTTTTTTCAAGAATTTGCTTCCCAGTGAAATCTTTGTGGCCCTCATGTAAACTTCCCCAACCTCTAAGCAGGTGCCTAATTTTTTAATAAAAATAATTTTTAACTTGTGCCTATCAGATGAGAAAACGAGAGAAAAATGTCACTGGCTGCTGCCTATCAAATAATTGGAGTCCTTGTGAACGGGCCCCTAGATGACACAGCAGTGTTAAATAAAAGATAAAATGGAAACAAGACTCTTTGAATAATACTGGCTGAAAGCAATTTTCTTCTTGAACTAGGGCACTGCTGATCTGAAAACCACAAATTTTGGGGAATCATGCAGGGCCTGAGACTTTGATTATATAGTTAATAAAGGATAAAAAAAATCTTCATCTCATACAGTTGATGATATGCAAAACAAACTCAAGATGTTCAGTGACAGAGTTGCAAGAATGCCAGATAAAAAATGAAACAGCAGCTAAGGCTGTTCTTTTAACTATTCACAAACTTACACCTATAGGGTCAGATGATTTTTTTTTTTTTTTTTTTTTTTTTTTTTTTTGAGATGGAGTTTTACTCTTGTTGTCCAGGCTGGAGTGCAATGGTACAATCTCGACTCATGGCAACCTCTGCCTCCCGGGTTCAAGCAATTCTCCTGTCTCAGCTTCCTGAGTAGCTAGGATCACAGGCATGCACCTCCACACCCGGCTAACTTTGTAATTTTTTTAGTAGAGACGGGGTTTCTCCATGTTGGTCAGGCTGGTCTCGAATTCCTGACCTCAAATGATCTGCCCACCTTGGCCTCCCAAAGTGCTGGGATTACAGCACTTTGCGTGAGTCACCATGGCAGGCCAGATGATTTTTTTTTTCTTTTTAAACCACTGAACTGAGGTTTGGGGCCAGAAACTTATTTTTAGATTAATTCTCAAGAGGTCTGCGTCATCTTTATATTCCCAGAAATTTATCTGACAACAAAAGTTAAATGCCTAAAGAGTTTTCATGCATCAAAAAATCACTGCATGCAATTGAGAGTGTGTTTTAGGGAGACCCCTCCTTCGTTTGTCCCCCAGCTTTCCTCCCCTGTCATTGCCCTCTGTGTAAAGAAAGCCAGGATATCTAACTCCATGGAAGCCACTTAGCTCAAGGCTCCCTGACAGTTTGAGTTTGAGAAAAAATAAATATATTTTATATTTGTAAATGTATTCGTATTAAGTACATTCTTCTGCCAATATTGATGATGGTAAAAGGTTAGTGAAAAAAACATATAAGGAATGAGCCAGCCATTAAGACTCCAGGCAGAAAGAGAAATGTCTGGCCATATGATATAATTCCAACAAGATAAAAGGGGTTAAGACTCCATTTAATCAAGTACAGCACAGGAAGAAAAGTTCCAAAAATTAGGTTTGATAGATGTAAGCAAGAGAGAAACATAGCATCATTTTTAAGAAATGAAAGAGGAAATTTCAGAGATGGAGCAAAGAGGTGACCAATGAGATGAATCTTGCCTGGGTGGCAAGATCCACGGCACCTCCTGCCAGATTGTGCCTGTAATTGCCACAATCATTTTAGAAAGAAGTCTTGAAAACATTCTCTTTATTTATATATATATATCTTTGCTCCTTTTTGCTAAATTCCGGGAATATCCTTGGATGTGGTAAGGGTCACTGAACTTTTTCATTTCAATTTAATGAAATTCTTTTATTTATGCTAAGATTCTGTCAATGTGAATATTATTCCATGCTCTTAGCGATCACAGAGTGCTTATGCTCTGCTTATTACATCTTCTTAATGAAAAGAACTTTGCTATGGTCTTGACCTTTTTTTTCTCCCCAGATTATTTTCAGCCAGACTAGGCCAATTGAACTTGAATCTGTTTCTTCTTTGTGCTTGATCAAATCGGTAATGGGGTAGGGGTTAGATACGGGAAAGGGAGGAATAAAGACCTATGCTGTGAAAAATAGTAGCTGAGTTTAAAGGTGGCTTGACCCATAAACCTTTAATTTTATCAAGCTATGGCCTTTTTTCCCTTAGAAATTATTTATGAGTAGAAATGGAAATTTTATTCTACTAATATAATTAGGCCATTCAGGGATAAGAATGCAAGTTCCTTGGCCTTTGGGTAACGATTTTCTTTGACTGATACTCTCACCTGATCTTCAAGAAACTCTACAGGTCACTGATAGCCAGTGGGGAGGTACAAAAGAGGAACTAGGATTTCATAGGCAGAGATTGTCATGTAGCAGTAGAGCGTTTATTCCTGGTATATATTTTAGGCTACATTTTTGAGATTTACTCTCAAGAAAACAAATTTAAAGCTGAGTCTCAAAGAAATCAGGGCACTTAAGACCCAAGTTGAACCATACAAAGGCTTATCCTGCTTAGTCAGCGGTTTAGAGGCGTTTAAATCATCCATTTTGGGGACGAGGATTGATTCTGGAGCTTGAGATAAAGAAACGCAGCAAACATATCTAAAGACAAAGATGAATAAACTGAGCACACCAAAATTGCCAAGCAAAGCTAGGATATATGCATGTTCATTCTTTTAAAATTATTGTCTTTACCAAAGTTTATTTGGCTCAGGTGAATTCTACAGATAGCTTCCACATATTTAAATCCTAGAGCAACAACAGCTTGCTGAGATTGAGAAATAAGAAAATCAAGATTAGGACTTCTATGCCATCCTTAGTTCTAAATGATCTGTCCCTGATTTAGAGAGACAGTCATCCATTGCCTAACTCTTTGATGGAGAAATTCTACAAGCAGATCATGATCTCCACCGGGAGGCCAAGTCAGCGCGCAAGTTCCTTTCTCCCCTAAAGCTGGAGCCAACATCTTGACCTTTATCTATGACCATGTGTCATAGGTTGGGTTTTCTGAAAAGGAAACTGAGATAGACCATGAGGTGAATCAACAACTATAGAAGGGAGAAGAAGGAAGCGGTTCTGGAAGGAGTGATGCTGGCCTAATGACAGCCTCAGCCCAATGACCAGCCTCGTGGAGATACTTTAGAGCTAAAACCATATCTTAATGTTGTCATGTGTTGGCTGAAATGACCTGGCATTTGTATAAACACTCCATCAGTCATTTGAAGCGGGCTGCTTTCTTAAGGGCATTGCCTTAGGCAAGAAAGTCCTCTGCAGCTGAAGCCATCCCTGAAGGGGCTGCCAGCTGACACTTGCCTGCCAACAGCAACCTTAGCAGCTGGGACAAGTCTCTCTTGAAGGGGAACTTAAACAGCAAGTTCTTTCTCAAAAGGGGATCGACATAGGGAATCACCATGGCCACCACAACTTCAATTTCTGTTGTACTTACCTGTGTTGGGTAGAAAAAAGTTGCATATAAAGGTGGATCTCTTGGTGCACAAAAGATAAGTTAAAGGAAAATTTATCGTAATTTCCACGTAATTCTTGAAATGTTTATAATGTTTTTCTTTATAAAAGAAGGCTTTCTAGTCATTTTCCCCCAAGTAGTAGTATAAAAATGCCTTGATCATAGAATAGATGTATGTATTCATGATTATAGACTTATTTCCTCAAACCTGGGAGCTGTCAGTTGAGAAAATTTACCTTCAAGAGGACCTCAGGGCAGCTTTAAGTCTGGATGCACGGCAGTGTAGTCAACTTCAGGGGGTTAAAAATCCACTTAAGGTATTAATAGTTTCAAGGAAAGTAGTTTCAAGACCCAGTATCTAGGACAAAAGGGTCTCTAATATTCTGTAATTATAACTTATCTGGTGTAAGTTCTACCCCTAAAAGACCACTTTAAGTAGATTTTTCTGCACATCCTTGTGGGTGTAACCAAGGATCACAGTTGGAAAACAAAAGGAAGGAGTGTTGTTTGCCTGACCAGTGGCACAGAATTTTGTCGAAGCATAGGAAAGCAGGTAAATAATATCTCTTTAAAGGCCTTCCCTGGGCTGAGCTCCTTTACCGAACTCTCCTGCACTCTTTGGTGAGCGTAGGTGATTCTATGCTACCTAAACCTAAAATCAACATCTGGGAGAGCATACCGAGTTGATCTCATCCAGGACAATCCACTTTTTTCTTTATTAATTCCTTATTTAGCTGAACTATAAATATTATTAAACATTTGCTTATGAACTGCCAGAGCACCATGCTGTTCAACAGATGAGGTTGGTGTGTTTTAATTTTATGCACTCTGAACGTGCTTAGTTTAGCTCCTTCTCTGCACTCCACATTCTTTTAAATTCCAGATATTGGAGTTTTCCCTTACAACCCAAGGCACAGATTTTCTTATTTTTTTTTTTTCTGGTGGGGGGCAGGGGGTTGGTTTGGGGACATGTGTGAAAGTTGGAGGATTATAGAGGTGGGAATGGGTTATGACACATTTTCATTTGCAGCTGCTATGACTCCCTAGCCTTAATCCAGCCCAGATCTCAGCGGAAACTTAACACCACTCTGGTGACCCTGGAATTGCACCAGAGCTTCAAATCACCAAATAAGGTAAGTCGTTTGTCATCTGAGCCATAAATATTTACATCCACTAGTGACAAATGTATAAAGAGTGTGGAGTGACTGTGTAATTTCAGCTGCTCTCCTCAAGCCTGTCAATAGTTTCTCTTATCTCTTGAAAGCTCCAATGACTGATTTCTGCTGGCTGAATAAGAATGCACTCTGCAGCTTGTTAACCTGCTTTAATTTTTCATTTTGACCACATTAGTCACCTAGGAAGTTTTTATTTTCCTTTTAAATTTAGGGCCCATTACACACATTTGTTGGGGCTGGGAACCATTCAGCCCCCTCCTCTGTCTCCCTCATTCTATCATTTGCTCTATCTCATTGTTTCTACAAATCCAGGAGATCATCCCCATTTTTGTTTCTTCACTTTATTGAACTAACAGCAACAAAACAATTCAACGTTTTTCTCCTTCCCACACATTCTCCACCCAACTTGCATATAAGTGACTTAGCAGCTTAAGTCTTAATAATATCTCTAAGTAATTCTTAGACATAGACAGACAGTTCCTAAACCTTAAAAAGTGACCATACCACAAAGTGCTTATAATGTAAAAGTATTTTCCAACAAATGCCTACAAAAATCTTTCAAATATTAATGGCCTGAAACTGATCATGTAAAGCAGATCCTGTTTTACTCTTCTATCAAGAGGTAGACTACTAAGAAAAATAAAAAATCAGTTAAGATCACGCTGTTGGTCTTTCATTCACTAAATCATTATGCAGAGCTTGCATTTGTATGTATTTACCAAATAAAGAACTGCAAGGGTCAGATAGAGTGATAAATCCATATTTAAATGAATTTGAAACATGAGAACTGATATTATGAAAAAGTTTGGATAATTCAACATTTAAAAACCTATCTTTTTTCTTTTGTTGTAGGAATATGTTGACTGCTATTGACTAACTTCATGTATACCTTTGTCATTAGGTGAAGAAAAATGGCTGTAGATTTCCCTGAAATGGTATAGTGGTTTGATGGCTAAAATTCAATGCCTAAATGATAATTAGATTTATCAGCCTCTGTGGGATTTTTCCTGTAGGGAGAATTTGGGTTTAGCAAGAACTTAACAGAGCCTCAGAAACAAATGAGTTGATAACTTGCAGAAATGTGAACCCCACCTGAAAAGAAAGACTCAACTAACATGATCTCCTAACGATTTCCTAACACTCCAGCTCAATAAGGACTACACTTTTCTTGCTCCCATACCATTCTATCTATATTCTCATTACAGCACCACACTGGAATTTGAGCTCCTTGATGCAGGAGTCAGTTGGTTCATTACAAAATCTCTAAAATTCAACACAATACTTTGCAGATAATTTGAGCATAGAAAATACTAGTTGAATGGATGAATGAGAAGGGAAGTTGAGAAAGACAAAAAGGACAGGATCTTAAGAGAGGGAGTGTTAGATCTTTTAAAATTAGAATTGACAAGTGTCTGGAAATTAGCCCTTTCTTCTCATCTTTCTTATTAGTGCCTGCTTGTGTGTATGTGTATGTGTGCATGTGTGCATGTGTGTGTGTGTGCCTGTACATTATAGCAACCAATTAGGACAGCTCTGGCTTTAATGTAGCAGTGACTTACTGCAGAGACACAGAGCTGACTTAAGGAGACATATATTTGTATCCCTAAAAATTATTTGGAATCTAAATATCCAAAGTTAACAGCCATGTACAGAAGATAATTTTCAGTAACACACGGCTGGTATCCAGGGCCCAGTGCATAAGTCACCTCTAGTGTACAATTACCTATTGACCTCCTATTTGCCTTCAACTTTCTGAATATTCAGAGCCTTTCTAATGCTTTCTAGCTGTACAAAGTTCTTCCCTTACCACTGGTGCTTAATATCCTCAATGCTCTCAAATAATCTCTTCTTCCTCTGCCTAGCAAAACCCCCATTTCCTGAATTACTTATTTTCAGCTTGATATTCATGTGATTATTAAAATAATTGTCACTATGACTTAGAGATGTGATCTTCCCAGGATATTTGCTTTTAAAAGGAGGAGTTTGCTAGTCCAAATTAATTTCTAAGTGCTCAAATATTTCTATGAGAAGAGATATTTTAATCTGAATGACTTCTGGTGGCTCTTTTCTACAGATACCTCTCCTGGCTAGGCACTCATTCCCATGTTCATTCAATAACCCCGCCAAATAGTACAGTATAGAAGTCAGCACTGTTCAGTTTCATATGGTCATTCTCTGCATTCCCTTAGGTTTTTTGGCAAGTGTCTTTTTTACCCTGAAATTCTCAGTTAAAAAAAAAAAAAAAAAGAATTATATTTAGGCAAATGCAACAAGGCTTAAAAGGGTCATCATTCAAAATAGGAATCAAAATGGATAAATGTACAGTGTCATAGTCAACATTCCGTGGAGGCAGACAATCTGAGATTAAGACCTAAGACCTGAATGCAATCATATAACCTCTTCCTCACCGTTTCCTTACCTGTAAAATGGGACCGTTTATTCAAGAAATACCAATAAGCACATCTATATGTTTAGCATCAGTGATGAAAAATATAAACTCTGCCCTTGTGCCTGAGGGTTGACCTGCCCTGTCTATCACAAAAGAATTTTGTAGGAAGATCAAAGTCGGCATATAAGAATGTGACTCAGCAACTGAAAAACCGTCTATAAATAGATACAATTAAGTATTCACCATGCAAATGGCTACTTATAAGAATGGTAAACAGTGATGTTTAATATTCAGTGAACATACAACTAAAGGAATAGGCTTTCAAATGTTCTAAAAGAACTTGCCAAGAGGGTATATGGAAGTTCTGTCTTATGTTTCGTTTTTTGTTTGTTTGCTTTGTTTGTTTGTTTTAAATAAAGACTTAAATGCCAAAAAATGGGCAGGATGACCACTTAAACTCCTTCCTACTTTTCCTTTCTGTAATCCAATGGCAAGCATATGTTGGTAACTACAGCTGAAGATTATATTTGAAAAATAGTGATACCCTGTCTTTATATTTTATCTGAACATGCTCTAACCAGAATCTTTTTAAGTAGTCATCTGCAATTTAAATAAAGCCATTTCAGTTCCTTTCTTTTGAACTTAAAATCTCTGGGAGTGAACAATGACAAACTCCTCTTATAAAACCTGATTTAAGTGATGATACATTAGTAAACTAGATAATAATTTATGTTAATATATTGCCAAAGCCTTACATTTCCATTCAAGAACTTGCAATTGAATATTAAAGCTCCAAGAAAAATTATAATTGGGCAGGTGAGTGAGCAAAAAATGACCAAATGCCTTTTGGTCTGAGTCATACGTTTTGTGTTGAAATTAGGTTCTGGGTAGGATTGTTTGCAATAGTTGCAGGTTTTCCATTTGCAAGAAGGCAGATTTTTTATTTCATCAATATCCTCTCTTTCCTTATTGCCCCTGAAAGGTGCCAACAATTCTAGTTACACGTGTGTGTATAATGTTTCTACATTGAGTTGATTCATTATATTGTATCAAGCTTCAGACAAGACTTCTACCTGCTTTAGTACAATGGAAACCTGTTCTATGTGACTTGAGAGAAACAAAAAAAAGAACTGTGGATCAGAGTGTCATGAAGAAAACATATTGCATATCCTGAAACACCTAATAAGGTTGCAGCTAGGAGGGTTCTCGAAAATATTAGTGACACAAGAAATGTCTTTGGGAATATCTTCATCTTATATATATATTTTTTTTTCCTGAAGTGCTTCATTATTCATATATTATGAACTGTTCATAGGACTTGGCTTAGATCCTCTCCTTCAGGCACTTTGGTCTCCAGTGACTTCTTAAAGCGGTCTTAGCACATTCACAAGGCTTTTCATTGCAGTCCAGCCTGTTTGTAAAAACGATCCATCAATATCATGTTCAGATGACAGTCTATGTAGAACCTGCCTTTGCTTAAGCAGTCTGTCTAATGCTGAGAGCGTAGAATTCTATCCAGGAATGACATCTTGAATAAGTTTGGGTTGGGGCATATTGCATTCTTCTTCGAAACTATTTTTTCTTCTCTTCAGACATTTCCTTGCTTTTACAAGGCTGTAAAAATGGGAACACATTTTTCTTTCCTTTGAAATGATGCTGGTCCCAGTTTTGCTCTTCTCTGGGGTGCAAAATAATTAAATCTGCATGCAAAGAAGGAAATGTTTACAAAGCCATGATTTTGATGTCATGTTCTATATTCAACCCCAATATCTATGACAGCCCATTCAACCTCTGCTTCTTGACATCAGTCAAATTATCTCGGTTGACATTTATGGGGACTATCATTTATAGGACTTTATGGTTGTCTTCTACAATAATATGCAAAGGAGTTCTCCAAAAGGTAGTTTCGCAACTCTTATCCACATTCTGACTGATTCTTATACTTGCAGGAGAAGACATGACTAATTAGACTGAATTAAAAATAGCCAAGAAAGCTGTCAGTGACAGATATGTATTACTTCATGTTCATGTACTAGTTCGGGTTCGGGTCCAGATGCTGAAGATATAGCACACTCTTCTCCCTTTTGCAGCCCTTAATTGAACTTCAAGTTGGTTTGTGTATTTTTGGAAAGTGTTAATGGTCCCCCCCCCCCAAAAAAAAAACACTCACGTTTTATTCTTTTTAACATTACTACTCCACTAGTAATCTTTTCCTCTCCCAGGGTGGGCTGGGCTGACACGCAGCGTGCGCCTTTTTCCCTAGATGAGAGGCTGTTGAAAGGGGTCTCATCATGTGTTTGTTGCCTTCAGTACTCCTCACTGCATGCCCTAAGTTAGCTTATGTTTTTAATAGTCAAAACACAAACAGTTCCCCCAAAATATGATTTTATATTCTGGGCAATTGAGAAGAGGAGAACATCCAAGAAGAATATAAAATATTGTTTGCCACATACCTTTGTAGTCCACAGTAATCCTAACCTCTCATTCTAGATGGTAAAAGGCTTTAAACAGCTTACTTGTTTGTCAAACTTAGAAAGACTGACACCACACTTGGATGTCTCCTTGTGGAATGCCTATGAGTGTATTACTCACTATAATTACATATTTTTTTTTAAAACAATCTGGATGCCAAGCCTTGAATTATATATATGCAGAATTTCATCTATTGTTAATGCTCTCAACAACCCTATGAGGAATGAACTATTATTTTCCCTATTCTCCAGTTATTGAAACTGAGATTTAAAGCGATTTATTTTTCTCAGATAAAAGAGCTAAAACATAACTAAAAGAGGACTATGTAGGCCAGTTTCTTCTGCCCCCAAAGTCCTATGATCTTAAATGCTTTATTACATTGCATCCTTAGAATCACAACATAGGAAAGACTTATTTTTAAATCATCACTTTATAAATGATGAGAGTAAGAGCTTATGAGGTAGTGCTTGTTCCTTATTATTTAATGGCAGACCCAGGATTCCAATGTGAAGTCTTCTAACCTTTGGTCCACATTCTGGGCAATAAGTCCTCTAGTGATAACAGCAGATCCTTGAGAAATAATCATGTCAAAATACATTACACAGATAATGTTCAGGTTTCATATTTGTCTACTACCTTGTACCTCACCTAACAACTAACCAATCATTCATCATTTATCATATAGTAAAATACAAAATTCTGAAATTCTAGAGTAAAAGAAGCTTGACCACACTTCACCTTGAAGTTTCTGTCCTACTTCATTTCTACACAAACACTCCTATCATATTCCTTTACTCTTATCTTACAGAACAACCTATGTGCATTTTTCATTGTACAATTAATCCTGTTTGTTCCTCTATTTACTTTTCTCCAATTTTATGAATTATAATTATCATTATGTTCCAAAGGACGTAACTGAGATTTGTAGAGGTAGGGTAAATTGCTTGACTTATTTAAATTGTAATTTCCTTAAAGAAAGCTGTATGGTATCATAGAGAGATCATGAGTCTGGACATAAAAGGGAACTAACAACAGATAAATTTGGTGAACTTTTTTCTACTTCTCCAAAAAAGCAGTTTTCTCGTTTGAAAAATTGGATTAATAATATCCAATACAATGAATTGGTAGGGTCAAATGTGATACTGTTAGAAAAGCACCCAACACATAGTAGACTCAAAAATGTTTAGTTTTCTTTTCCTTTATAGTCCTTAAAATTGCCCAAGAAAAGTTTGCTGTTAGGCACAACATTTTTAATTCAAGGATTTGTTAAGATAGAGAGGAGCCTGAGCAGACTGTCTTTGGCCTGACACTTAAAAATGCTTAGGGTCCAGTCAGTGATGTGGATTCAAATGGAATGAACCCATTTAGCAGCAGTGTAAGTGAGTTCAGCCACTACGGAAAGCAGTTTGGAGATTTCTCAAAAAACTTAAAGCAGAAGTACCACAATCTACCAATCCCATCACTGGGTACATACCCAAAGGAATAGAAATCATTCTACCAAACAGGCACGTGCACACATATGGTCATCGCAGCATTATTCACAATAGCACACATATGGTCATTGCAGCATTATTCACAATAGCAAAGACATGGAATCAACCTAGATGCCCATCAGTGGTGGACTGGCTAAAGAAAACGTGGTACATATACATCATGGAATACTATCCAGCCAGGAAGAAATGAAATCATGTTCTTTGCAGCAACACGAATGCAGCTGGAGCCGATTATCATAGGCAAACAAATGCAGGAACTGAAAACCAAACATTGCAGGTGGGAGGAGGGAGAGAATGTTTCCTACTATTTAGTAGCAAAACTATCAGGTACCTTTCAAGTACTATGCTCACTACCTGGGTGACGAAATCATTAGTACACCAAACCACAGCAACACACAATGTAACCATGTAACAAATCTGCGCATGTACCCCCTGAATGTAAAAGTCAAAAAGAATATTTTAAAAATCTCCACTTTTCACAATCCCCTCATACTTATTGAGAAAGCAGGCACACTAAACCATTCCCTTATTTCTTCATGAAGGACTATCACTCCAGAATGTAACATACGAAAGAAGAGAGAGGAAGAGAAAGGAGGTACCTGATGAAAGCACAGACCTCTATTTGGCTTGTAACCATGGGGAATCTGGGTTGTGTTATTAGAGCTCGGGCCCAAGTGCTTTTATAAGGGAAAATCTTCAAATACTGCTCTCTCTAACACACAATTTTATTAGATGATAATAGAAACTGGATTTGCATTATGATAGAGTTGTTTGTGCTGGACTTCAGTATTTTAATAATCACATAAGTTAAGCATTCAAAACTTCAGTGGATAGTGTTTGACAGAAAGATAGGAAGAAGAAAAATATCTAAATCACAAAGCATTCAACTCCCATATTTTAAAGCTTTGACTGGTAAATTTTCTTACACCTATCTCTCAGCCAACAACAATAATAATGGCAATGAACTGTTATAGTCCTCTTATAGTGAGCACCATTGCCCCTTTCATAAAGAAGAAACTGAGGTCGAAGGATTGAACTGTGTTTCATGGTCTCAGTGAATGAACTGAATAGTGCCAGACACTGGAAAATGTGTTCTTTTTCTTTTCTAAATCAAAGCATCATTCTGGTTATATGATAACTTTCTTATCTGCAATCCCTGCTTCTCAGTCTTGATAACCACAGAAGAAGCTGATTTTTTTTCTATGTGAAAGCAATTTAAATCTCTACTTACAATTCTTGTATAAATTTTGTTAAGTAAACTTCCTCTGTATAAGAGACATAGGGAATATTCAGAAATCATTTCCTAAAGAATTCTTTTACCAGTAATTTGTAAAAGTTGCTGGGTTGCTAAGCTATGGTTAAGGCATTACTAAGAGTTGTGTTGTTTTGAAATGAAATTAGTAAAGTTGAAAATTACTCCCTGTTCACCTCCAGTTACTCAGGTCACCAACTGTATGGTTTCCTCAGGGTCAAATATGTTTCTCTGCAACTTTGTGGTATATGTTGAGCTTCAAAGATAAATGGAAAATCTATTAAGTGACCTAACTTGACTTTTCCCAAATAGAGGGTGGCTTGTGTATCTGTCAGGGTAGGCTAGGTTTTGCTGTGGTAACAACTCCAAAAGCTCAATGATCTGACACAATAAATAGATTTTCTACTCAGGCTATGTGAACAAAACAGGTCAGCAATAGGACTGTTCATTATAGCAATCCAAGGGACCTCCATCTCATAGATGCTTCAGCTCAATCCATACTGCCGCAATTGTGTGCTAAGTGGAAGGTTGCATGGCACATCTCACATTGGCTCTTGTGGCTTCCACCTGGGTGAGACATGCATCACTTCTACCCATTTTTTCACAGGCCAGAGCAGACCTCATTACCATGCCTAATTTCAAAGAAGGAAGAGAAGTACAATCTCTCATTTGCCTGGAGGAGAAGGTCTGGATTATACATAAATAGCCCTAGTGCCTACCATACCAGGTATTCCAGCTTCACTTACCTGATGGTTTGGGGCCGTTTGCTTTGCTTCCACAATAAAGAGGGTCAAACCACCCACTTCAAAAAAGCCTGAACTTGTTTGTGCTGGCCCATTTGACCTTCAAGTTTGTGGAAGCTGCCATGGCTTATTCATCATGCTTAGGATATGAACTTGTTTTAACTTTTTGTCCAATCACTCTATGAATGAAAACAAGTAAATCTTACGTAACGGTAGAGAGTTGTTGAAGTTACATTTGGTAAGATGCTTGGTAAATGTCAGTCGTTTAGGCCCCATGAATTTCTCCTTATTTCATCCACTGCACTTCCTTTTGACTGGCTTGCAAGTAATAGGATAAGCATGAAGACTAGAATCACTTTCCAAATTTGAGAACTGTCACTCTCTTCTCTCTCATGGAAAAAGATGAAGGTAAGATCTAGTGACAATTACTTAAGCTATTTAAGGAGTAGTTGCTGGAATAATTTTCTAAATTAAAGTAGAGCAAATATTTGAGTTTTTAAGGTAAAAATACCCTAATATGAAAGGACAGAAAAACTGGGTTGCAAGATAAGATAGAGTATCAATTAAAGAGAAGTATATTGCTTAAATTGGGCAATAACAAAAGACATAGACAGAGATAATTGAAAATAAATAAGAATATTTGAGTGTGCAATTGTACCTAAAGAAATATCATTTTAAATGTTAATATTTTAAAAAAATAATGTTTTTACTATTTTGCTTAAATGGTTATTCTTTGTTAAAAAATGAAATATTATAATCTATATCTAGGAAAGTTGTACTTATTTTTGGTGAGATTTTGTATTTTAGATTACACTATTTTCTGGTTCCAGGGCAGTCTCATCTCAAGATCAGAAAATCAGAACTTTTAATTGCTAAATATGAACACCAAGTAATGAGGTGAGAGTTAATGATAAAGGAGCCAACGACCCTCTGAGAAGCTTTTATTTCTGTTTTTCCCAACATAACAATATTGAATGTCATGTAATAGTTTTGTCCTTACACTCCAACATATGTGATTATGTGACAGTGATATATTTTTATATCTAAGGTAGCTAACCCGTTTTTGGATGCAATCCAAGACAGCTTTGGGATATTTTAATTTTCTTGTACAGCTTTTAGCAAAGCATTAAAAGATTGATATTAAAATTGTATTTGGTTAAAAGAACTTGGGATACTCCAGTACTATCTTAACGCCATCAACTTCACCCCACAAAGGCAAATATATGTGCCAAAGATAATGTTTACAAATTAATATTATTCCAAGATTATAGCCCTAAACTGCAATATATAGTTCCTATGAACTAGGCATCCATTTGTGCAGACATGCTTTTTCCTAGATAAAAATCATTCTAAAAGTGAATCCAAAGCAGGCCCAACCTCTGCCTTTTCTTCTTTTCTCACTAAAACAGCACACTAATCATAAAAGAGAAAAAATAAAAAGTTGGGCATCTCTGATTTGGGTAGGCCTTTGGAGGTGGTGGAGAACAGGGATATTGGAAGGAAAAGCATAGACCTTGTCTCACCTCACTGTTTTGGCATCCCAAGAGAAGAGCTGAATTACAATAATACATAGGATCATTATGTGTCTCTTTGTTTAAACTTTAGGATGGAGTAGGATTAACCAATTGGTATTGTGGTGTAGGTGAGTTGTGGAAATATACTACATATGCTATGGTTGTTCCGCATTTTTTAAAATCAGTTATGTGATAAGTCTGTATTTATTGACAGAGGTTAGAAAGGAGTGTTTATAAATTCAAGTGCATGGCCAAGAGTGCCTTCTACCTTGCACATATCTGAAAATTTTGCCTTGATTCATTTTATATTTTTTTGAGGAAAAAGTGAGATTAAATATGCCAACTACTTAGAATAAGACCTGAAACATAGTAGGAGCTTCATAAATACTTATCATAATTATTAATAAATTAAGAATGTGTATTATTTGATCTAAGGATAAGTACTGCTAATGAAAAATGAAGATACACTTACTTAGGATTTCCCAGAATTTAAAGCCTTATTAAGAAGTTTGTACATTACCTACTATTTTTAACGCTTTATTTTGGTTTGAGATCTGAGGACTGATTATTATATACAAGCTTCTTCTAAAACATGCCAGCCTTCTTAATGTAATTTTCTATATGTCAGTTGGTGTATCATTAGATAATGGGCTGAAGGGTATAGCAATAGCATCTTAAGTGGTGATACAAACTCTAAGTGCTTACAGGGGTTCTCTTTTTTTATATTCTGTAAAACCAGTCTCTATGCTGCCATTCATTCTGTCAATTTGAGTTGCAAGTGACACTCTGTGATTAAAATTTTTAAGTGCTGACATTTTTATATTCTAATTTCAAAATTCATTGATATGTATTTGCTGAAATTGATGTGTTAGCTGTACTTATTTGAGCCAGCTGGTCCAACATAGATTTTTTTTTTTGAAGATTTTAAAATACTAGGCTTAATAAATTCTTTAACTACTTTTTCACATTTCATTAAATTACACTTGGAAGTGCTTGCTGATTAGCCACTTCACAGAAAAAGCGAAGTTAAAGTTATTAAAATATCTTCAATGCCTAAGAGGAAGTATGTTATTTAGAGAAATAACAAAAACTGAATTGCTTATAATTTTACTCATTGAATGTTGTCCTCTTCCCATCCGCTTTCCTTCAATAGTACTGTAAGTATAAAAAAATCTCGTACTGTACTTGAAGGATTTTGTTCTTTATTCTTGTATATTTTTACAAATGCTAATAGTCCACATCTAAATATAATTTTATGTGTACTGGGAATATGTTCTTAAAATCAGCTTTATAAAATATAGCATGTCCTTATTATTTGGCATTTTTAGACATGAGAGGTATCATGTATACCAACATATATTATCAATTTTCAAAAAATTAGAACAGGAAAAACTTTAAGCTTTAGACTTCACATAGTGCAATCTCTCTTTAATGATTCAGAAAGAATTTAAAGACTAAAATGTCACATGGTCAATATTATAAACTTAATTTGTCTCCAGCACTTTCTCACTTTTGAGAGATACCAAATGAATAGCACACTCAGTTAATCAACTGTAATGTTTATTGTCCTTTTAGGAATTCTAAAGTAGACAAGTAATTCTCAAAATGTGGTCCCTAGACCAGCAGTGTCAGTGTCGTCAGAGAACTTTGAGCCTTTCCCCAGACCTACTGAATCAGAACCTGGGGGTGGGGCCGGGCACTCTGTGTTTATCAAATGCTCCAGGTAATTCTAATGCAGCTAAATGTGAGAGCCACTGATTTAGAGATTCACTATGGAGTAAAAGAAACATGAGCTGATGACCTTGATCTTGGTTTTATTGACTACAGGGTAGCAATGCCAGGTATTGGGCCGTCCCTTTAGAGTAAAGTGTGGGTCTTAAGAGGCAATAAATTTTAAAGGAAAAATTTTTGTCTCCATTAAGGTCAGAAGATTGTTCCAAGGCCTCACAAGGAACGTAGCTGCTGATTAAAATTGTTATGAACACAGAACCACAAAACAATCCCTTCACTTTGGCTTGGCTTTAGTTTCAGGATATCCCAGATGGGTGGGACTAATTCCAGGGCTTTGGTGTTACAGATTCCCCAAGTTTCTAAGGAGGTTCACTTGGATTTGTGCTATTCCTTTGGCATGAAATAGGGGGTGAGGAAATACCTAAGGTTTTTAAAGATTAGAACTGAGAACAATTGTAGGGATTATAAAGAACATTAATTGAGTGTAATGTTACTAGATAAAATACAGAATGCTGTGTTAAATTGGAATTTCAGGTAACCCACAAATAAATTATTTAATATGAGTATGTCCCATGACATAATTTAGGCATACTTATACCAAAAACAGTATTTGTTTTTTATCTGAAAATCAAACTAAACACAGCATCATATATTTTTATTTGCTAAATCTGGCGATTTTAATTGTCTACTATGCCCATCTAATCTTTCCAATAAAATACTTACTGTATTTACCTAAACTAGATATTTGCTGTTGTGTTGATAGGTTAATTTGTAATTTTAAACTTACCAAATATCATATTTGTCTGTGAGGGTGTTGCCAAAGGAAATCAACATTTGAGTCAGTGGGCTGCGGAAGGCAGACCCACCCTTTATCTGGGTGGGCACCAGATAATTAGCTGCCAGCGAATATAAAGCAGGCAGAAAAACATGAAAAGGCTAGACTGGCCTAGCCCCCCAGCCTACATCTTTCTCCTGTGCTGGATGCTTCCTGCCCTCAAACATCAGACTCCAGGTTTTTTCAGCTGTGGAATTTGGACTGGCTTCCTTGCTCCTCAGCTTGGAGACCGCCTATTATAGGATCTTGTGATCATGTGAGGTAATACTAGTTAATAAACTCCTCTTTATGAATACATATATGTCTTTATATATATCTATATCTTTATATCTCTATCTATATAGATATACATACATACGTTAGTTCTATCCCTCTAGAGAACCGTGACTAATATAGAAGGCATGGGTTGGCATTGCCTCCAAATTAGCCTCATGACTGGCTGGCTAGTAAACTTTAGTATTTGCAGTTCAGTGTGAATAATTGAAACTAGTCCTTATGTTTGGGAAAAAAAAATCATTAATATAGCTTCTTCTCCCATAACTCTTTGAGTCTGAGGCATTCTCTCCATAGGTGCTGTCTTATTTTCTGTTGTCATAACAGAATATACAAGGAATACAAGAGGAATATACAAGGAATACAGAATATACAAGGAAAAGAGATTTATTTGGCTCATGGTTCTGGAGACTAGGCTTCTTGTGAGGGCCTTCAGGCTGTGTTATTCCATGGCAGAAGGCAGAAGGCAGAAGGCAGAAGGCAGAAGGCCAAGTGAGTACACAAGACAGAGAGAGAGAAAGGGGGCAGAACTACCTTTTATAACAGACCTAGTCTTGTGATAAATAACTCACTCCCAAATTAACAACATTAATCCATTAATCCATTGATGAAGGCATAGACTGTATAACATAATCACCTCTCAACTTAATACTGTCACAGAGCAACCAAATCTCAACATGAGTTTTGGGAAAGACATTCAAACCATAGCAGGTGCCAAGGTTTGGCTTTCCCTCCACTACACAAAAATTGGTGTTTCCTATTCCTGCAGTCATCATTGTGTCTTTAGGCAATCATCTTCTATTTTCATGCAGACCTTTTTTCAGAAGGTTTATGTGTAAATGAGGCAGGACAATTTTACAAAAATGACAAAGACCCATCATGTCCCCCACTTTGGGTATATGTTGGCTACTGTAAGGGAAGTTGGAGAGAAAGGTCATCAGCAAAGTTGTTATTATCCTTATGATACAGAATCATGTCAATCAAACAAGAGAATGTAAGTAGCTGATCCAAAATTAAATTTGAATTACCTAGACCATCTTTTGGCTAGGCTGCCACCAAGAGAGTTAAGAACCAGGCTTTCAAAACCCTGCTATCAAGGGAATGAAAGAAGAATCATGCCTAGGAATGGTCAAGGCAGAATCCTAGATGATCTATATAGTTCCCACTCCTTTCATCTTGATTATTACCCAGCAAGCAGTCAAAGGGAATGACCTCTTTCAGAGACAGCCACATTCAGTGACCAAACTGCCTTATTAAGGAAGAGGTGAGAAGAGTAGAGTTGGAAATTTTCCTATGTTGATTTTTGGGGAGATCCTTTCAATGCTCAAACTGACCAGGTGCCTGTGGATGTTACAGAGCATGGGAGCCCATTGAATACCTTGACCAGCAGCTCTCTAACATCAGAAAGCTGAAAACATGACACAGATTAGGATCAAAGAACCATGGCAGTGTGGCCAGAGTTGGCTGATTGAACTGGAAGAGCAACACCATGACCTGAAAAGGCATTGACAGCAGTGAGGCAACACTTTAGCCCAGAACAGTTAGTAAAAGTTTCAACTGAGTCAGTTTTCCAGGAATGAATAAAAGCCATGCCTCATGTGTTGTGGCCTCCTTCACTACTAAAACACTGGTCAACTTTGGCAGGATTCACAGCTTCTGACATGGATTCGTAACTTCTGCATCAGAGATAGAGAGTCCCTTACTTTGTTCCTAGTCTATAATAACGGGTATGGTGCTGTGTCTAGTAGCATGATGGATCTGGGCAACAGTGGTGACAATTGGGAGTGTTCAGGTTTGATTCTACTCAGTCTTCTCAGAGAATGAGATCTTACCATGGGCATCTACATGAGTGAAGAATTGCACCCTTGCCATGATTTATATCCATTATTCACAGCTCCAAAAAGTGGTATCTTCAATTTGCCAGTTTGTGGTTTTCTACAATTGCTAGTCCATTAACAAAAAGTCAGTAAAAATATAGCAGTACATCAAAGGAGCAGTAGCCAGAGCCGTGAGAAGAGCATTGAGTTTTGCCCACTGAATGGACCGACCCCATCCGTTTTTCATTCTGTATAGCGGATACTGAAGTTGAATGGCTATAGTAGTCCAATGGATAACATTAAGCTTTAGCTTAGCTAAACTATCAATGAACCCAGTCAAAGCTTTTAGGGAACATCTGTGAATCGAGGACTCTTTGGGGACAACTTTTCTTTACATAAAAAGAGTGGAGATAAAGTTTCCCACAGAGGGGTAACTGTGAGCTATTCTTGTAAAGCCAAGATACCTCTGAGGTCAGGGGAGTTCTTAAAAAATATCATTAGCATGGGAAAAGCAAGGCTGGTTGATAACTCAGTAACTTCCCATCCTGGTAGTTACTGAGTCTGAGTTGACACACACTCAAATGGAAACACCCAGCAGTAGCGTTACAAGTCATCCGTGGGCCAGGAGTTCAGTTTTGGCAAGACCCCAGGAGCGAGCCAATACTTGCTTCTCAGAAAGGGTGGTAGCTGTATCACAGAAGCAATGAGTCCAAACCATAAGAAGCTCCCCTAAAGAGAGGATTTTTTCCTCTGATAGGATACGTGACAAAGCCAAGTCACAGAGACTTTCAATGTAAAGGAACTTATTTTGTGGCTTTATTTGGGTTAATAAAAATCTTCATTGAGAAAAGAGGGTTCCAGAATATCATACTTTGAATTTGAATTTGAATTTCCCATTATGATTGTTCCTAAGGGTTTTTTTTTTTTTTTTTGGAGTGTGGGGCCCCAAATGTAGAGTGTACCACAACTTCCTAGACAATCTGTTAATTTGGACCCCACACAAAACATGCTGATTTGTGGCTTAGCCAATATAATAAACCCAGTAGAATGCCCCAAGTAGAAATACACTGTCCCTAATAGTCAAACAGTTTAGTAAGGTGCAGGGCCTCATTTTGGTGGTAGAAAGCTGAAGCAGTATTTTTTTCTTTGACTGCTAGGAAACTGACATTAAGAATCTGCCCATATATGGAGGTTGCAGTGAGCGGAGATCGCGCCACTGAACTCCAACCTGGAGGACAGAGTGAGACTTCATCTCAAACAAAACAAGACAAAAAATAATCTGCCCATATAGTCTCAGGAAACTTTACTTGGTGACTCATAAAATGCCTGCTTATTTCAGTGGGGAACAATCTTCCAAGGCTACTTGCTAAACAAACATCCTTAAAAGATAGTCCAGAAGAAAGGACAGTCAGTGCCTCTGCTCACAACAAATGCAAAAATGTGAGTGACCCATGGAGAATTATCTCTCAGTACTGCACACTAAAAAGGGCGAATTTCATTTCATGTAATCTAAACTGTATATTTTTTAAAAATCCATTTAAGCTTTCATTGAAGAAATCAGAAGGATGGGAAGGTGATCTCAAAGTTATTTCTTCACTGTCCTCAAGGGATTAATTTCCTCTGTAAGATATTTTTGGGTTTTGTTTATTTTTTTTAACATACAGTTGGATTGCAAACAAAACAAACAACAAAACGTGCAGATCCTTAAGTGAAAGGACCTAATAATGTACATACTATATACTCAAATGCCATTAGCACTAAATTTATTAAACTGAATTCATTCACTTCTACACACCTTGAGATATATATTGAGATTAGGGAATACATATTGCTCGATATTATAATTGCCGCTTATTTTCAGAAAAGGTAAAATGTATGATGATCTGTTTCTTAGTATTCCAAAGGATCCCATATACTCAGGAATAAAAAGTCTTGAATAATTCCATGAGAAGAATGGAAGTTCCTGTCACTGATTGAATATTCTGAAACTCAATATTTTACTTAACATGAAAAGAACTTATTCTAGATTGCTCTATAGACAAAGGGTTTCTGGGTCTTTGGCCCATATCAGTGGTTCTCAACTCTGACTGCGTGTAAGAATTACCTGGGGAGCTTTAAAAATAATGATGTCAAACTCCATGCCTCAGAGTTTGACTTAATTGGTCTGGGGTGGGGCTTATGCCTGGTGTTTTAAAACATTTCCATGTTATTCCAGGGTTACAGCCAGGATTGAGAACCTCTGACCTGTGCAATGGAATATGCCGCCATGTAAGTTTGCTGTAGCAACTTGGTCTTGTGAGAACATTTTAACTCAGAACCTTTAGTATTATATAACTGTTTGAAAAAATAAAAGTACACAAAACAGTTAAGACATTTTATGGCTTCGACTTTAAAATTCGGAATGAAAGGTGAGACTAAAAGTATGTCATTAATTTATTTCAGCAGTTCTTGATTTGGGCGGGATGGAGGAGGCAAATCGGAACCACCTGGGTCCTTTTTTTCAAATTAAAATAGCCATGTTCCCACCACGAGATCTTAATATTTGAAAAGGCATGTGAGTTGGGGAGGGAGAATTGTATAATTTTTAAAAGTTCTCCAGATGATTCTGATCCCCACCATGGCTACAACTAATTCAACTTTTGTAGAAAACCACTGGCTTACTTCTTTTGCTTCTAACTTGCCAAAGGAGTTAGATCGATGTTAAAAGGATCAGCGGTCAGCCACAAGTTTTTACACTCTTGTTATGTGATCAGGTTAATCCTTTGGGAAGCCTCAAAATACACATCTTGTAACAGGAATGCTATTGGTTAATAAAGACACCACAAATTATAGCAATTTAGGCACAGACATAGCCAAAAGCTTTCCTACTTTAAAAAATAAATTTATTCTAGGAACAACTACAAACTTGTGATTACTCTTGGCAATATAAAATTTATACAAGGAAAAGGAATATCATGTTAGTCCACTCCATGTATCATATTCCGGAACCTACCTTTCTCAATAAAGTTTTTGACTAATCCAGATAAAACCACAGAATAAGTTCCATTATATTTAAACCTAAAAAAAGGAATTTTAAAACTTCCTTTCTATGGATACACTATATATGTGTCTTGCTCAGAAAGATAAGTCAGAGGTGTCTCCCTCCAGTTTTCCAACCCCTTGCTACTCAAAGCGTGGTCCGTGGGCCAGCAATATCTTACTACCTTGGGACTTGGTAGAAGTGCAGAATCTCAGGCTCCACCCTACACCAACCACGTTGGAATCTACATTTTAACAACATTCCCAAGTGATTCATATGCACATTAAAATTTAGGAACTACTGCTCCAGCCCACTGTTTCTAAGACAATCAACTAAACCTCTGCCCAGAAACAAGCAATAGTGCCCGTAAAATGGCAGTAGAACAAACAACATAAAAAATAATTTGTTTTATCAATAACATAATTCTTTATAAAGACAAAAATAAAATATTTTAAGATCTCTAGTTCTCACCCTAAACCATTGAGAGGATCCTCACACATTAAAATGGTGGGATTTTCATCTTTCTCGTTGAAAACAGCCAATAGATGATAGAAAGTAAGCTTGTGTTGGTGTTGGTAATAGTGGTATTATGTGTTTTGTTGTTATTTCTTTTTATTTCAGTTTTCCATTTCTATTTTGGAAAGCGAATACAAGAGGCTGTAATTTGCTAACAAGCAGAAGTTCAAACTGCTCTTGGGGGAAAAAAGAAGAAAACACAACCACAGCTTCCACCTGTTCTTTTTACTTTGAGGCAATGCTATGTAATCCTATTTATCCCGGTATCACTCATCAAGGCTAAAGGGGCAAGGAAGGAAGGCCCAAACTTAAATTCAGTCACTTTAAATCAATAAATGGCCTTATGTTCTTTAAAATGATAATGAAAATCAAGTTATTGATTTCCAAAAGCAGCCTCCACTTAAATATTAATATTTATTAATATTAATAACAAAATAGCAACAATACTAAAATAAGCATTTAAAGAACTCATTCTTTCCCACTGACACATCTGAACAGTTCATCATATGGGATTTTTTCACTTTTATTGTCCTCTTCTGTGTCTCCTTCAGTTATTGTACTATGACCCTCATGTGAGAATGCTTTCATATTATTTTTCTCACCCAGTTAAGTGACAAATATCACTATGAAGGTAAAACCCTACATTTTCTCTTAAGATCTGCACAGTAAGTATTTTTGAACTAAAGATCAATATATCATATGCATAACATTTTCATGAACAGGCCACCAGAGGATCTTTTTTTTCTTTTCATAATGTATAAAACGCAGAACTTTAAAATTTCCAATTTCTATAATTTGGGTCTGGATGGATAATTATGTCACTAATAAACACCGTGCCTATAAATAACATGTAGAATTGCATTTAGTAAAACCCTTGAGAAGCTGTGCCAATATGTGAACCATGTATAATGTAAAAGACCAAGCACTAATAAAGACCATGCCTTATAAAGAATGCAGTGTGGATTTGCCTGATATACATAGAAACAGGTCTGCACTTTCAAAGTAACACCTTGTGCCAAAACTCATAATATGAGACGTTTGGCTCAATGCCACCACAGGAGATTCTACTGTTGTTTCTCTGCAATGGCCTTAGTCCAATCTCCTAATCTCCATGAAAAAAAAATGATAGAAAAATGAAACCACTAAAACAAGAAATTAGAAAAACATGTCTAATCAGGTCATTAGTTTTTTTTGTTTTTGTTTTTGTTTTTTTTGGTTGTTGTTTTATGTTTTCATATGATCACCTGTCTTTTTCTTCTTTCAGAGAAGCTCCTTTCCGTTACACATTTAGGTGAGAAAAAATGGCCTGACTTTCATTAAGTTCTAATTTAATGATTCTATTTTCCTAAGTCTGTTCCAGTCTAATTGTGATTTCATGGCCATATCAATGGTAGGAGAAATAGAAGTTTATGAAATGCTACACTCTTGGGAAATGGTAGGTGGCCGGGATAATTTTTATCATTGCAAAAGGAAATTTAAATGGAATTGGGATCTAAAAGTAATTGGTCTAGAATTTATGATATAAGTTGGAATTAGACTATTGTAAAACAGATTAGTCTTAAATTATAGAGATGAAGTTTTGGTTGCAATAAAAAAATTAGGAGAGGACAAAGTATTTCCAATAGTGTCCAGCAAAGAGTGTAACACCTGTTATTGATCAAATGAACAAATTAATTAATAAGAATTGCAGCATTCTATCATTTCGAATTGGAATTTAAAAAGCCAGTTAGATATCCTAGAAAACCAAGTGTTAATTTAGAACTTATATTCTAATTATCCTGGCTAATCAAAATAAATTGCAAGTTGATAAAAACCTCTTTGTCGTATTGCATGCTACTTTTGGCAATTGTTGACATACTGGACCACATGCTACTTTTAGTGTTCTCTTTTTGGAATTATGGAATGCATAATTCCTTTGTTTTCTTGAAGTTTTACTTTACTGACCATCCTTAATCCTTTTGACAAACATTTCTGCCTCTATTCTGTCATTAAATGGAAGAACCATCTAAGAAAATTCTGAATTTGTATCTTCAGCCTGTATCTATCTTCTAAGTTTGAGTTTTTAGCACCAAAAGCTTAATTTTCTTACTGACTTTATGTCTCATTGGCTAATGGATATTAAGCTTCACATATTTAGGAGGACAATAAAAATGAATCCCTAGTCTTTTCTATCTCAGAAAGTGAGGCCATCATACACCTAATTCTTTCAACTAAAAACCTAAGAGTTATGCTTAATTTCTATCTCTTCTTTACCTCTGCGCTCTGTATAATCCATTAGCAATTGCTGTTACTTGTATGTCTATAAAATGTCTTAAATCCTTTCATTTTCTTCATCTCTACCTTCAGTCCTAAACCCTCATCATCTTGCTGCTGAGTTACTGCAAAAGCCTCTGTATTCATATGTTCACTCTTTTCTACTTCTATTCCATTTTCTTCACAGCAACTAGAGTGTTATAATGATTGCTACCTTGCTTAAGGTAGTTACATCATTTTCCATTGAACTCAGGAAAAAAAATCAACCTAATTCTTAGACCTGTAAGGTCTTACACATGCTACCTCCTGCCTACCTCTCCAGCTCTGTCTCATGTCACTGTCAGCCTTTTTCTGCATGCTACAGCCACACTGGCCTCCTTTCATGTCATACATTCCAGCATATTTCCTTTTACAGAGTCTCTAATTTGTTTTTCTGTGTCTGCAATGTTTTTTCCCCTACTCTTGCTCTGTGCCTGGCTGGCTACTTCTCACACTTTAGGTCCCAAATGATACTCTTGACTTCTCTGACCACTCTTTCTGTAGTAGAACCTTGGCTCTCAACCATTGCAATAATACTCTGTCACATTCACTGTTGATTTGCTTGACAGTATGTATCACAATCTCCAAATATCTCCTCTCTTTCTTCCTTCCTTTCTCTTTTTCTTATTTAAATGTAAGCTGCATGAAGGTAAAAAGCTTACCTGTCTTGTCTGCTGTCTTATGCCCCGCATATTGCAAAAGCTTAATAAGTAATCATTTCATAAATAAACGAGGCTGTGAAAGAGCACTTCTCAGTAGTAGTTCATTTAAATGTAACACTCAAATAACAATACACTTTTTCCTAATGTGTCAAAAGGTAGCAAAACCAATAGCTTTCTTTGTCCTATCGCACTATGTCTAAGATTCTTACATTGTGTGAAATTACAAAGGACTTGCTATGGTTTGAATTTGTGTGTTCAAAATTCTTGTTGAAACTCAATCCTCATTGTAGTGGTATTAAGAGGTCTAACCTTTGGGGAAGTGATTGAGGGCCTCCATGAAATCATTAGTGTCCTTATAAATGAGAATTCACAGAAAGTGAATTCTTTCTTGCCCTTCCATCTTCCACCATGTAAGGACACAGCATTTGCCTCTGCTGTAGGACATAGTCACAAGGCACCATCTGAGAAGGAGGGAATGGGCCCCTTACCAGATACTAATGCCAGTGCCCTGATCTTGGACTTCCCAGCCTCCAGAACTGTGATAAATAAATTTCTGATCTCTGTAAATTACCTAGTTGGTGATATTCTGTTAGAGCAGCACAAACTAAGATAGGTCTTTCTTCTCTTTGAGATAAATGGTGATGGTAATGGTTAGGAATGATTACCTTAGCCATGTCATTTGTGTTCTTTAAATATGGTAATACTTAAATATAAAGTTGCTAATATTCCCCTAATTATTGTGTTTAGGTTGACTATATCTTGAAGACAAACTACATAATAACAAATTATAGTATCATAATTATTGTTATTTAGGATTTGTTGAATTCAAGTAGTAAGGTTAGCTCTGTACAGAACAACTGAGAAAAATACAGAACGTGCTTCAAAAAGCTATAGATGATTCAAGGCTTGCATTTCTCCTTTTCCTACATCTCCATTTTCTTTCATTTCCTTTCCTTTCCTTCACCCTTGTAAGGGTGTGATATTTTGAGCATTCTCAGTAGTCTCTCCAGCAGATGTTAACATGCATATGCTAATTCAACACACTTCCTTCCTACTCATTCCTAAATTCATAATAACTTCAGTGTTTTCCAAACAAAAACACTCCAACTATCCAGATCACAAATACTGATATATACTTGGCAAAAATTTAGCTGCAGAGAAACTGCACTTGTTTCTCCGAAAAGTTTTGAATTTCCTCTGAAATTGTTGAAGTTTTGATCTTCAGTTTTATAAGACTTTTCATCCTCAGTGTGTGGGTGTCTGGAAAGGAAAAGATTTCTATCAGATAAAAAACAAAACAATGTGTGCTTTTACATAATTATTTAAAACTATTCCTAAATGTGGAGAATAGTTTATGTGATAAATACTCAAGCCAGTAAATAAAACAATATGCAGCTGTGGCCTAAAAAAATCATCCTTGAAGCATTTCTTCCTGTAATTACCCATTTTTTTCGGAAGGCATTTCATTTTCCATATCCTGGATTTATATATTTCTTTATTCATTTTTTTATTAATTTAACATTTATCAAACAGAATTTTGTACAGTAAATTATGATATACAAATTGAAAAACACAAAGGTTATTAAGGTGCAGGAGCTTACAGTTTAAGTTATTAGGGCATGGACATGTGTATGAGTCTGCTTGGGCTGCCATAACAAAATACCATATGCTGGGTGGTTTAAACAACAAAATTCATTTTCTCACAGTGTGGAGGCTGGAAAATTCAAGTTAATGATTCTGGTAGGATTCAGTTTCTGGTGAGGGCTCTCTCCTTAGCTTGCAGACAGCTGCCTTCTTACCATGTTCTCATATAGCAGAGAGAGAGAGAGAGAGAGAGAGATCGAGAGAGATCGAGAGGGAGAGAGATCTTTCCCTTCCTATAAGGCCACAGTCTTATCAGATAATCTCATTTCTCATTTAATCTAAATTATCTCCTAAAGACCCTGTCTCCAGATATAGTCACACTGGGGGCTATGGCTTCAACACATGAATTGGGGAAATAGATGAGGACACAATTCAATCTCTACAACATACTCAGCTATAATTCAAAGTAAAAGCAATGAGGGCCATTAAGAAATATAGTAATAGAGCCGGGTGCGGTGGCTCAAGCCTGTAATCCCAGCACTTTGGGAGGCCGAGATGGGGGGATCACGAGGTCAGGAGATCGAGACCATCCTGGCTAACACGGTGAAACCCCGTCTCTGCTAAAAAATACAAAAAACTAGCCGGGCGAGGTGGCGGACGCCTGTAGTCCCAGCTACTCGGGAGGCTGAGGCAGGAGAATGGCGTAAACCCGGGAGGTGGAGCTTGCGGTGAGCTGAGATCTGGCCACTGCACTCCAGCCTGGGCGGCAGAGCGAGACTCCATCTCAAAAAAAAAAAAAAAAAAAAATCGTAATAAAAGTATTTCAATTGAATTTTAAAGAATGAATAAGATTTTATGAATATTTCACATTTGGTGAGAGAAATAAAACAGCATGAATAAAGTCAAAGGTAAAAATGCATGAGAAACTGTGTTCAAAATACATAGAACAGTTAGCCCAGAAATAAAATGCAAGAAAGAGAGTAATAAGAATAAGATTAGAATGAACCATATATTGAGGCCAATTTAAGAAAGACCATGAATGTCGGGGTAGCATACATACTTTATTCAACAGGAAATGAAGAACCATTGATAATGTTTAGGTAAGGGAAATGCTTGATTTTATGTGCTTTTATAAGATAAAGATGGCACACAGGATGGATCATAGGGAAGTAATTTAGATAAAAAGAAGTCAAACAAATAACATGTTATAACAGACTACCCAAATGGTAATTAGGGGGTCTGATAGTTAAATAAACAAAAGAGAAAAGATATGAGAAATAATATAGAAGTAGAATGAGTAAGACTTGGAAATAAATTAGACATAGAAGTGAAAGAAATAGTGGCTCTAAACTTTGATCCATATGAGCATGTGTTCCTATGAACAATATTAGACCAGTGAAAGGAGATGCAAGTATGAGAGTAAGGTTATTCAAGGCACACTATGTATGTAAATATATTCAATTGACAGATGGTAATATTAGACTTAACTGTAGGGGTGATGGTGGGAATAGAGGGTTAGAGAAAGAATTCTAATGGCTCCTCTGAGCTCATTGTAGTTCCAGGAAATGCCCTCTAGTAATTTAACTTCTACAGAGTTTCTTAGTGTTTAAAGGGTCAGTGCAAGTAATTTGAACCAATTGTTATCTATTAGTATTTTTTTCTTTACTCAATAGTAAACAGTTTATTATACAATAATAAAAAGAAGAAATTCATGAGGTGTGTACTAATATTACCACCATTTTGCAATTGAGGAAATTGAGACCTAGAGTAATTAAGTAACTTGCCCATGATCACAGTGTGTGAAAGGCAGATCTGGGATTTCTAATCAAAATCTTTATCCTATAGTTACATCCCACCATAAACCTTGAATCTCTGCCAACCAATGATTTCAGGAGTCATTCATGACCTGAAGTTAGTCTAATAGTTCTCATCCTGGTGGGTGCACAGAGTGTGGGTCATTTGGCTTTCACATGTCTACTGAGCTTTATTTGTCACCAATGACCCTATGTTGTTTACTAAGTGATGTTTGATTTATGCTGCTGCCCTTGGGGCTCTGCTCTATTCTTTTGGTTGGAGCCTCACCTATTCTGGCATATATTTTTCCCCCTTTCTCAACAAATTATACCCGGATCTACATAACACTAGCCAATAGCTTGGGATTTCCTTCAACCCAGTTTAATGGTGATAGAAGCATTGCTCTATTACTCATCTCACTTGGCTTACAGATCCTCTACCCCACCCATCAGAAATAATCCTATTAAAAACAGCTGACTAAGAGAGAGCTGAGTTGCTACCTCTCCCTGGAGGCCAGACCTTAACCCTGGCTGGCTTTATTCCCGCTTCTTCATCATTTCTCTAAGCCTGTTGATGAGTGTGGTTCCTCTTGTATTATACTGGGCATGACATAATAAAATTAAGGTTGATATAATCAGGAAGGTGTTTAACAGTCTTATCTCGATGAGCATATTACTACTCAATAGAAGTAATCTTTTTCCACTCAGATGCCAAGCAATAATTACATTTTGCTTTAAAGAAGCATTCTCATTAGAGATTTTCCATTAGTAGAGCACAGGATGCAATAGACAGATAGATGACTGACAGATGCACAGAATAGTGTGAGAAGATAATGTACTTAGCAGAAGAACAAGGGACTTTGAAACTTGTTTTGGGACACTGGGCAAGCAAATTTTCATGTCAGTTTACTTAAATTTAAAGTGAAAATAGCAACTATTTTGTATGACTTTTGTGAGGCCTAAATGAGATAATTTTTATAAAATACCAAATATTTTCTACTTCCTGAGATAGTGGGTCAATATAAATGGCAGTCATTATCATCATTGTTATCATCATCACTTTTATTATTAAGCAGAGCTTCACTTCATGACAAGAGAAGCTATTTCTTAGTGACAAGAACCAGCATCTGGTAATTTTAAGAACATTTGAAAAGAAAACAACCTTCAATATAGATGATAATCATTAAATTTAAAGTTCACTTTGAGCAATTCTAAATAGAAAGATGCAGAATTTTCCGCAAAGAAAAAAAAAGTTATATATTGGAATAGAAACTTATAGAAAAAAATGGTATACAACATCATGAAGAATATCTACAGAACCCAAACAATGAAAGACTGGGAGAAACCCAAGCTGTAATAACAAATAAAAAGCGAACCAAACAAAAAACATCATGAATTGTTTAGTGAGGAAAATAAAAAATTAATATCTGAACCTTGCTACATCATGTTCTAGTTTATATGATTATGTTTTAGATACCTTGATCATTTAGCTATATGCACTTTTCATTCTGTAGTGTATATTGTTTTCTTTATTGTTACAACTTTACATTGTCACATGGACAGGACAGACCTTATTTGTCCATTGTAGCCAAGATTTTCTAGCCTCAACTAAAGAAACTATTGACTGTACCCTTGTAGAGTGCGGATACTATTAACTGTTTAACCAAGGGATCCTTTCAAAAAACCCCTTATGTAGTATTGAGAACATTGATCATCTAGTTGTTGCTTTAAAAACAGGGATGAAACCTGTTGCACCTTGTAGAAAGTCTATCACTAAGTAAAGGGTAAGTTAGGCTGCAGTAATAACCCCAAAATTGTATTGGCTTACAACAAAAGTAGGTTCATTTCTTACCCACATGACCTGTCAGTTGAGAAGAAAATGCAGCTCTGCTCCATGTCTATTCACTCCAGGATTCTGGCTGCTATTGCTTGTCATCTTAGCAGGAAAAGGAAAAAAATGTTTTGTTATCCATGCATTGGTTCTTACATCTTCTCAGATTCTAACCTTTCATTGGGCAAAGTAAGTTTTGTGGCCTAGCCTGACATAAATGGAAATGGAATGTATAATATTCCCAGGAAGGGATAGCAAACTTTATTTTCTTAGCAATAATACAATCTATCACAGGAAATCTCATTACCTTTTGTCCCACAGGAGTGCACATTTTAAAATTATTTTTCCTAGTTATAGTCTCCTTCTTTCTCATATTTCCCCCCACCCCTGTAAACATGTAACATTTTAATATTTTAAGGTGTATTGTTGCCAACTACAATCCAAATAAAACATTATTTTTATGTTAAATGATGTTATTTGTATCATTATTACTTTACTATCTAGGAATCCTAGAAGGAGTTGAAAAATGAGCTCTAATTAACACTAGATTTCCCATGCATCACCAAGCATGTGTGCACCCCTTATGGTCAGATTTTCATTCTATGTAAAAACTTGATAATTTTACCACATATCCCTACAGGGATCGCTGTCACAATTCAGAAGAAGGCAGTGATAATTTCAAGGAAGTGAAGAGCATTTCTGAACCTTATTTTTAGTAAAGTACTTAATAAAAAAACACACAATTTAACAATGCCATTTTAGGTTAAAGTATCAAATGAGGCTTACTTTTTATGCACTTAAGAAGTTCCTATGTATGTGAATCTGGATAACCAGACACTTTGATTAAGTCAACTCAATCAGGTCTAAGTCTCTGATATGTCTCCTGGGTCTTATGTAGAAACCTCTCATTCTATGCCAGACATCAGAGGCAACATCAGAAAAAAAGGAGAAGTGAAATATTCTGTGGCAACTGTAACACTAAAGAATAATGCTAAAAGACACTTCCTTCTAACTCTTCCAAGTTAGCAATATATATTTGTTTCTCAACTGAGGTCTTGGTTTAAGAGTTTTCTGTATGAGAGAAAAGACAATATTGGAGCAGGGAATGAACCATTCGTGGGCTCATACAGTAAACTCCTCCTATTTTTCTTCTTATTGATGCCAAATAACTGAATCTTGCTCATCCACATAAAAGAGTCTAAAATCAATGGATGGTGAATACAGGACAATAGCAACCATAGCAATATAGTGCATTACAGTGGTCATACACACACACACACACATACACACACACACACAGCTCTGATAAGAAAGGTGGTAGAGTGTAGTGGTCTACAAAATTTCCCTGTATGTCAAATCTGGTCCAACTCCAGCTTTCGTGTGACTGTCACACTAAGAATGGTTTGTATATTTGTTAAAAGTTGAAAAAAGTCAAAAGAAAAAAATATTTTATAAAACATGAGAATTACATAAAATTCAAATTTCAGTGTCTATAAATAAAAGCTTTATTGCCACAGACACACTTTGCTTGTTCATGCATTGTCTATGGCTGCTTTGACAGAAACCACAGGCACATGGTCCACAAAGCTTTACAGAAAAAGAATGCTGACCGCTGACTTACAGCAATTCACAAAATTGCTAAGAAAATACTTGATAATCTCGGGCATAAGCCCCATAACATAAAGATTTTTGGTAAATGAATGTTGTCTTCACTGTGTGCGTGCACGTGTATGCGTGTATATTTTAGAGAGTGTATTTAATATGGACCAGTAAGATTTTTTTACCTGGCTTGACACATCCCTGATACAGACTCGTTAGACAGCATTTGTGATCCAAACGCTGGCTTCCTTGCCCGCAGAATCTGAATACTTTATAGATTTTCTTTGATTGAATTGCTATAGTTTTTTGAATTTGACTCCCAGACTAAGATTGATCTTCAGGCTTTAAGATTATTTAATTGACAATGAGGTTTTCTGATTTCACTTTTCAGATCCTATTTCAATTATTGAATATAATGACCTTGAAGTGTTTCCTTCTAGTTTCCCCAAAAAGCTCATAATGTTAATATCCTATTAATTTAAGAATTAATTTGAGAAGATAATCCTCATTTCAAGCATTTGGCAATAAGTATGTTTTCTAATATTTCACTTTTAAAATATAATGCTATGTAATCATTTTCAGACAGGTTTCCTTTCACTTACATTTGAAAACAAAAATTGAAAATACATTTCAGCAATCTAGTACTTTTATTTTTTAAAATTCAACTAATTGATTAATTGTTCCCTCTAATACTAAATGAGAAATGTTACTGAAGTTCATGATTAGATTAGGAACTTTGGAAACGGAATTATGTAAATGCTTGCTTTTTTTTTTTCCTATAGAAGACAGACTCCTTACTCTTCCAAACATTTATCAAAATTTATTTTATAAATTCGTCCATTACTTTTAAAAATTCACCGATTTTAGTTATATCCATCACACTGAAGTTCCTATATGGCACTGCTGTTGTTGTTTTCCAAATAGTTTCTTCATTTGTTTACTAGTATCTTTCTATTATGAACATCAAAGTTCATAGCTTGGTGAAGAAGTTTCATGAGTTCCTTTTTGAATATGGCATAGTAAAATATAAGGTCCCATGAATCTAAAAAAAAGATTAGCATAATATAAAGAGGGAGGAATAAAATTGGCTAATCAAGTACATCATTATTTACCAGTTTTGTCTCCTGCTCCCACTTGATAGCAGGCCTTTGTTATGGAGAAATCTCTAAGTATATTTCACGATGAGTAATCTTCTTTTGCTGCTAACAGTAGAAGGGTATTTTCTTGAATCTGCACTGTGAGAATCTGGGAATAAGGAAGAAGGGGCTGGTTTTCCAGTGGTAAAATCTACAGAAGTGTTTTCTGCCGACACTGTGGCCTCCAATAGTTTCTCACTCTGAAGCTAATTCACACTCAGACTCCAGCAAATTGTTAAAATTGCCATATAAATGTTTATACCAATTTATGGCCCCAGAGGCTTCCACTTCACATTGACAAATCTTGGCTCTTACTGTCTGGATTCATACGTCTCCAGATTTAGGGTATTTTGCTTTGCAACTTCAAGTTTCTACGGGTTCAAGACAAGTTGTTAATTTTCAGTTTGATCATCTTTTTTGTTGTTGCTGTAAGGACAAGAGTGACAACTTCAACACTCTTTACACATCAGAGATGAAAATGAAAGTATCTCTCTTCCATTTTGGGAAAGAGGTCAGGGAATAAATCTTTCTTTCTTAAAGTTCAAATATTGTCTATTGAAAATGGTCTTTCTGGCTAAAATACATGCCCTCCAAGATTTCTCTATATCACGTTATTTGTATTGTTCTAATTGATGGGAGCACTCTAATCCCTAAACTGATCCCTAAGCTATTGGGATTACAATCACTAGTAGCATTTGGATTACAAAAGTCTAGAAAAAACCACTACCAGAATTGGAATGTACATGATTGAAAAACAAATATTTATTGTGTAAAGCCACCATCATGCTTTAAATAAGATAATTTCTCTATAGTTAAGAGTATATGAACTATGCTTCTTGGTTAGAAGTACCAACCAGTCTTGGAGAGAACAGACTGCAATCAAATTCAGATGAATTATTGTTGTATGCTTTTTTACTTAAATAGTTGCCAATAATATAATAAGTTTTTACAAAATAAAGAAAATTAGGCAATGATTGACTTTTGTTTGAGGGATAATAGGAGAAAAACTAGACCCGACGGAAATTTGATCAACCTGAATTGCATATGATGGTCCTAGATTTGAGAAGTAGAGAACAGAGAAGATAAGACAGCTTGTCTGAATATGGTTGACCACTACCAATATCCCACAGAGTCCATGTCTCTCTGCTCTCTGTAGTTCTAACATAAGGTAAATGCAAGGCTTTTAAAATGTAGAAGTGTGTTTGTTGGTAGGATGAACAATCAAAGATTAGCTGCATACCCCAGAAAACTATTACTTCTCCCATGAATATGGAGGTAATCAAAGATTAATATTCCCTTCACAGAAAATGGAGATGGAAAGAACATGTTGGCATAAATCTTGTGTATAAACCAACAGGAGTTCAACAGACTTAAAAAGCAATTTAAAATAAAATACTTTTCAACTCTTGATTTACATTATATAGGCAGCCTAACTATAAACTTGACAGTTCTCTTATTATAAATGAACTCTCCTATGGTTCGTTGAAACATTTTCCTACTTCTAAGCCTAAACCTCTTCATAAAAATAAATTAACATTTTGGTTTGCAATACTGTATTGTAGATCCTTTGCTTTACAAGCAATATAATATCTTTCATTATCCCTCAAACACTATAGACTACTAAATTTGTGTTTATTATACTTCATTTAATCATTAGTATAAGCTGCAGCAGCCAAGAACTTCAATTTGGATTATTGGCAATTACCTGCAACACTGTAGATAGGATAACAGAAATAAGGCTTTCTCTTTGTGACCCTTTTCAAATCAAAGTACCAGTGCTCATAGTCTGAGTCTTGCCACTTCAAAAGACAACATGGAAAATTAGAGTAAAATTATCAACGTACTGTGTTTTTCCCCCACTTCTTTTGGGAAAAGTGTTGATGACTAATGTGGCACCATTGTTAGAAGCATGAATTTCAGAGTTAAGTAGAACTTGAGTTGAATCTGTAACTTTGCTTCTTCCTAACTGATCTTGCACAAACCTTAACCTCTCTAAGCCTTTGTTCTCTTCTCCGTAAAATAGAAATAGTATTATTTAACTCACAGAAACATTTGTAGTACTGCAAATGATAATATTATTAATGTGTTAGCACTGAGTCTAGACTATAGTAAGCATTCAAAATATGTTAACATTATTTTCATAGGATTATTTTAGCCAGGAGCCCTAAAATTTGTAAATTTTATTATACTCCAGGAAATTTAAGATAGAAAAAAATTTGATTATTGCAATTATTCAGGAAAGGTTACCTTATACATTGATTCATTAAATTTTAGTCTCTGACATTCCATCATATATTTGTGTATGTGTATGTACTTATGTTTATCATGCATGTACTTATGTTTGTTGTGCATGTGTGTGTGTGTTGGAATATCTTTTTTGGGGGGTGAAGTTTATCAATACAAATTGCACATCTGATTATCTTATCATCTGGTGTTTTTTTTTTAAATTCATCCAGAAATAAAATACCAATTTCTTGTTCTGGTACTTAGGACTCTCTGTATTCTGAGCTTCATATTCCATAGTAGGAGGGTTAGTGCAGAAAGTTTGGTACACTTCCTATTGCTGCATTTCATCCCAAGGCAATAATAAGGGCTCATTATTTCCTTCTTCTACTAATATTTTGGATACCCTCATTCTCAAACTACACTTTTACTGGTCTAGGTTGCTTTCTCCATAAGTTTTGAAGTAATTAACTTGCTACTAAAGAACTGGTTGGTGTCTTTAAGAAATGGTTCCCTTAAAGGTACTATTAAAGACTCAGTGACGGTCTCTGATATTCATCAGGCTTAGTGAAAGGAAGGGCAAGCGCTTAGGTTCACAGATAGCCTCCTTCCACCATATTTATTCTGTTCATGGGCCCATTGTACAAGCACCAACATGGCTAATGACAGAAGCTGGTTTACATGTACTGGCTGAATCATTCTGTCCAGTTGGTTTTCCAGCAGCTCTTCTGTAGTGAGCGCTCTAGTGAGCATTGATGTAAGACACAAAGATCTGTAGGCATAGTGCCTGTGCCTAGAGGTCCATGTCTAAGTCTTCTATTCTCTGTCTCAACTCTCAGTCAATGTAATTCTGCCATTTTACCTCACTTATTATAGGCTATCTGTGCCTCTGAACTTCAAAGAGCCACTCCATGTTCCTGTGAGGATATTAAATCCTAAATCGCAGAAGTCTGACCTATTTTTAAGAAATCTACCCTGTCTTGCCTTGTATCTCAAATGCTTCTCAGTGCAACACTCTAGGATCACCTTCATACGATAACATAAATGTTATCTTATTAAGTGTCATTAAATACTATAAATGCTTCAGCTTTTTTGGTGAATAATTCATACCAGTTAGGCCAGGATAAGACTTGATGCTAGTGATCCAGAATTACTAGGGGGAGGCAAGTACACAGAGCTTGAAGAGGATAAACATCCTCTGTCACACATTGACCTCAGATGAGACTTCGGAGTGGTTTCCAAGCAAGGAGGTCAATGCTCTCCTCTTGCAATCTTGAGAGACGTAGGCAGTCAGCTTGGACTTCTAGAACAAAAATATCATAGACTGGGTGGCTTAAACAACAAACATTTATTTATCACAGCTCTGGAAAGTGGTAAGTCCAAGATTAAGGCTCTGGAAGATCTAGTGTCTAGTGAGGTCATTCTTCCTGGTTTGCAGGCTCTTCTCATTTTATCATTACATGGCAGAGAGCAGAAAGTTAGAGAAAGCTGTCCCATCTCTTCTTCTAAGGACACTAATCACATTTATGAGAGCTCTCTCTCATGACCTAATTGTCTCCCAAAGGCCCTACCTCAACATGCCATTACAGTGGGGATTTGGGCTTCACCCATGAATTTGGTGAGGACACAAACATTCAACACATAACATAGGGACTGAAAGTTCTATAGCATATCTACATGTTAAATGTCTCAGCTGAGGTCCCAATGTCTCTCTTCTCTATTATGGCCCTGACTTTGGCATAGGTTTTCTGGAGCTGTGAATTTAGATGTGTTAGTAATTGCACCTTTCTTGCAATCAAATGGTGGGCCTAATTTTTAGCACATGTTATACTTCAGCTGCAGTAGATGGTCACAACCACTGCCATGAAAGCTTTCTGCATTTACAGCCCTGAGTAGACAGTTGTTTGACCTAAGCTGTCATTCTTTTTCTGCAAGGCTTTTATGTCAGTTATAAAAAGTCAATCTGTTGGACAATTTTTATATTTGTTCTCATATTTTTAAGTTAGGGAGAATTGACTGTTAAGCTTTACAATGCGTCAGAATCATCTGAAGGGATTTTTAAAACACAGATTTCTGTACCTCAACCCATGAGTTTCTGATTCAGCAAGTCTGGGATGGTGTTTGAGAATTGTCATTTCTACCAAGTTCTCACATGATGGTAATGCTGGTGGTTCAGACACCACGCTTTGGGAACCAGTGTGTTAGAGCTGTTAAAAGCCAGAGCTTTCTCTTCTCTGTCCCTCATCCCAATTCACCAGAGATGAGAATCTATATGATTATGATGCCACATCACACCTGGATGATAATATTCCACTTCTCACTGGAAGTAGGATCCTTGTTTCCATCTGATCAGCAGGCAATCCGACTCCAGATTATCATCGAGAGAGTCTTTTCTAATGCCTCTACTGAAACCAACAGTTTTAATTTGGATTCCCCTAAAAGTAAACCCTAAGACAGAGATCTGGATGCAAATAATGGGGGATGTATAAATCTGGGCCCAGTTAGGACATAGGAACTACCCAGGAATTTGAACATGGAAGATATATTAGTCTGTTCTTGCACAGCTATAAAGAAATGCTGGAGACTGGGTAATTTATAAAGAAAAGAGGTTTAGGCCTGATGCAATGGCTCACTCCTATAATCCCAGCAGTTTGGGAGGCTGAAGTGGGTGGATCACTTGGGCCCAGGAGTTTGAGGCCAGCCTGGGCAACATGGTGAAATCCTGTTTCTACAAGAAATATTTAAAAAATTAGCCAGGCGTGTTGGTGCACGCGATGTAGCTAGTAAGGAGTAAAGAGATACTTGCTCTTTACTCACTTCTTTATATCATTTCTCTGGTCCAAATCAGTGCATTCAGACTCAATCCTGTTACTCTGCTGCTTCTTTTATCTCCTAATCCCTATTGCTATAATTGACTTTCAGCTAGTACATAATTCCTTACATCATTGCTTTGTTTTAATCAGTTATAAGTTAATGCTCAGAACTATCTTTAGACAAAGAACATAGGAATAGAAGATATAAGGAGAAGGAGCTATCTCTAAGGCTGAGATAGAGTGCCACAGAATGTCTTCCAGTAGAGGGCCACTGCTCCTGCAACACACACACACATACACACACACACACACACACACACACACAGACACACACACACACCCCTTCACCAGGGCTAAAGTCCAGACCTTGCTGAAGAGGATGCAACTCTGGTTCAATGTGTTCATTGAGGTTGTGTAGGTGCCCCAAGCAGAACAAAGGGAAGTCATCCCCATAGAGGGGTGCCAATGTCACTTTACTGTGAAGTTGTTATAGGGGCTGGCATGGAAATCATTCATGGAAGGTGCTGTGCTGGAGGCACCATGCCTCAAAACCACCTGAAGAGTGTGCCAAGAGAAGCTGCTCATGGAGAGGCGGCTGCCAGGTGTGTACAAGCTTCCTGTGCTGCTGTAGCTTGCCTAGAGGGACACGCTGAAATCAGGAGAAAACTCATGGCCTCCTCAGAGTGTCTCTCTCTCCTCTCTCTCTCTCTCTCTTTCTCTCTCTCTCTCTCTCTCTCTTTCTCTCTCCACCAACCTTTACTGAGAAAGCTTAACATTGTGCCAGCTAGTGGAGGGAGAAATTTTATAGAGTCCAGCTTCGTTATCATAGAGCAGGAAATAAAGGGTAGATTTGGAGTTGAGAGGCAGCAATAAATTAATAACTGGCAAAGGAAGCAAAGTGTGGGAGTGAAGAAGTTAGATATGGAAAGGAGAAAATTCATAAAACCTCCTTTTACAGGCAGATTACTCTTTGGGGAAACTGGAATCCATGTCCACTGGCTATCATCTAATAGAATTTCCAGGACACAACTCAGTCACCTCATAAAAGGAAAGAAAGCTGAAGTTCTTACAAATTTCCTTTTCTCATCCATAACTCGAGGATCACTCCTAGGGTTGCTCCTTGGCTTGCGCTCCTGGCATGCCCAGGCAAGCCAAGCTCAGACCTGTGGCCTGAGAACGACCTCAGGCAGAGAGAAACAGGAAGCAGTAGGCTCACAGGGACACTGTGTGAAGTTACCACTCAGACAGGCCAAGGGGATATGGGTGGTGCAGCATCTTCAGCATTCACTGCGCCATCATAAAATCCTAAAAAAAAAAAAAAAAATTATAATTCACTCAAAACTAAAGCAAGCAGAAAACAAAAGAAGTATATACCCAAAATTCATGTTAAATAAAACTGTGTAGGCATTTCAAATGGTCTGTATAAATTCCACAACTTTTGTTCAAACTCTAAAACTCTTCAATAATGATAATGAGTTGTTAACAGTTACTGAATGTTTACCATGTTCCTGGCACTGAACCAAATAACCGTAAGAAAAAGTGAGACACTATTATTGTTATCACTTTACAGCTGAGGAAACCTTGGTTTAGAAGTTTAAGTAAGTTGTCTAAGTCCCCGAACACAATTGCCAATGTTGTTACTTAACTCTAGTCCTTAGATTTCTAATCCCACACTTTTAATCACTAGGTCTGACTGCATTTGTGTTTGCTTTATACGTTGTGCTCACTCAGGAAATGTTAACCAATGGTGACGGTCTTCAAAATGAGAACTCCAGAATTCAATCATCTGAGAAATATTAAGTGACATTATCAGATACTATAAAAACTACCAGATTTGTCTTTTCAAGTCTCTTCAAATTCAAACCATTCTGTATACTGTCAGCTTTTTAATATTTCCAAAATGCTTGCTTTATTATATCATCTTTTGATCCAAATTAATGTATTCTGACTCAAACTTATTAATCTATTCCAATTGAAAATATTTTGCATTTCCTAATCTTTAAAGGACTCATTTATTTCCAGCTGGTTATATACTTCCTTACGTTGTTGTTATATTTTCATAAGTTAATATCTCTTTTAATCTATGAGATAATAAACTCTGGAAGTCAGGAATTATCTATTATGAATCATCCATGTCCACTATAGTGCTTACCACTGTTGAACCTAGATTAGTTTAATAAGAACTACTCGAATAGGCATTATTAAATGTACGAATAGGAAGAACAAAACACAGACTTTTTGGTCTTAAAGAGAAAATTAACAAGAGAATCCCATTATCCCAAATCAGCGTGTTCCAGTTAATCAAGGTTCTACTGTACTTTGCTCCTTCTCTCTTCTGAGTAATTAAAGCCTTCCCAAGCAGATTAAATAAGCAGAGATAGGGCTTTCCTTAATTTTATTTTCTCTTTTAAATTCAGCAAGCATTAAGTGGGGGAAATGTTCCAATCTCCCAGTCCGAATTAATTTCTTCCTCCTGCAAAACAACTCACGTAGGCTTTTAGTTTTTAACTACTGAATAGGCAGCACAGAGCATAGGTTACTTTCTACAAGAATTGTACACGTACTTACTCTTGTTACTCATTAGACTGTGAGGTCCTGGAGTTCAAGAATCCTGTGATTTTGATTTTGAATCCACAAGCTCGCCCAGCAGAGGGGTTTGTACATAGTAGGCACCCGATAACTATGTGATACTTCTGGCTTGATTGACTGATATCATGATATATACCTAAAAGGATAATAACAGTCACATACAGCAAGCAAAGCTTTGTTTTCACATAATTTCCTATTCTTGTCTTCTCACCAGTGTATAACATAAGTATAAAATTTATATTCTATAATGAAAGAATCAAGTCGCTTAGAAAGTGAAAGTGAAAGTAACAACATTTTTGAAAGTTCCAACTACGGAACTCCTACCAGATACTTTACATATCCATTCAATTTTATACCAGTTGCCCAGGAAACTAATGCTTAATTACTGTCTTGGGAATATTATATTTCAGGTTGGTTAATGAACTTCATGACGTGAGACACTGCAGATAGAGTTGGAGCTCAGATGTTCTTGGCTTCTAGAACAGCTCTTATCCTATGGTTGCGTAAAGCCTTGTCTAAGATACAAAAAAATGAAATCAAGATTCCTGACCTAAGGAAGTTTACACTCTTATCTAAGAACTAAAGTGGAGTGAGGAAGATGCAGTTTGTGTGATTGTTCTCTTCCTATGAAATGCTTTTAGAATGAAGGTCTTAGGTTTTAGTGTGCATAGTGATTACCCAAATAACTTACTAAAAAGAAAGATTCCTAAGCTATGCTCTTAGGGTGTCTATCACCCCAGGTGATAACAGTGCAGGTCACCTCTTGAGGATCTTGTGGAAAGGCTCCTTTCGAAAAGAGTTGAGGTGACCAGAATTAAATTCTGAACTGAATGCACAGTCCAAACAAGAATTCTGAAAGGGGAAATTACCTCCCATCTCCCCAGACTCAAATAAAAAACAGAAGGAACAGAGCTCTCAGAGAAACCTCACCAAAGCAATAAACAAATAAACAAAAACAATAAAGACTAAAAACACACTTATTTCTTGCACAAAGTCAGATTCTTCTTTACCAAATCAGGAGAGGCCCCACTTCGCAGCTCTTAGCAGGAGAGTGCACACCATGAGAACATCTGAGAACAGCGTGTATGGAAGAACTTGTAAGCACGCAGTAAGCATCTCTTCAGATCATCACTGAGACACCAGTCTTAATTAAAGGAAAACAGAAGGAAGGCAGGGAGGGAGGTAGAAAGGTAGAGAAGGAGGGATGCAGGGAGGCCTGAAGAAAGGGAGAGAGGGCAGAGAAGAAAATTAGATGATGAAAGTGTAAAAACTACAGTAACACACAAAACACAAGAATAAATTTAGAGAAAAGGGAACAAATACCATGTTATAATCTGGAGAGCCAGAGAGGGCAATTATACTGCATGCTTTATTAAACTGACTTCTCCACTTCTCCCCAGGCTGGACTGTACAGAGGAAATTCATTAGCTCCATTTAAATGAAAACCCAGAGCCCACCTTCAGTTTCCAGTAGAGCACAACACATTTCACATTGGATAAACCACTCTGACTCTAGAGAATGACTTTTTAACTTAAATCAACCTTCATGAAATAGCTTGTATTCTTATAAGGAAAGTTATTACACTAAATAATTCACAGTAGAGAATTTAGTTGTGATGAGATCAACAAGGCCCTAATGCTGTAAGCCATTGACCTGGACTTAGAAATAATTTTATTGTCGAAAACGTTTTTCCCCATATTATTTCTTGTTAAAATGGAATTTAACTATACAAATAAATTTATGAACATTTACAGGTCACCAATATATACCAGTAAGTCTCATAGTCAAAACTTTTTTTCTAGAGACAGGCTGGGGCGCGATGGTGCAATCATAGTTCACTGCAGCCTCAAACTCCCGGGGTTAAGCTGTCCTGCCTCAGCTTCCCAAAGTGCTGAGATTATAGGGGTAGAATCATTTTTTAACTGTTTATATGTTATTGTCACATCCAATAAATGGTCAAGTTCTTTCCTCTACTGGATTTTCTCTTACTCCTCTTGGATCTTCCAACAGTGTCCATTTCAGACTGCCAGTCCCTGACTGTGCCTTAAATGTTTTTGATCATTTGTCTGATATCGTCTTCTCTTACTACAGAATTCAAGAGCTAAATTGTCCACTCTCATGACTTTCTTTACTATTTATTTCCTCATAACTTCCAATTATATTTCTAGACCACACCACCTCTCCTAAGATTCATTTGTACATTATCCAATTGCCTTCTGTTACCTTATACGGATGTTAACACAAACTAATATGCAAAAGTAGACTCTTCATGCCATTCCCAGGGCGCTTCCTTATCTCCCTCTATAGTCATTAACTCACAGAATGGTGCCACATTCATCTAGTTGGTGAGGCTGGATGTACCTCATTCCCACATCCCTCATTTGAATTACCATCACCAGAGGCATTTTTACTAAAATGGAGAAGCAATGCCTCCTCCACCCTGGGACCCACAAGGCCAGAGAGGAGATAGGAACAGAACTCCCTGCCTTCGATGGAGCGCCTACCTACCTTCATATCCCATCAGCATCAAAGATGGGAGTGTGGAGACAAGGGGAAGGACTCCTGTATGGAGGACATGAACAACCTATTTCTGAATTATTATGAGAAATCCCTCGGGAACTCTCAGAGAAGCTGTAGAAACACTTCAGGTAGAGCAATACCTAGCAAGTAAACCTGTAGGGGCTTTTGCTCCTCACTTACAGGGAAAGTATCGTATATAAACTGTCTCAATGAAATAGACATCCTTCTGAAGTAAAAAACTGGATAAATGAATGTCACCATTATAATCAACACGGACATGCGCTTATTATACCTAGGCTGTGGAAAATAAGAAAATGGCATAAATGAAAGTAAGTAGAATTTATGTACCTTTCAAAATTGCACATAATTTGATTTTAAAGAGAATCCATGCTATATTTGAGAAGTGTGAATAGAAGCTGGAGAATTATTACAATGCTTAAATTTTTATCACAGTGATACATGGAGATGGGTTTAAAGAAACAAAGTTGGATAAATTGGGATGTTTGTCAATGTAGAGTTTGCTCCAGAAATGAGTGAAGGCATTGCCTATTTAGCATTCTGGAAGTACAGAATGGACTGAATCTAGGAAATGGAGAGCTACTGCAAAGCTAACAGAAAAGAGGAGAAATTGTGGCAGGCACTTAGCCTCCATGAACAAATCAAATACTTAGAAATCAAGTACAGGCTTAGAAGCCCTGGGAAATGGGGAGCTCAAGATCCAGGCAGTAAGCCAGCTTCCTTATTAGTTGGCTGAGACACAGAATGGAGTCCTTCCCACCATGCATCCTCTCCCATATTACCAGTCCTAGAGGAGAATCCAAAATACTCAAATGCACTGAAGAGTGCTACAGAAGAAAGAGTTGCTTTCACCAGGTATTCAGAGGAGGTGCTACCTGTTACTGTTTATGAATCAAGAGAGGTTTCAATATTTTAAAAAGAAACATTAGCCATTATTTTTTGACACTATAGATCTGTTGGTTGAGAAGTCTTTATAAATCAATCTATATTGGCTCCAACTGGAAGCAGATAGCTTGCACAGTATGAGCCACAGGACACCATAATGACTGGCACACCATACTTCAGTAGACATTCTTCAGATGGAAGAGGATTTCCTTAAGGCAGGCAAAATTTGCAAGCTATTTGGAAATACACATTAGTGGTCATGTGTGTGTTTACTTCTGGTCGAAAATGTGAATTATTTCCCTGAATCCATTCAAAACATTTGAAATCACCATTGATATTAGAGACAGAGGATGAATGATCCCACTTATTTTCAAAATGTTGCCTGTCAGAGAGGGAATTTTCATAGGTTCTCCAAAAGGGGTCACAGGAATTCAACCTCCTGTTTCTGCAACAAGAATTCATCTCTCAGCCAAAATTTGCGAAATAATGAGGCAAACCTATTATGTGACTTTCTTTTTCTTATCATTCTCATTCCATAAAGAATGTCTGCAATCATCACTCTCAGGTCTTTGTCACGTTCTTTATTGTAAAGACTTTTCTTCTGTCTGATAAACTAACACAATATAACAGATAGGGGAATATGCTCTATCCTAAGGGTTTTTTCTTTCTCTTTTTTCCATTACATAGTCACCAGCTAGCCAACATTCTGATATGCCCAATATATGTTTTGCCTTTACATCTGTAGATTTTTCAGACTAGAAAACCACTCCTACAGTTTTGGCCCTGGAGACCAGAGAGCTGGCTGTGTTGCAGATGACAGCGTTTCTTGGCTGTTACATCCACATCTGACTTCCTGCATTTCTCCTTTCCCTGGGCTTATTGGAAACCTTGAAGCCATAGTCACAACACAATAAATGCTGGTTCTTAGCCCTCCCTCCTGCTCTCTTGGTACTTTGCCTGAAAATAATATATTTGTTTCTATTTTTTCTTCTTATCCCTTATCCTTTTTACTTTTGTGATTACCTGGAGAATTACTTCTCCCAATTCCAGTATAGCAGCTGCTGCTATAAAAGCCCACTGAATTTTATTCCTGTGACAAGGAATCATATGCTGTCATAAAGATACCCTTAGCATCCCTCAGCATCCTTAGGCACAGGGGAAAGGAATGCACCTGGGAACATGTAGTTGCAAATAGCTTAAGTGTTGCTAAACATCAGAGGGCCCAGATCCAACCAGTGGTCAGCTCAGGCCCTGGCATCTAGCCAAGGAATTCTAGGAGACCTGGAGGGGAATGAAAGCTATTAAAGACTCCAGCGAAGGTATTTTTGCAGTAAAATGAGAATAGTGGTGTCTAGTCCATAGTAACTTTATATTTCAAGGTTTATTTACTTTCACAAAGGTTTTTGAAAGTCCACTGATTACACACCAATTTAAGAATTGATAAGACTATTATTCCTATAGGTCACCAGTAAATTAATGGGCTTACACAAATTAACACAAAAACAAACTAAATTATTTGTATAAAACTTCCAAACCCTCTATTTCACTTTGTTAATGTGGGATTTGATGTTACTTATCATAGCATTTAGTAAAATACCAATATGGTCTACTAAATCCCAAGTTAAAGTCTTCACCAACATGACTGATAATCAGCCTCAATCTGGGTATCATCAGGCTCAACAACATCTTCGCGTCCCAAGATTGAATGTTCCCTGTGTCAGGAGATTAAGAACCATGCTCAGAACTAAGCTGCAACTAGATCAACCTTCACTCAACGTTCCAACTCTGGCAAAAGACTCTATCTGTTCCCCATCCCCAGTCTACCTCATGTGCCCTGTTCATAACTGAGCTTCATCATTTTTTGCCTTCTGGTAAGTGATCTAGTAATAATTTCTTCTTCTTGATCAGTGTTGTAGACATTTGTTTTTTCACATCTAAAATCTCATAAGCTTCTGGAATCTGCCATTGTGTAAATCCTGACAGAAAGTTGGTTCCTGGAGGGCAATCAAGGAGAAAAAAAAGATATTTCTCTATTTAAAAATGTTAAATTTCTATTTTAAAAAGTCTAAATAAATTTTAATTAAAATTATTTTAATAATTAATTTAAGTTTTTTAAAAATTAAAAAGCAGCTAAAGGAAACTCCCAAATGACCTAAGCTCATCCCATTTGACTCCTCCTTCCAGGGCATTTGGAGTAAATGTCCATAAAAGCAGGAACAATTCAGAATTCATGTGGGCAGCAATAGTGCAGCATCCTCTGTAGAGTGGTAGTGGCAGCAATAATCCAGCTTCCTTTTTTCTGTTCATTTTTTGAGCATGGTGCTCAAGACTTAATTGATTTTAGTTGACTGTAACCAAGAAACCAGCTAGAACTTTCTTAGTTTTCGTAAGTCTGCAGACCTGACCATGAAACCCAGCAAGCAAGCCCAGCCTTCCTGCCAGCAGCTGCTGTAATCAACTAAATTTCTGAGCATCCTATAACCCAGTCTTTCCCCGACCTATCCAAACAAGCAACTATTTGAATGTGGGATCCCATCAACCATCTATTTTATTCACCTTTAGTACAACTAGAGTTTGATTGAACCCATGCACCCTGCAACTCGGGTCAGTTCTTCCAGGACTGATCCTGCTAAAGTGACTAAGTCTTATGGTCAGAGTCTGGCTTCTCTCAGCCTGTGAAACAGGATGCATTTCTGAACCATAAGATAGAAAGACTAATATATTCTCTTTAGAGAATGTACTGACATGGAAAGGTATTTTGATAGATGCAACAGGGGTAAGAGAAAACCTAAATAAAACTGTGCTACTACTGCAGGACCAGTCTCAGATCCATGTTTCTTCAAAATTACATGGATTGACTTCCAAACTTCTTGAAGAATAACCAACTTTTATTATGAGTTTCCTTGGAGGGTGGTATAAAAATGTATAAAAGATTTATAGAGTTCTTCCATAGGAAAACTGCCTAAAATTACCCTTACGTTCTTTTTCTCATTGAAGGTGCTTCTAGTCATTCCATCTCCCTATCCATCCATGAGGTATGCTGCTCTTCTGGCCACCCTCCCTGAGGTATACTGCTCTCCTGGCCACCAACTGCTCTTCTGATAGCCACAGGCCTCAGCAGGAAGCCTCTGCACCCACCTTCTGCATACCGTCCTTCCCTTAACATATAACCTCTGAGTGGTGCAGTTCCTTTCTCACTTCTATTTGTTTGTTTGTTTATGTTAGGAGTAGCCCCTTAGGAATTCAGGTTCACACACAGAACAAATATTTTTTAATCACCTATTACATTTCAGGCACAAAACCATTACACACAGAAGTTGTGTAGCTATCATAGGAAGATTTTTTAAGCATTTTCTCTTATTTACAGGCATTTAATTTTTAAAAATAAAAACAAAAATTATTTTCACTTTGTTTGAGTCAAATCATGCTTAATTTTGTTTCTGTTCCATTCTTCTTGCTTATTATAGTAAGATTTTGTAACAGGATTTTGACAGCCTCTAGAAATATAAAAAACTTAGTTTCTTATATTTGAGGCTTGCTTAATTCTTTCCCTCTGTAATTTAATTAGAAATGTACATAGTTTACATAATCAAAACAAATGTAATAGGTTATATATCAAGACTGAGAAGGAGGAACATGTAATATACTCGTCGTTGGTGAAATAAGTTGAGGAATTCAGGAATCTCTGGCTCTGAAAATATTTAAAAGCTGATAAAATCAGGGATAAACATTGACTTTGATGTGGTACCTGGGTGTTTCTATAAAAGAACAGTGACAAAATGTGTTTTAACCAACAAAACAATCACACATTTTTATAATGTATCAATATGTATGTGTAATGCACATTGCAGGGTATGTCATTCCAATGCAAATTTGCAGCTATATTAGTCAGGATTCCCCAGAGGGACAGAACTAATAGGATAGATTTTATATATACATAAAGGGGAGCTTATTAAGTATTAACTTACACGATCACAAGGTCCCACAATAGGCCATCTGCAGGCTTAAGGAGCAAGGAGAGCCAGTTCTAGTTCTAAAACTGAAGAACTTGGAGTCTGATATTTGAGGGCAGGAAGCATCCAGCACGGGAGAAAGATGGAGGCTGGGAATCTAGGCCAATCTCACCTTTTCACGTTTTTCTGCCTGCTTTATATTCACTGGCAACTGATTAGATTGTGCCCACTAGATTAAGGGTGGATCTGCCTTACAAGCCAACGAAATCAAATATTAATCTCCTTTGGCAACACCCTCACAGACACACCCAGGATCAATATTTTGTATCCTTCAATCCAATCAAGTTGACACTCAGCATTATCCATCACAACAGTCCTACTTATTGGTCTACGGGCATCCTGGGAACCATCCATTGGTAGAGCTAGTTAGCAGAGACTATAAGGGATAGACTCACTAATCTAAGTGTGCCTCTTCTTTGAGGCCTCAGGAGCACTTAGAAGAAGGAGAACTGGGGTGATCAAAAAAGTGTATTAGCAGCCCAAAGGGAAGCACCTCTTGTTCCATCCTTAAAGTACTCATGGAACAACTAAAGCTGTGCTATCTTTGCTGGGATTGCCTACTCTCACTAAATCCTCTCAATTGTCCCGATGAAGACATATGGAGGAAAAGACAACTATTTTGCTCTAGGAATGCGGGATTGTGCAAGAGTCAAAATAGACAGAGGAAAAAGATATGTTTGAAGGATATTGAAAGGTGTAGAATAAATGAATCGGAAAGGGGCTGAAAAAAAAAATCAAGAAAATTACTCTTTGTTACTCAGTCTGTGATGAAATCAAGGTCAAAATGGCACCATTGTCTATGTAGTAAGTATCCTAGGTAATGTTACTGAAAGACTATACAGCAGGAACTGCTTGGGGAAGAAGAATAAATTCCAAAGGCTACTCCTGGAGAGAAGGATTGTATGATAGTGGTCAAAGAATTTTAGAAACTTTATAACTACAGAGTCAAGGACCACCAGTGACAAGGCACCAATCATTCACTGAAATAGGAAGCATTTCTACCAAATAGACTTTGAATAACCAAGTGTGCCTCTCTGCAGAAATTATTAACCTTACCTTAGGCAAACCCGTCCAAGGAACGATATCCAATTTACATAGCCAAGAGGCTATTTTTGATTCAAGGGATGCAATAACACAGCTCAGACAAGGGATCTTCTTTCATTTGTAAGTGCCTTAAACTACATACCTCTTGTTATAGTAAATTTCTTTCTCCTAAACATCTTTATTTCAGGATATGTCTTCTGTTTATAGACTGTATGAAATTTTACATTTATTTTACCAAAAAGGCTCCCAAGTATCAAGGTGCTTATATCAAGATCCTAACCCGAACTTAATATTCTATCACTTTAGCAATGTTATTTAACTTCTCTGGGGACCACCCTTCTTATTTATGAAATGCAGAAATACAGTATTTGCCTCATAGGATTAAATTAGAAAATACATGTAAAGAATTTTGAATATCTCTGATAACTAGGTATGAGCTCCATAAAATGTTAGCCATTGCTATTAGGTTGGTGCAAATGTGATTGTGCTTTTTATCATTACTTTTAATGGAAAAAAGCCACACTTACTTTTGTACCAACCTAATATAAAATTGATCAAGATTCTTATCATCATAATTATTTGACTAGAAAGACCACATGCAATTATATAAACATGTTTTTCTCATTTTACTTCATTCCAAGACCTAACAAAGGTGAATTTTGGGAAGTAATGATCATGGGCAAATATGCTTTGTCATACTTGCCTTTGGTAGAAAGTGTGATAGGTAGTTGAAAGTGACAGTGATTTATGATCACCATTACCAAAAAATGATACTCAATGTGTTCAAGTCAAAAAATATGACAAAAGAAAAATAAAAGGAAGGGAGTAAGGCAGGGAGGGAGATAGAGGAAGAAAAAAAAAAAAAAAAGAAAGGAAAGGAGTTACATTTCAGGTTACTGATGGAATTTGAAGTACAACTGAACTGATTATCTATATGTTGGAACCCAAAGATTGAGTTTATCTACCATAATACGATTATCATTCCTTTGAGAAACTGGAGATATATAGAGCTGATGAGACTGTTAATCATTCCTTCAGAATTTGCTTTCTTGACAATTGGAACAGGCTCTTCTGCTTTCCAAGTTTCCTCCCTGACTCCAGTGGGCTGGCAACTGGTGAGGAAGATGTGGGTGGGGTCAGTGGTACTTAAAGTAATTGTTTTTGGAGATGGCTGCAGGGCCACAGAATTTTAGTGGGTCCTCACCTCATAAATATCAAGAAAAAGGGAAACAAAGATAAATGTGAAACTCAAGTTTTGAGAAAAACAAACTGGAGTCAAAAAAGTCAACTTTGGGTGGCAGTAGAGTAATTACAGATTAAGAGAAAAAAAAAGGTAGCCTACAGTCCAGAACACTCTATAGAAAAATTGATTTGTCTTGTTGAAGGAGGCAGAATGAATAGACTATAAGCTAAGCCAGAAAATCAACAATCCAGCCATCATCACAAAGTATTTTATGCACTTTCAAAAAAGCTGGTTTCATTTAACATGAGAATTTGTAACAACAATTTCTTCAGGGGGAAAAAAAACAAAAGCAAAACAAAACATAAATTCATGTGAACTATATCAAGAACAAGAGAGCAACATTAAAACAGTTCTGCAAATGTTAAAAATCATATTAAAATGTTTGCCTACAAACCTTGTATAATTCCTGATTGTTGTTCTAAAGTGATTGTTGGATAGATCTCGGAAACCAACATGAAGAAGCATTTCTGCTTTGAGAGCTGAGCCAGATCAAGTAGGGTTTACAGACACATTCTAGAAAGGGGAGTTCAGTAAATACTAGATGATCATGTAATATATGCTGGGCACTGTTCCAGGAGACTAAAAGGAAGAGCTCACAAGGAATCTATAAATGTGGTAAACAGCACTACTACAATCCAAAATGGCCTATGAAATGGAAGTGTCATTGTTTCAATTTGCAGGACACTACAAATTCAAAAATAGTTGTAAGGAACTGAACTTTGATTTTGCTTGCTACAGTTTCCTTTAGGCTGATGTTGACACTTTCATTATTCTCCCTGCAAGCTTGAGACTGCTCAGCTGTGAATTCTAATCCAATTCCAGTATAAAGAACCTATATTTTCTAACACATAATACACCCTTGATTGTAAGATGTGATGTTATTTAATGCTCCGCTAAAGATAAAGGGAATATGGGGAAAAGAGAGAGACAGACAGACAGACAGAGAGAGAAAGAGAGACTGGAACTCTAATAGCTGATTCCAGCAAAAACCATCCTAAACCTTCACTGCAAAGGTAAATATGAATTAAGCCCAATGTTCAGAACAGTTAAGGAAACTTGCACATTTCAATATTGACAATGGATAGAAGAAGGGAAAAATACCTCCCCTGAAAATGTGAACTACAATCCACCACTTTTGCAGATGTGCAGTCTGAATTCACAAGGCTAACATGGTCCAGAAGTTCTTAACAGGGTATTTAAAATGGAGTGGGCTCCACTGGAGAGTGCCCTCAGGTGACTGGCAAGAACAAACACAAAAGTTACCTGGAAGGAGAAAGGAAAGTTCAATCCAGGACAGTAGAAACATCACAAGATACAACAAATGAGAGGTGCATCCGGATTTCAGAGATATGCAAATGGAAGTAAAGAGCCTGAGGAAATCCAACAGCTTGTGTGAGACTTGGGTTGGTCAAGCACAGTGGTTTTCATATATTCTCGGTCCTGTAAAGACTGTGCAGATGTCTTTTGACTTTGTTGGACTTGATTTTGGGGGACTTCTTTGTTCTTAACTGCCTTCTCATTTTGATCATCCTGAACCTTTGGTCAAGTAAGGAATCTCTATTTGTTTGGATTGCATCTTACTCTTTGTTCTTTATCTCTGATTTTGTAGTGCTTTCCTGAGGATCTATTTTTTCATTAACGAATGCATTCAAGAATACTTATTAGGTGTGCCAATTATGTTCTCAGCGTTGATGATTCAGACTTCATGAGACAGACTGGCCTCGACTTCATGGAGTTCAAAGACCTCCCTAGGGAATTTCAGACTTTAGCATTATAAATGTTAAATTTACCTATGAATCTTATTAAGAAAGAAGGTGCTTATGTCCTTCATTCTGAGATTCTCATGTGAGAAGTGGGAGATTGGTCCTTAGTAACTCCTGAGTAGCTGTGTTTTTGACGAGGTGTTAGTGAATCTTATGCACATTTAAATTTGAGAACCCCCGTCTGGACCACTGCTGTGTATATGTTCCTGTCTCACTTCAAAAACTCCAGAGTTGACTCTACTTTTTCTGTCAATCATTAGTCTCAGTCCTGGGTCTAAAGAACAATGAGGATTAAAACATATCCATGATAATTCACTAAGGCAGTTTTGACTCAAACCAATGGAATCAAATTATTTTATTATTAGCTGAACTTGATCAATGTTAACAGCTCAGCCATGTAAATTCACTGTAGTGTTTACTCCAGTAGTCCCTGAATCACCTACAGGAGGGCCTCAATCTTCCATTGAAGGACACACACACTCATAGCATGGGGCCGTGTAGTCTGAGATTCCAGTTGTGAGGTAAGATCTCTATAACTGTTTGTTGAAGTGAATAAGTTGAAGCCTCTGGAAGATTATTCAATACTTTTGAATAAGAAAGAAAAAGTTATGCTAGAAATTGAGGTATCCTGTTAATAGCAGAGATTTTCAGTTTTAAGTGGTGAATTATATACTTATTCCCTGGAGACATATGCCTAATTACTAGGATGTACAGGAAACTGGAAATTCTCATTTCATAATCATGTCAGACATTAGACACTTTTCTGTTTTCTGTGTTACAAGCACATTTGCAAGGCATGCCAGGTTAAATATCCTGATCATTTTTTTCAGTTTAACTTTCAAATAGAGAAAGAGGAAGGAGCACAGATTCAGAATTCTAGTTCCAGCTCTGTCACTCACAATTGCCATAACCTGGGCTTCAGTAACAACACCCCTAGAATGATGAGATTGACTCACGTGCAACCTAAACTCTCAGGGTTAGCATAAAATTCCAAAAAGTTAACCTATGATAAGCATAAAATGCAAGATGGAGTCATCATTAATAATACTGTCATTAGAATGAAAAAACTAGCTGCCGAGACGGTTTTCTTTCAATAATAGAGATTCAAAACATGATTGGGAGCATATTACAGGAGATCCCAACCTGATTACACATTGAGTAAATATATGTGCCTTCATTCACTCAGCACCCACTCTAGATTTTCAGTTTGGAAATCTACAGCACCCACTGTAGATTTTCAGTTTGGAAATCTACATGAACAATAACACAGCTTTAGATTTGACATTGCCCTATACCTCTCAATCAGGATTGTCATATAGCAGGTGATATGGTTTGGCTATGTCCCCATCAAAATCTCAACTTGAACTGTATCTCCAAGAATTCCCATGTATTGTGGGAGGGACCCAAACGGAGTTAATTGAATCATGGAGACTGGTTTTTCCCTTGCTAGTCTCATGATAGCGAAAAATTCTCACAAGATATGATGGGTTTATCAGGGCTTTACACTTTTGCTTCTTCCTCATTTTTCTCTTGCCACCATGATGCATGAAGTGCCTTTTGCCTTCCACCATGATTCTGAGGCCTCCCCAGCCATCTGGAACTATAAGTCCAATTAAATGTCTTTTGCTTCCCGGTCTCAGGTATGTCTTTATCAGCAGCATGAAAACAAACTAATACAGTAAACTGGTACCAGGAGTGGGGTGTTACTGAAAAAACACCCCAAAATGTGGAAGCAATTTTGGAACTGGGTAACAGGCAGAAGTTGGAACAGTTTGGAGGTCTCAGAAGAAGACAGAAAAATGTGGGAAAGTGTGGAACTTCCTAGAGATTTGGTGAATGACTTTGCCAAAATGGTGATGGCAATATGAACAATAGGGCCCAGGCTGAGGTGGTCTCAGGTGGAGATGAGGAACTTATTGGGAACTGGAATAAAGATGACTCTTGTTATGTTTTAGCAAAGAGACTGGTGGTATTTTGCTCCTGCCTTAGACATTTGTGGAACTTTGAACTTGAGAAAGATGATTTAGGGTCTCTGAAATTTCTCAGCAGCAAAGTGTTCAAGGGTTGACTTGAGCACTACTAAAGGCATTCAGTTTCATAAGGAAAGCAGAGCATAAAAGTTAGGAAAATTTGCAGCCTGCCTATATGATACAAAAGAAAAATCAATTTTCTTTTTTTTTTTTTTTTTTTTTGAGACGGAGTCTTGCTCTGTTGCCCAGGCGGGAGTGCAGTGGCCGGATCTCAGCTCACTGCAATCTCCGCCTCCCGGGTTCCCGCCATTCTCCTGCCTCAGCCTCCTGAGTAGCTGGGACCACAGGCGCCGCCACCTCGCCCAGCTAGTTCTTTGTATTTTTTAGTAGAGACGGGGTTTCACCGTGTTAGCCAGGATGGTCTCGATCTCCTGACCTCATGATCCGCCTGTCTCGGCCTCCCAAAGTGCTGGGATTACAGGCTTGAGCCACCGCGCCCGGCCGAAAAATCAATTTTCTGAGGAGAAATTTAAGCTAGCTGCAGAAATTTGCAAAAGTAGCAAGGAGCCTAATGTTAATCCCCAAGACCATGGGGAAAATGTCTCCAGGCCACGTCAGAGACCTTCATGGCAGCCCCTCACATAACAGGCCTGGAGGCCCAGGAGGAGAAAGTGGTTCTGTGGGCTGGGCCCAGGGTCCTCATGCTGTGTGCAGTCTAGGGACGTGGTGCCCTGTATCCAAGCAGCTCCAGCCATGACTGAAAAGGGCCAACATACAGCTTGGGCTGTGGTTTCAGAGGGTAGAAGCCCTAAGCCTTGGCAGGTCTCATGTGGTGTTAAGCCTACAGGTGCACAGAAGTCAAGAATTAAGGTTTGCAAACCTCCACCTAGATTTCAGAAGGTGTATGGAAATGCCTGGATGCCCAGGTAAAAGTTTGCTGCCAAGGTGGGACCCTCATGGAGAACCTCTGCAAGGGCAGAATGGAAGGGAAATGTAGGGTCGGAGCCTGTATACAGAGTCCCTACTGGGGCACTGCCTAGTGGAGCTGTGAGAAGAGGGTCGACATCCTCCAGACCCCAGAATGGTACATCCACTGACAGCTTGCACCGTGTGCCTGGAAAAGTCACAGACACTCAATACCAGCCCATGAAAGCAGCCGTGAAGGAGGCCGTATCCTGCAAAGCCACAGGGGCAGAGCTGCCCAAGACCATGGGAACCACTTCTTGCATCAGTGTGACCTGGATGTGAGACCTGGAGTCAAAGGAGATCATTTTGGAGTTTTAAAATTTGACTGTCCTTCTGGATTTCAGACTTTTATGGGCCCTGTAACCCCTTTTGGCCAATTGTTTTGGCCAATTTCTCCCATTTGGAATAGCTATATTTAACCCTATGACTGTACCCCCATTGTATCTAGGAAGTAACTAGCTTGCTTTTGATTTTACATAGATCAAATTTTACATTGATTTCACACGCTCATAGGTAGAAGGGACTTGCCTTGTCTTGGATGAGGCTTTGGACTGTAGACTTCTGGGTAAATGTTGAAAAAAGTTAAGACTTTGGGGTACTGTTGGGAAGGCATGACTGGTTTTGAAATGTGAAAATGTGAGATTTGGAGGGGCCAGGGGTGGAACAATGTGGTTTGGCTGTGTCCCCATTGAAATCTCAACTTGAATTGTATCTCCCAGAATTCCCACATGTTGTGGGAGGGACACAGTGTGGGTTAATTGAATCATGGGGGCCAGTCCTTCTCATGCTAGTCTCATGATAGTGGATAAGTCTCAAGAGATATGATGGGTTTATCGGGGTTTTCTGCTTTTCCTCATTTTTCTCTTCCCATGGTGATGTAAGAAGTGCCTTTCACCTCCCGTCATGATTTGGAGGCCTCCCCAGCCATGTGGAACTGTAAGTCCAATCAAACCTCTTTTTCTTCCCAGTCTCAGGTATGTCTTTATCAGCAGCATGAAAACAGACTAAAGCAACAGGTTATTAAAAATATACACTGTCGTGTTCTTGGGCCCATCTTCTCTAGTCTTTCTTGTATTTTCTTTTTTCTTTTTTTTTTTTTTTATTATACTTTAAGTTCTAGGGTACATGTACACAATGTGCAGGTTTGTTACATATGTATACATGTGCTGTGTTGGTTTGCTGCACCCATTAACACATCATTTACATTAGGTATTTCTACCAATGCTATCCCTCCCCCATTCCTCCACCCCACAACAGGCCCCTGTCGGTGTGTAATGTTCCCTGCCATGTGTCCAAGTGTTCTCATTGTTCACTTCCCACCTATGAGTGAGAACATGCAGTGTTTTGTTTTCTGTCCTTGTGATAGTTTGCTGAGAATGATGGTTTCCAGCTTCATCCATGTCACTACCAAGGACATAAACTCATCCTTTTTTTGTGGCTGCATAGTATTCCATGATATATATATGCCACATTTTTTTAATCCAGTCTATCATTGATGGACATTTGGGTAGTTCCAGTCTTTCCTGTATTTTCATGGTAAACTGTTCAATATGTCATGCCTGTGGCCATGCTGAAAAATGAAGGAGGGAAAATTCCCTGGCAGGCTATGTAGCCCTGCTTTAGGGCTTTGCTTTCTGGATCCACCACTTTTCTTCTGCATGATATTGTGCATACCAAAAAGATGTGAGTAGGTCACCAAGGTACCTAGTCTCTTGATGGCAGATCAGTTGCCCCTAAAGCATTTATATTAGTAACCTTATATTAGGAAGGAGATGCTGTAAGTCAGCATTTCTCAACCCCTTCAAAAGTTTGAAATTCTATTTTAAAAAAAAAAAAAAAAAAATCAGTTTTCTCTCTGCTACTCTATGCCTGAAATACAATTTTTTAATATTATCTTGTGTTTGCTGTTTGGTGTTACTACTTAAGTCTTATTACTACTATTCCTAATTATTATTTAAAATAATGGTTCCCCTCTTCAGGTAAGTAAGGAAACATCAAACCTGGGTGTTATACAAGCCTTACCCACAGGGGCACTGTTGACTGAGAGAAAGGAAAAGCATGTGTCACTGCAGTGTTTACTGGAGGGGTTTCCTGATAATATTAATTTCCTAAAAAGGGGGCATCCCATCTTGTGCTGGGGAAATTGGAAGCCTGGCACCACAATCCCATGGGGAGTGAAACGGCTATCCATAAATCTGCACAGTGTGTCTGATTTTGCCCCCATTGAGCAACAGTAATAAGAGTTCTATAGACACGGCAGGAGTTGAATCAAGACTACTGAGCAAAAGAAGGCTACTGTCAGTGCTGTGTATGCATTAAACACAGTAGATCGCTGGGTGTGCATCCTGGAATTGTACAATTTCTCGATAAACTAAGTCCTAGCTTTTAAAACCATTTGTGTTTCTTTACCCATACCTTGCTATTTTATTAAGTTTGTCACTAAACCCTGTTTTGCATACACTAGTACTTGCTCATGCATGCCTTATGAATATAGAAATTAGCATCTCATTAACTTGATAATTAGGCCAATGATAAACAGCTGTTTGGTTGCCATGTAGGGCAAGATTTCTACTGAAGTTGCTTATCTGCCATACACAATAGCTGTGCAATTATTTGTCACACTATCAATTATAGGCAAACAACAATAGGAAATAAACTTTTCTTTTGTACATTTGCTTTCTTTGTAATTAAGATCCAAATTCATGCTCTGTTTTTGGAAAAACGATAATGCAGTGTTGTCTAACAATCTTGATAATGTAAGTGTGTATTTTCAGCTTGGCTTTTATATTTCTCATGCAGTTCAAACATTTCACATTGTGCATTCTGCTATAAATGACTTCTTCCAAGATGTCTTTTTTAAAAACTCGATTTCCATTCCATTATGTTGAAAAACATGGCATATATTGATCACTGAGAATTTCTCAAGTTATCCTGTTTCACTCTAGTTTCTGCCTTACTCACTCCCCCCACCCCAAGATTAACCTACACTTTGAATTTCTCTTGCTTATAACAGGCCTTACATTGCAAGAAATCATCTAAGAAATGTTAGGCGTGTAATGAAAGCTATGAAAATGTTTCCTCAATTGTTTAGGCACGGCTCAATCCATCTTTATTTCCAAAAAAAGGAAAAAAGAAAACAATGTGTTTCCCTTCAACTCATATGGATTTAAAACTGGAGATATAATTTAAAGGAAAAAATCCAGAAACCTGTCTTTCCAACTAATAAAAAAGAAACTTGGTACTGTGCTCACAGCAAAGTCATGGAAGATAATTTGAAACTTCAGTTAGCTTCCTGTAGAGCAAAATAACAACCACCAAACTAATGGGTAATCAATGGCCAATTGCTTCAGAAAAGAGGCACCCCACAGAATTCCCTGGAAATTAATGTGCTACAAAGGAGCCACTGGGAAATGACTTAAGACTATCCAAGTGAGCCCACCTTTCTTAAATAAGTAAGGTCTGGGGGTGCTATTTTTGCTAATCAAGGCCTGGAGATGAAATGCTGTCTTCATTTAACTTTCTCTGTGCTTTTCTCTGAACTACTATATTAAAAACAATCTTCCTCCATGATTTCTGGTGCTATAGTGGAGTATAGTTTATGTGAAAGTAAATCTGGAAAGATTACCTTTCAAAACTGCCAGATGCTTCGCATTTTCTGGTAGAAATCTGGATTCCAGGTCTGTAATGATATTTCCTGCTGTGCTCAACACTCAATCAGAACGTATGCTTCTTGGTGGGCAATGTAAAGATTCCAAGGCTAACCTGGCAGTTTGGCTTTTATATTTTTCCAATCCAGCTAGGGGGTATAAATTTAAATTCTGGGCCCCCCCCAGCCTAAACTTCAGAAGGGATCTTTGTTAATTCAGATCTCCTGCAGTTGGAGTCCTCTTTTTTCATAAACTGCCCCATGCAATGCAATTTATGATTATATTTATACCAATGAATAAAACATGGCTTTTTAAAAAAGAAAACTAAATTATTGTATTAATGATACAGGAATATATGGGTTCTTATTGCCCCTGGCTCTCCCATGTTTAGATTTAAGTTCTTCCACTCAGTTTGAGTTACATTAATGTCCCCTTCCCTCTCTTCCTTAATCCATCTTACACATTTCGTCATGTGGTGTGGTAGTTATTAGTAGATTCTCTGGAGTCTGAAAGACCAAGGTTGGAATCTCAACTCATTCATTTTAAAGCTCTTTGCCCTTGGGATGAATAACTTAATTTCTCGAATATGCAGTTTATTCATCTATGAAATGGGGCTAATAATGGCACCTACTTCCTAGGATTATTGTGAGGATCCAGTGAAAATAGACTGTCTAGCACAGTGCTTCACACAGCTCACACAGCAGTTGATGTTAGCTGGTTTTCCTTAATGGCAGATGGCTTTAGGGAGAGTGAACATAGCATAGTGATTAGGGAAAGAATCTCGAGTCTGATTTAAATCCTAACCCCACTGTATACTAGTTGTGTGACCTTATACACTTATCAATAGCTCTGTGCCTCAGTTTCTTCATCTCTAAAATGGGACTAGTAGTAGTACCTACCTCATGAAGTTATTGTGAAGATTAAATTAATTAATGATAGGCAAATAGTAAGTTTTATATAGTTTATTAAACAAACCTATAAACTACTTGGTCCAGTCCCTCCCCACCTCAATTTGGTTCAACCTTTGATAGAGTTTGGCTCTGTCCCCACCCAAATCTCATCTCGAATTGTAATTCCCACATGTGGAAGGAGGGACCTGGTTGGGGGTGATTAGATCATCGGGGCAGTTCCCCTCATGCTGTTCTCATAATAGTGATTAAGTTCTCATGAGATCTGACGGTTTAAAAGTGTTTGGCAGCTCCCCCTCGCTCTTCTCTCTCTTGCCACCATGTAAGACATGCCTTGCTTCCCCTTTGCCTTCTGCCATGATTATAAGTTTCCTGAGCCCTCCCTACCCATGGGGAACTGTGAGTCAATTAAACTTCTTTTCTTTATAAATTACCCAGTCTCAGGTAGTTCTTTATAGCAGTGTAAAAACTGACTAACACAACCTCCCTCTCCATGTCCCACTGTTGTCCATACCATTTTCTATGGTGTTACTCTTCAAACTGTGGGAGAATATTCAATCAAGCTCTTCCTGTGTGGAGAAACTCACAGAGGTATCTTGTGTGACACACTGACACATTTAAGATAACCAAGGTAGCCGGGGAGTTATGCATTCGTACTTTACAGGCTGCTGTCAGCTGCTGAGCTCTGGAGGTTCTTCCTTTTTAACTCCACTTATTCATCCCGGGATTTTCATTATTCTGTAGCCTCTGACCCTATAAAGTGCAGCACATATTGGGAATTGGGCACTTACTACTGGGATGCTTCTTGTAGTACTTCCAGCCTAGATGCCATTGTGTTTCCATCACAAACAACAGAGAAACAAGAGGAGAACCTTCTCACTTGAAGAAAACTATCTTATTGTTGAACACCAGGCACATTTTCTTAACATTCCACTGGTCAGTGTTCCATGCACAGTGATATGCTTTGGCTGTGTCACCCAAAATCTCATTTTGAATTGTAATCCCCATAATCCTCATGTGTCAAGGGCAGGACCAGGTGGAGGTAACTGAATCATGGGGGCAGTTTCCCCACACTGTTCTTGTAATAGTGAGTGATTTCTCACAAGATCTAATGGTTTGGTAAGGGGCTCTTCCCTCTTTGCTCAGTACTTCTCCTTCCTGCTGCCTTGTGAAGAAGGTGCCTTGCTTCCCCTTCACCTTCCACCATGACTGTAAGCTTCCTGAGGCCTCCCCAGCCATGCTGAACTGTGAGTCAATTAAACACCTTTTCTTTATAAATTCCCCAATTAAGGGTAGTTCTTTATAGCAGTATTAATACAGACTAATACACACAGCAGTAAGGAAGACTAGAAAATGTTATTTTATTCTGAGTGATGATGAGGGCTGCTAATAATCATAATTTGATAGAGAAGAATGGGAGAATGGATACTGATGATGTTTATTGATTTTCAGAATTGGTGACATAATATCTAGCTCATTTGCTACCTGTTTGCTAAAAAGAGTTATAAAAAGTGAAAAAATAAGAATACCTATTATTTGTCAAATGTGTGCTATATACTAGGTACCAGGAGATACTCATTTTGATCTTCAAAACAATCCTGTGAGACAGATTTCATTAGTCACATATAAAGATGAAAGAAATCAATCTGACTGGGCGTGGTGGCTCATGCCTATAATCCCAGAACTTTGGGAGGCCAAAGCAGGAAGATTGCTTGAGCCCAGTAGTTGGATACCAGCCTGGGCAACATGGTGAGACTCCATCTCCACAAAAATAAAAATTAAAAAAATAGCCAGGTGTTGTAGAGCCTGCCTGTGATCCCAGCTACTTTGGAGGTTGAAGTGGGAGGATCACTTGAGACCTGGAGGTTGAGACTGTAGTGAGCTATGATCATGCTACTGCACTCCAACTTGGGTAACAGAGTGAGACCCTGTCTCAAAACAAACAAACACACAAAAAAGAGTATTCCTGAAGAAGGAAGAAAGGCTTGAGTTTCAAAATAAATGGATACTGAATACTATTGTCTATAGTAATATCTCTTTCCTGACAATAGCAAAATGTAGACAATAATTTCTGGAGTAAGTGCTCAACTCAGTACCCATTCTTTCTGAACTGCAAGTCACACCTCAAACCCATAGTCTGGACCTGATAACAGTATGTGTTACATATGACCCCACACCCCTGGATGGGAGGTAAATGGATGGGTTGGGGAGGTTCTCTTGGCCAAAGACTAATTCTTTCTCAGGAATTGGTAAATGGGGCTGAGAGGCTATCAGTCACTTTAGATTTTGAAATGCCAATTTGCTTTTCAGTATGTGAGACATGAAGGCAGCTGGACTGTAGAGAGGCAAAGCGAAGCACATGTGCGAAGAGGAACAAATACATAAGATGGAGACTTAGAGTGCCCTGGGTCCCCTAAGGCTTTTTGCTTCCTGATTCTTTCATTTCTTTACTCTTCACTTGCATTGGTTCAATTTGATTTCTGTTACTCAATGTAACACAATGAACCTTAACTAATTCAAGGGGAAAACAGAATATTAAAAGAGGCAAAGTGGAAGAAGAACATCTAACTCAGTCTACTACTGTACAGAAATGAGGTGGGAAACCAAGACCCTCTCCAGAGATCCAAAGCAGCCCTGTTGTTCATACCCTTTCCACCAGTCCCAATTTGGAGTGGAGAATAGTTTCCTCACTTCTTGGGTCACTGATAACAGTATCTGATCACAGAAGCTTCTTCCAGAAAGGTGTTCTGGAGTCTTTGCCCTGCAAGATATTTGAAATGAAACTATACAAGCTTACAAACAGAGTCTCACTATTCATAGTGTAATGGGAACAACAGGACTCCCTGTGCATATCTTTGGCTAGGGACATCTAGAAGCTGTAAAGCCTGAAACGAAAAATTCTTGAAATATAATGCATGAAGATAATCTTTTTCCTTGGCACTCTTCCACAAGCCTTCAATCACTCTGTGCACTGAATTTCTTTCCATATGGTTTTCATTCGTTTACATTTAAGATAAAAATTATTGGCTCTGAGAGCCATTTGATGAGTGGTGATTCTTTTCATTGTGATCTCAGTCCAGTGATGATGCATATCGTCCATACAATGTTCCAAGAAAGTAGAATCATTCATGATGCCATCTGAAATCATCTCTTGGTAATAACAGACTTGCATAAATCCTTTTTCTTTCCAGCAAGAAAATTTGAAATAAAATCAGTATCTATTTTTTTGCTCTACTTTGAATTCACTTCTTTTAAGTTTATTTACTGAAAAACTAACATTCTAATTGTAGGAAAAAGACACATTGTTTAATTTTTGGAAATGGCACTTACGTATTATATCAATTGCTGCTCCTGAGAACTGTAAAGACACAATTCAAATCTTTTAAATTAATTTTGGCATATCTTACTTTAGTTTATATTCTAGAAAAAAATGGTTATTTAATTTATTTTTATTATTAGAAACATTGAAAAATTCTTTCAATATGGTCACATTCATGCTACATTGAGCCACCTGACAGACAATTACTTCAATTTTTTCCTGACATTGCTAGTATGTATCATATTAACATTCAAAATATAGGCATAAAGCAAACTAAGAAAAGCAGCCACTAATGTAAAATACTTAAGTCATTTACTCTAATATCTGCCTGCTCATATCCTCTCTTTGATGAAATGTAATTTCTCTCTTGCCTTCTCTGAAGCCGTGTCTGTCTACCTGGTGCTAAAATATCAAGTTATTTTGATGAGACAGCCCAAAAATCAACGAAAAGCATTCATTTACCAAGCTCTATAGTGACATATAGCCATATGTTTTTTCTTGTCTGGGATTCTATATAGAAAATTTGCCTAGATATAAAGATAAAATAGATATGGTCTTGGAGAAACTATTTTCAATATTTAAGAAAAATATATATATTCCTGAGCCTTCATGGAGACTGTCCCACTTGGGTTTTTAGAATGACAAAAGGCATATTTTGCCTCATTTGCCTGTGAAAATATGCTTTTTTGAGAGCATGGAAAACCTATACTATTTGAAGTGCAACTTGATAAGTGTTTCATTTTTTATGAACCCCAGGAAAAGAAATTTATTCCATTTTTACAAATAGTAAAGTTTTTTTTTTATTATTCCTAGAACCATTTCTATTCAACAGAAATTGGAATTATATACTGAATATTTCCTATCTAGATGGAGAATTAGTCATAAAAGATAGCAGAATACATTTTTTCTCATGACAATTATTAGAGTTAACATTGAGAGTTTATTAAAAGCTGGCTATGTTGCAAATATTATCTCATCTAACATTTTCATAACTTCAAATGTCCATTTACTAATCCCATTTTACAAATGAGAAAATGAAATTGTAGGGCTTAAATAATCTGCCTATAATCACATAGCTAGTAAAAGAAAGAGCTGAGATTCAAATCCAAGTTTCATCAAATTCTAAAAGCTTTGGTAGTAATTGTCCGAAGGTACATCTATTATGAGTTTTGAAAAACACCATTAAGGAGAAGAGATGCCAGGACGCCAGGCATGGCCCCACCACTTACTTGTAAAGTGGTCTTGAGAAAGATACCTACTCTACTTCTGTGTATATGTTTTTTTTTTTTTTCTTTTATAACACAGGGATAATAATGTCTTCTGTGCCTGAGAGGGTCAGAAGAGATTGTTTCTGTAAAGGTACTTTGAATCTGCCAAGTGCTGTTCATCGGTAAGATAGAACAATTAAGCTCATCTGCATCTAAAATCTTAGAACTTGACACTGTGTGTCTGCTGCTAGGGTCACAGATGAGAACCAGTGCACTCCGGGCAGCAGAGTTGTGCATTCTTTTTGAGTGAGGAGTGATTGGTACTGATTGCTCCAGCTTTTCAAGTCATCTGTAGAAATAGAAAATATTGTTGTGTTGTACCGGAGGAAACAAGATACTGTTTCAGAGTATTCACATTCTCATCAATTTCTCTTGAAAAACATGTAATTACACAATGGCTGTATCTGAATCCTGAGTGTATAAGAGTGAGAGATGGAATTGCAGAAAGCTGTAAGATGTGATGAGTACGGTGGAAGATGTGGATTAACATCCATTTCCTTTCCGGAAATGATGGCTTCATTTTCTGAAAGAGAAATGATAATGATAGTTTATACAAGAGAAATAGACTGTTCCCTGAGACATCTTGAGGGATATTTTTGTTCAGAATAAGAAGTGGTTTCAGAACTAATCATAGATCCTAATTTTCTGTCAACTTTAATGTTTAGAAAAGATCATCAGATGAGCTAATTTTAGTATTGGCATTCTCTCTCTGTCTCTCTATATATAGGTATATAAATATATACATATGTCAAAATATGTATATGTGCATGTACACTTATGAGAGAAAAGGTAGTATGAGCATTGGATAGTCACTGCTTAATGAGCACTTATTGAGAGCTTAAGGATTTTCCTGTCTGTTATCTTATTTAATCTTCTCAGCAATGTTGTGGGTGTTATTACCAGATGAAAGGAAGAGGCTTGGAGAGGCCAGTGACCTCCACTCATTGCCCCTCCCAATAACTGTAATGGAGAATCTACTGTGTTCCAGACATTTTGCATACATTATCTCCAGTCCTCAGAGCAAAACTGTTAGGCTACTAATATGGTTGGCTTTATTTTATTTTATTTTATTTTCTATTGCAGGCACTAATTCACTGAAGACTTCAAAAAATAACCCAAGTCATATACAATGACTGAGTTACACAGCTAAGAATTCATGCTATGTTGAGCCAACTTCAGAATCCAAGTCCACAAATGATGGTACAGATTAAGTATAGTCAAGTTCATTGGTTGTTGGCACAATTTAGTTCCTTGAAGCCGCATCCTCCGGAGGCCACTGAAGTTCCCTGTCATGTGCTGTTCTCTACTACAAAGTCATTTGCCTCCCTAAGGACAGCAAAAGATTGTCTCTCTCCAGTGTGTTAAAATAGTCTTATATAACATAGTGCCATCAAGGGAATGATATAGCATCGCCTTTGGCACATAATATAACCTTATCAAGGAGTGGCATCTTACTTTGTCAAGTTCTTTTGGACAAAGGCAAGACAGTTTCCACTGCACTCAAGGAGAGGGGATTATACAAGGATGTGACTCACCGAGGGTCACCTTAGTGTTTGTCTGCAACAGTTAGTTCACCAAATAATTCTAGCCTGATTAGAAAGATCATATAATCTCTGTTATTCTGTTTTATATTGTTATGTAAACAATACAAAGAGTTGAAGGCTCAAAAAAATAAACTTCTCTTTATTAAGTTAAAGTTATGTGCTAACATACTCTGTCTAAATGTTTTTATTGTCACTATGTCTCCACATATCTTGTACTTGATAACGGTTGTGTATGTAAAATTAAAGTTTTCACAAGCATCACTAATTATTGCAGCATTTTAACCTTAAATGATAAACATTTATACTTCAATTGACAAATAATTTGCCATATAAAATGCAGGAGGAGATTTTCATCCAAGTTATATCTAAAATGGTTGTCTTTTTATAAAAGAACATTTGGATATTAACAATAAATTCAAATAATATATTCCTATTAAGATAGTTAAAAGTGATTATTTCATTTTTTAAAAAAATATTTTTTATCATTTTATTTTTTTTTTTTAAATAAAACAGAGATGAGATCTCACTATGTTGCCCATGTTGGTTTTGAATCCTGGGCTGAAGAGATCCTCTCACCTTGACCTCCTAAAATGCTGGGATTACAGGCATTAGCTACCTCACCTGACCACAGTGACTATTTAGGATAAAAAATTGTAATCACATAAGTATAGATAATACAAAATTCTAGGGATGCTACGTAAAATGTTGAAGTAGGTTAGTCAACTTCTAAAATAATAACTTTGAAGTTGAAAGCAATATCAAGGCTGGATGCTGTTGCTCACGCCTGTAAACTCAGCGCTTTGGGAGGCTGAGATGGGTGGATTACCTGAGGTCGGGAGTTCGAGACCAGCATGACCAACATGGAGAAATACCGTCTCTACTAAAAATACAAAATTAGCCGGGCATGGTGGTGCATACCTGTAATCCCAGCTACTCAGGGGGCCGAGGCAGGAAAATTGCTTGAACCCGGGAAGTGGAGGGTGCGGTGAGCCAAGATTGCATCACTGCACTCTGGCCTGGGCAACAAGAGCAAAACTCTATCTCAAAAAAAAAAAACAATAGCAAAAGCTAAATCCACTCTTTTTTCAGTGCTATGTCTGCTGACTTTTCACTCATAGTGTCTTTAGAATAGCTGTTTTATCTGTAATTCAAATACAATTTTCGTTCTTATTTTGGTTACTTTTGTCTTCTATCACTTCTCTTGATTAGTTTCATAAAAGATTTGTTTATTATATTAGTTTTGTTAAATAATTACTTTTGAACTTTGTTATTAAACTTCTTTATGCCTTAGTTTCTTTTCTTGTAACAAGGGAGATAAAAATAGAACCAATCTCATAGGGTTCTTCTGAGGATGAAATAGATTGATATATATAATGCACTTAAATTAGTTCCTTGTTTATTACATAGCAAGTATTATGTGTTAGTGATATCACCAACAACATCACCATTATCATTAATTCTATCTCTTTAAAATTCATTTTCTATTTCAATGACTTTCTGTTTTCATTATTTTATTTCTTCTACTTTATTTGAGTTTATCCTGTGTTGTTTTCTTTTTTTTTTTTTTTTAATCATACTTTAAGTTCTGGGTTATATGTGCAGAACGTGCAGTTTTATTACACAGGTATACACGTGCCATGGTGGTTTGCTGCATGCACCAACCAATCATCTATATTAGGTATCTCTACCAATGATATCCCTCCACTAACCCCCCACCTGTTGACAGGCCTTGGTGTGTGATGCTCCCCTCCCTGTGTCCATGTGTTCTCATTGTTCAACCCCTACTTATGAGTGAGAACATGTGGTGTTTGGTTTTCTGTCCTTGTGATATTTTGCTGAGAATGATGGTTTCCAACTTCATCCATATCCCTGCAAAGGACATGAACTCATCCTTTTTATGGCTGCATAGTATTCCATGGTGTGTATGCGCCACATTTTCTTCATCCAGTCTATCACTGATGGGCATTTGGGTTGGTTCCAAGTCTTTGCTATTGTGAATAGTGCCACAGTAAACATATGTGTGCATGTGTCTTTATAGCAGAATGATTTATAATCCTTTGGGTATATATGCAGTAATGGGATTGCTGGGTTAAATTGTATTTCTGGTTCTAGATCCTTGAGGAAACACCACAGTGTCTTCCACAATGTTTGAACTAATTTACCCTCCCATGAACAGTGTAAAAACATCCCTATTTCTCCACATCCTCTCCAGCATCTGTTGTTTCCTGACTTTTTTATGATTGCCATTCCAACTGGGGTGAGATGATGTCTCATTGGTTTTTTTTTTTTTTTTTTTTTTTTTTTTTGAGATGGAGTGTCTCTCAGTCGCCCAGGCTGGAGTGCAGTGGTGCTATCTCCGCTCACTGAAAGCTCCGCCTCCCGGGTTCATGCCATTCTCCTGCCTCATTCTCCTGCCTCAGCCTCCCAAGTAGCTGAGACTACAGGCACCCGCCACCATGCCTGGCTAATTTTTGTATTTTCAGTAGAGATGGGGTTTCACCGTGTTAGCCAGGATGGTCTCGATCCTCGTGATCCTCCCGCCTCGGCCTCCTAAAGTGCTGGGATTACAGGAGTGAGCCACCACGCCTGGCCCTCATTGTGGTTTTGATTTGCATTTCTCTAATGACAAGTGATAATAAGCTTTTTTTTCATATGTTTGTTGGCTGCATAAATGTCTTCTTTTGAGAAGTGTCTGTTCATATCCCTCACCCACATTTTGATGGGGTCGTTTGTATTTTTCTTGTAAATTTGTTTAAGTTCCTTGTAGATTATGGACATTAGCCCTTTGTCAGATGGGTAGATTGCAAAAAATTTCTCCCGTTCTGTAGGTTGCCTGTTCACTCTGATGATAGTTTCTTTTGCTGTGCAGAAGTTCTTTAGTTTAATTAGATCCTGTTTGTCTATTTTGACTTTTGTGGCCATTGCATTTGGTGTTTTAGTCATGAAGCATTTGCCCATGCCTATGTCCTGAATGGTATTGCCTAGGTTTCCTTCTAGGGTTTTTATGGTTTTAGGTCTTACATTTAAGTATTTAATCCATCTTGAGTTAATTTTTGTATAAGGTGTAAGGAAGGGGTCTAGTTTCAGTTTCCCGCATATGGCTAGTGAGTTTTCCCAACACCATTTATTGAATAGGAAATCCTTTCCCCATTGCTTGTTTTTGTCAGGTTTGTCAAAGATCAGATGATTGTAGGTGTTTGGTGTTATTTCTGAGGTCTCTGTTCTGTTCCATTGGTCTATATATCTGTTTTGGTACCAGTACCATGCTGTTTTGGTTACTGTAGCCTTGTAGTATAGTTTGAAGTCAGGTAGTGTGATGCCTCAAGTTTTGTTCTTTTTGCTTAGGATTGTCTTGGCTATATGGGGTCTTTTTTGGTTCCATATGAAATTTAAGGTAGTTTTTTCCAATTCTGTGAAGAAAGTCAATGGTAGCTTGATGGGGATAGCATTGAATCTACATATTACTTTGGAGAGTATGGTCATTTTCATGATATTGATTCTTCCTATCCATGAGCATGGAATGTTTTTCAATTTATTTGTGTCTTCTCTTATTTCCTTGAGCAGTGGTTTGTAGTTCTCCTTAAAGAGGTCCTTCACGTCCTTCTAAGTTGTATTCCTAGGTATTTTAGTCTCTTTGTAGCAACTGTGAATGGGAGTTCACTCATGATTTAACTTTCTGTTTTTCTGTTATTGGTGTATAGGAATGCTTGAGCTTTTTGAACATTGATTTTGTATCCTGAGACTTTGCTGAAGTTGCTTATTAGCTTAAGGAGATGTTGTTTCTTTTCTAACTTAGCTTAGATCTTTAGCTCTTTAATTTTCAGCATTTCTTTTGTTTGAATATGAGCATTTAAAGCTATAAATTTTGTTGTAGCTACTTCTTTAGTTACATTGCACAAGTTTTGGCACATTGTCATTTCCTTACCTTTCAGACCTAAGTGTTTCAAATTTTTAATAATATTTATTCTATAACCCCAAAATTATTTATGTCTGACTTTTTAAATCTAGCAAATGCATTTTGTCAGACAATCTTTATATTGATTTCCAATTTAATTTCACTTTGGCTGGAGATTTGTGTGACACCTGTTTCTTATGAAATTCATTAGATTTCCTTGATGGACTAAAATCTGCTCAATTTTATAAATAAGCTTTAAAAAGATTAGAACTTCCTAGTTGTCCTTATTTGATAAACCACAAAAAATAGTTAATTAACATAATAAAATTTTATCTCCTACTCATGTGAAAGTCTAGAGAAGATATTGGCAGGTACTTCAAGCAGTAATTCAGGATCTAAGCTGCTTCCAGCTTGTAGATCCTTCATTTGAAAAATGTGACATAGGGTCAGTTTGTAAGTAATCTCCATTCTGTGTAGTTACATGGGAAACATTATGGAGACCATCCTATTTACACAGCCACAGATAATTACAAGAAGAGCTGAGAATTGTAGTCTAGCTAGGTGCCAGGAAGGAGAGGCAGTGGGTTTTGCTGATTACCTACAATACAACCTCAGTTCTGATTTTTTTAACCCTACAAATTAGACATTTTTAATACAGAATTACAAATCTCTTTGTTTAGGTTTCCCTATGTTTTTACTAAGATCCTAGCTTATTGACTTCTTAATCTTGGGCTTTCCATACTAGCCAGAATACTCAAGTTAAGTTGAGGAAATAAATTAACCTGAAATCTCAGGGGATTCACAATCAAAAACTGTATTTTTCACTCATATCACATGTCAGACAAGGCTGCTTCTCCTCAAAGTCAGTCAGGGACCCAAGCCAATGAAGACCCTACCATGCTATCCTAGGATTACATGTGCCACCAGTCCTATGAGCCCCTTCTTCTCATGGCTCATTAGTCAGAACCTGTAGTATGGTCTCCATCTTGCTGCAGTCACCTCCCAGGGGAAATGGGGGTTGGGGTTAAACACACAGAACATCTCTACCACACTTCCCTTTTGGTTTCATTTTTTCCTTTCCTTTAGAAATATTCTCTGATGACCAGGCATGGTAGCTCATGCCTTTAATCCCAGCACTTTGGGAGACTGAGGCTGGCAGATCATTTGAGGTCAGGAGCTCGAGACCAGCTTGGTCAACATGGTGAAACCCCATCTATACTAAAAATACAAAAATTAGCTGGGTGTGGTAGCAGGTGCCTGTAATCTCAGCTACTCGGGAGGCTTAGGCATGAGAATCACTTGAACCCGGGAAGTGAAGGTTGCAGTGGGCTGTGATTATGCCACTGCACTCCAGCCTGGGGAAAAAGAAAAAAAAGAAAGAAAAGAAATATTCTCTGAAAAACATCTGTTGTTTGTAAGCACTCATTTTATCTTTCTCTGAATATATTCTTATTTATCTTCGTAACTTAAAGAGAGATCTGTTGGACTCACAATTATATGTTAATTGTTATTGTCTCTTAATACCTTGAAAATATTATTCCATTATCTTTCCACTTGCATTGGGCTTCTAGAAGTTAGAAGACATTGTACTCTTTTTTCCTGTAACATTTTAGTTTATAAATCTTTACCACAACATGTATGTGTGTCTTATTAATTATGTTTGGAACTCAATGGCCTTTTTTGAAATTTTAAGTTTTGTCTTCAGTTCAGTGAACTGGTATTCCATTATTTCATTGTACATTACTTCTCATCTGTTCTGTTTTGTCCCCTAGTAATTATGTTATTCACGTATTAGGTATCCCAGATCTCTCTTCCATAACTCATATTATTTTGCTCATATTTTCCATTTATTTGTAAACTTTTTCTGTATTGGTGCTTACTTACTGAATTTGATTGTCTGGCTGCTAATTCCTACTGCTTAATTGTATCCCTCGAATATTCATGTGTTGAAGTGCTAACCCTCAATGTGATGGTATTTGGAGGTGAGGGCTTTGAGTGATAATTGGGTATGGATGTTAAGATGAAATCATGATAATAGAGTCCCCTTATGATGGGATTAGTGCACTTATACGAAGAGGAAGAAAGACCAGCTCGCTCTCTCACACCCTGTCTCTCTGCCATGTAAGGACACAGGAAGAGGGCCACGTGCAATTCAGGAAAATAGCCTTCACCAGAACCTAACCATGCTGGCATTCTGATCTCAGACTTCCAGTCTCCAGGGCTGTGAGACAGTAAATCTCAGTTATTTAAGCAACAGAGTATTTTATTATGACAGCCAACATGACTAATACACTTACTGTGTTGTCATTCTTCAAACCTATCACATCCCATCCCTCTTCCTTCTCACTAAGGGCAACTTGCCATAATTTTCTGAGCACAAAAACTATCAGAGAGTATTTCTTCATCTTTTCAGGACAAAATCTTTGTGCAGATTACTCTGATGCACCCGTTTTTTAAACTTTTGTCCCTATTTCTGTGGTCAAAATTTCTATTTGTGCTATAAATTCTAATACCTCTCCATATTTGTTATTCTTTTCCTGTTATTAATTTTTCTGTTTATTCATTACATTGGCATACCAACATACTATGGTAGGAAGGAATACAACATGGTGGTTCCGGAGTCAGACTATGTGGATTCATAAGCTTAGTTGCCAATTTCTAGTCATGTGACCCTATAAAATTAATTTGCCACAAATGTTTCTCTTCTAACAAGGAGGCAAATACTATACTTATCTCTTGATATGGTTTGGTAAATAATTTATTAATCTGAAACAATGGACATAGTGCCTGACACATAGCACTCAATAAAGTTTAATATTGTATTAGTCAATTTTCACACTGATGATCAAGACATACCTGAGACTGGGCAACTTACAAAAGAAGGAGGTTTAGTTGGACTTACAGTTCCACGTGGCTGGGGAAGTCTCACAATCATGGAAGAAGGCAAGGAAGAGCAAGTCATGTCTTACATGGATGGCAGCAGGCAAAGAGAGAGAGCTTGTGCTGGGAACTCCTCTTTTTAAAACATTCAGATCTCGTGAGACTTATTCACTAACATGAGAACAGCACAGGAAAGACATCCCCCATGATTCATTTACCTCCCACCAGGTCCTTCTCACAACACGTGGGAATTCAAAATGAGATGTGGGTGAGAACAGAGCCAAACCATATCATTCCACCCTGGCCCCTTCCAAATCTGAAGTCCTCACATTTAAAATCTGATCATTCTTTCACAATAGTCCCTCAAAATCTTAACTCATTTAAGCATTAACTCAAAAGTCCACGGTCCAAAGTCTCATCCAAGACAAGGCAAGTCCCTTCCACCTATGAGCCTGTAAAATCAAAAGCAGGTTAGTTACTTCCTTGATACAATGGGGGTACAGGCATTGGATAAATATAGCCATTCCGAATGGGAGAAACTGGCCAAAACAAAGGTGCTACGGGCCCCGTGAAGTCTGAAATCCAGTGGGGTAGTCAAATCTTAAAGCTCCGAAGTAATCTCCTTTGACTCCATGTCTCACATCCAGGTCATACTGATGCAAGAGGTGGGTTCCCATGACCTTGGGCAGCTCTGGTCCTGTGGCATTGCAGGGTATAGTCCCCCTCCTAGCTGCTTCCATGGACTGGTATTAGTGTCTGCAGCTTTTCCAGGTACACAGTGCAAGCTGTTGATGGATCTACCATTCTGGGTTCTGAAGGATGATGGCCCTCTTCTCACAGCTCCACTAGGCAATGCCCCAGTAGGACTCTATGTGGAGGCTTCCACTCCACATTTTCTTTCCTCACTGCTCTAGCAGAGATATTCCATGAGCGCCCTGCCCCTGCAGCAAACTTTGGCCTGGGCATTCAGGAATTTGACCTGGGCATTCAGGAATTTCCACATATCCTCTGAAAACCGGGTCTGGAGGTCCCCAAACTTCAATTCTTGACTTCTGTGCACCCACAGGACCAACACCATGTGGAAGCTGCCAAGGCTTTGGGCTTCCACCCCCTGAAGCCATGGCTAAGGCTCTACATTGGCCCCTTTCAGCCACAAGTGGAGCAACTGGGATGCAGGGCATCAAGTCCCTAGACTGCACACAGCACGAGGACCCTGGGCTTGACCAACCAAACCATTTTTTTCCTTCTAAAACTCTGGACCTGTGATAGGAGGGGCTGCCACAAAGGTCTCTGACATGCCCTGGAGACATTTTCCACATTATCTTGGTGATTCACATTCAGCTCCTTGTTATGCAAATTTCTGCAGCTGGCTTGAATTTCTCCTCAGAAAAATTGTTTTCCTTTTCTATTGCATTGTCAGGCTGCAAATTTTCCAAACTTTTATGCCGTTTCCCTTTTAAAACTAAATGCCTTTAACAGCACCCCAGTTGCCTCTTGAATGCTTTGCTGCTTACATATTTCTTCTGCCAGATACCCTAAATCATCTCTCTCGAGTTTAAAGTGCCACAAATCTCTAGGGCAGAGGCAAAATGCCACTAGTCTCTTTGCTACAACATAACAATCGTCACCTTTGCTCTAGTTACCAACAAGTCCCTCATCTCCATCTGAGACTACCTCAGCCTGGATTTCATTGTCCATATCACTATCAGCATTTTGCTCAAAGCCATTCAGCAAGACTCGAGGAAGTTCCAAACTTTCCCACATTTTCCTGTCTTCTTCTGAGCCCTCCATACTCTTCCAACCTCTGCCTGTTACCCATTTCCAAAGTCACTTCTGCATTTCCAGGTATCCTCATAGCAGCACCCCGCCCTACCAGTACCAGTTTACTGTATTAGACTGCTTTCATGCTGCTGATAAAGAAATACCCAAGACTGGACAATTTACAAAAGAAAGAGGTTTAATTAGACTTACAGTTCCATCTGGCTGGGGAAGTCTCACAATCATGGAAGAAAGCAAGGAGGAGCAAGTCATGTCTTACATGGATGGCGGCAGGCAAAGAGAGAGAGCTCATGTAGGGGAATTCCTCTTTTTAAAAGCATCAGGTCTCATATGACTTATTCACTATCATGAGAACAGCATGGGAAAGACTTGCCCCCATGATTCAATTACCTCCCTCTGGATTCTTCCCACAACATGTGGGAATTCAAGATGATACTTGGGTGGGGACACAACCAAATCATATCAAATATTTTGCCTCATAATGGTGAAAATACTTGCACTTGACCCTACAGAATGTCCTGATTCCTGCTCAATTGTCTATTCTCTTTCACATAAAATTTTTTCTCACAAGGAATTAATGGGAAGACTCAGAGAGAGAGTACAGACGCATTGTGAAAACCTAGATTGAATTGATAAAAGAGAAAAGGTGCCAATAAGATGATAAGCCCAAACAAAGATAAAAAAAAAATAATAACAACTGAAATTTGACTCAGGTATGGAAAAAAAATCTAGTTTTGGGATGGGGAAGATGGTGATTAAAAAAATGGTAGCATGGAAAGTCATCAGAACATTTAATGACTTTTTCCTATATGCTTTTGAAAGTGAAAAAATCGCTCAATTATGTAAATTAATTGTAATCAAATAAGGTTTAAGATTTTTAAATTGTTTGCAGTATACCTTATAATCTATTATAATATATAATACATGTAAGACTTACATGATATAAATACGTTGTGACCGCTTTGGTATTACCTATATTCCACTCTCTGGTAGATTACCTTAGATGTTCAACTTAAACAGTTAATAGCAATATAAATATATCAGAGAAGTTATAGAGAACTCATCAACTGTAATTTACACCGGACGTAAAAGAAGAAGGCTGATGTTTATCTTGATGTTTGTTCAGTGGCAGGAGATATTGTAAGCTAGAACATAAGATAAAATTTTTAATTTTGTACATTAAAAAATGTGGTAAAGAAACTTGCACGTTTCAACTAGTAGTGCTCTTCCTTGCCACTTTTTGTAAAATTACTTCCTGCTTGATCTCCTGTAATTCCAAAACTTAGCAAAGAGCATGGAACACAGAAAGAACTCAATGAGTACATACTGAATGGTTGACCTATGCCCTAGAATGGAGGATTTATTCTATGGTTTGGTCATTTTGGATTATACAGAAACAAAATTCTGCTAATGTTTAAAAATCATGTTAGTTCTATAAAAGTAAATAAAATACAGACAAATAATTACTGAGAGAAGCCACAAATATCCAGATGGTCAAGGAGTCAAAAATAAAAATAAAAGTACCAAGAACTATGAAGGAATCTGAAAGAATAGAACTCAAGAAGAAAAGACAAGTAACAAAAAGAATACTGTAATAGAAATATTAGAATATTTTTCCCTTCTAGACAAAATGTCCACCCATGTAGTTATTCATATTCCACCAGTTAGAGGGATCATTGTCTTAAGACCATCAGTCTCTTTTTGTTGTTGTTGTTAAACTAACCCAGAAATAATAATAATTTAAGAAAAAAATAGAGACTAGGAGTTGTCTCTGGGCAGAGGCTTTTACTTTTTTTAAATTTTATTTTATTATACTTTAAGTTCTGGGATACACATGCAGAACATGCAGGTTTGGTATACACGTGCCATGGTAGTTGCTGCATCCATCAACTCGTCATCTACATTAGGTATTTCTCCTGATGCTATCCCTCCCCTAGCCCCTCACTCCTCGCCAGGCCCCAGTGTATTATGTTCTTTTTATGACTCTTGATGACTACTGGAACAAATTCCTTTATAAAATACTCCTCCGTTTTTTTGTTTTGTTTTGTTTTGTTTTGCCTATGTTCTGCATTTCTAATTTTTATTTTTTAATTTAATTTAATTTCCAGGATACATATGCAGGACGTGCAGGTTTGTTAGATAGGTAAATATGTGCCATGGTGGTTTGCTGCACCTATCAACTTGTCACCTAGGTATTAAGCCCGGCATGCGTTAGCTATTTATCCTGATCCCTTCCCTTGCATGCCCTTCCCCCACCCACCCACAGGCCCCAGTGTCTGTTGTTCTCCTCCCTGTGTCCCTGTGTTTTTATCCTTCAGCTTCCACTTATAAGTGAGAACATTTGCTGTTTGGTTTTCTGTTCCTGTGTTAGTTTGCAGACAATAATGTCTTCCAGCTCCACCCATATGCCTGCAAAGGACGTGACCTCCTTCCTTTTTGTGGCTGTATAGTATAAAATACTCTTCTTAAAAAACAAAAAGGTAATATATTGGAGCTTTGGACAGTTGGTCCTTTTTATATCCTTATATGAGGTTTTATTGATATTCAAATTTTGTAATATGGCTGACTAATAAACTTTGATGATGCCCTCTGTGGTACAGATCATACTGGTGTCAAAGGATGACACACACCACATTTACCCTTAGTTTGTTTCTATTTAGAAAATGATTTTTCTTGGCTGAAATTCTGCTGAATAGATAAATTTCCCTACTAGAATGCAATGCTTCACAACCATTCCTTGCATTTGGAAGAGGCTCAAAAGCTGGCGTATTATCTTAAATGCTATTTTGATGGCATGATGGTATTTAAATTTAAGTGAAACCCTCCCTCCCCCCCTCAATCCTTTGTAAAATGTGCTATAGAAATGGGCATTAGAATCATCCCATGACCTTTTACATTCTTATGGTGATATGTGCTTTAAGATGACAAGACTCTGAAGTTGATGGAATATTCTACTTAATCTGGTAATGTAGACGAACTCAGTGCCTGGAAATGAATATGATAAAATATGTCTGAGATATGGAGGCTAAGCCAGTGAATTCTAGAACAGAAGAATTAATAAACTAAGGATACTAGGTATTGGTATACATGGGACTCGAAACATTCAGTTCACTCTAAGGCAGAAAAACAAAATACAATATTTTCTACAGTGTCACCAGGGAAAGATGATGGCTGAATTTGTAAAAACCAAAACCAAAAAACAAACAAGCAAAATCTAACTAAATGGCAATAATAAAAACTAAGGCATATTGAGCACTTACATGTCCAGCCAGGGTTGTGCTAGCACTTTACAAGCAATAACACCATTTAATTATCTCAAAAACCTAATGAAGCAGAAACCATATTATTCCCATGTTAAAGATGAGGAAACTGGGGCTCAGAAGATTCAATGACATCCAAGATAATGTAGATATAGAAATAATGGAACTGGGATTTGAACTCATGACCCTGACTCCAACCCACTTACTATGTCTCAGTAATATGTATGTATTAATTTGTATCAGATCCAAACATCTACCTATTCTTCTAAATCTAAATGCCTTCTGCTGTTGTCTACAAAAAGCAGTACTTTTGAATCCAGAACAAAAACTGCCTTTTTATTTCGGCTTAACTATGGGTTGTAAAATTTTAATTACTTTTTGTTAGAAAGTGCTATAGAACCTGAACTTGTAATCAGTGCTGGAAGTAGGCACACCAAGGGGTTGTTGATTTCCCCAGTGAATTTGAGTATCATTTATGGAAATGTAATTACAGTGGAATCCTGTTATAACGATCAATTTGGGCAACCCCCATTTGATCATTACATCCAAATGATCACCACATACAGACCATAAAACAGTGAGCCTCTCAAACCAGACAAGCTCAACAGTAAAATATCTATCTTGCAAAAACAGTATTATTACCACTAAGTGCTTCAGAGCTAGCACAGGTCAGTCAAATTATTGGATCTAATTAGCCCTTCTACAGGCTATAACATTCTTTAGCTAAATCATAATGGCTTATATGAAAGGTTTGAAATTCAACTAAGTCAACAAGTATTTATTATGTGCCTGCTGTGTACTGCAAATGGGGCAAAGCACTGAGAAGAACGTAAAATAAGTAGGAATTTCCTTGTGAAGCTCACTATCCACTTAGCGAAACAAGTTGCACAAACTCCTTGAGCATTCCTGCCTAAAATGAGTGAGTACCCACAAGCCCCCACATTACAATATTGGTTAGTTTTAAAGGTGAAAACTTTGGCATCAGTAGAAAACAGAGTTTGCAGAATAATCTTTTGTCACAAAAATGACTGCAAAAGGAAATGGAATAGGAAATGAAAATTAAGAGTTCCTACCTGCAAAGAGGGACAATTTGACTTCTTCTTTTCCTAATTGAATACCCTTGATTTCTTTCTCTTGCCTAATTGCCCTAGCCAGAACTTCCAACACTATGTTGAATAGGAGTGGTGAGAGAGGGCATCCCTGTCTTGTGCCAGTTTTCAAAGGGAATTTTTCCAGTTTTTGCCCATTCAGTATGATATTGGCTGTGGGTTTGTCATAAATAGCTCTTATTATTTTGAGGTACGTTCCATCAATACCGAATTTATTGAGCGTTTTTAGCATGAAGGGCTGTTGAATTTTGTCAAAAGCCTTTTCTGCATCTATTGAGATAATCATGTGGTTCTTGTCTTTGGTTCTGTTTATATGCTGGATTATGTTTATTGATTTGCGAATGTTGAACCAGCCTTGCATCCCAGGGATGAAGCCCACTTGATCGTGGTGGATAAGATTTTTGATGTGTTGCTGAGTCCGGTTTGCCAGTATTTTATTGAGGATTTTTGCATCGATGTTCATCAGGGATAGTGGTCTAAAATTCTCTTTTTTTGTTGTGTCTCTGCCAGGCTTTGGTATCAGGATGATGTTGGCCTCATAAAATGAGTTAGGGAGGATTCCCTCTTTTTCTATTGGTTGGAATAGTTTCAGAAGGAATGGTACCAACTCCTCCTTGTACCTCTGGTAGAATTCAGCTGTGAATCCATCTGGTCCTGGACTTTTTTTGGTTGGTAGGCTATTAATTATTGCCTCAATTTCAGAGCCTGCTATTGGTCTATTCAGGGATTCAGCTTCTTCCTGGTTTAGTCTTGGAAGAGTGTAACTGTCCAGGAAATTATCCATTTCTTCTAGATTTTCCAGTTTATTTGCGTAGAGGTGTTTATAGTATTCTCTGATGGTAGTTTGTATTTCTGTGGGGTTGGTGGTGATATCCCCTTTATCATTTTTAATTGCGTCGATTTGATTCTTCTCTTTTTTCTTCTTTATTAGTCTTGCTAGTGGTCTGTCAATTTTGTTGATCTTTTCAAAAAACCAACTCCTGGATTCATTGACTTGATTGTATATTTAGAAAACCCCATTGTCTCAGCCCAAAATCTCCTTAAGCTGATAAGCAACTTCAGCAAAGTCTCAGGATACAAAATTAATGTGCAAAAATCACAAGCATTCTTATACACCAATAACAGACAAACACAGAGCCAAATCAGGAATGAACTTCCATTCACAATTGCTTCAAAGAGAATAAAATACCTAGGAATCCAACTTACAAGGGATGTAAAGGACCTCTTCAAGGAGAACTACAAACCACTGCTCAGTGAAATAAAAGAGGACACAAACAAATGGAAGAACTTACCATGCTCATGGATAGGAAGAATCAATATCGTGAAAATGGCCATACTGCCCAAGGTAATTTATAGATTCAATGCCATCCCCATCAAGCTACCAATGAGTTTCTTCACAGAATTGGAAAAAACTGCTTTAAAGTTCATATGGAACCAAAAAAGAGCCCGCATCTCCAAGACAATCCTAAGTCAAAAGAACAAAGCTGGAGGCATCACGCTACCTGACTTCAAACTATACTACAAGGCTACAGTAACCAAAACAGCATGGTACTGGTACCAAAACAGAGATATAGACCAATGGAACAGAACAGAGTCCTCAGAAATAATACCACACATCTACAGCCATCTGATCTTTGACAAACCTGAGAGAAACAAGAAATGGGGAAAGGATTCCCTATTTAATAAATGGTGCTGGGAAAATTGGCTAGCCATAAGTAGAAAGCTGAAACTGGATCCTTTCCTTACTCCTTATACGAAAATTAATTCAAGATGGATTAGAGACTTAAATGTTAGACCTAATACCATAAAAATCCTAGAGGAAAACCTAGGTAGTACCATTCAGGACATAGGCATGGGCAAAGACTTCATGTCTAAAACACCAAAAGCAATGGCAGCAAAAGCCAAAATTGACAAATGGGATCTAATTAAACTAAAGAGCTTCTGCACAGCAAAAGAAACTACCATCAGAGTGAACAGGCAACCTACAGAATGGGAGAAAAGTTTTGCAATCTACTCATCTGACAAAGGGCTAATATCCAGAACCTACAAAGAACTCAAACAAATTTACAAGAAAAAAACAAACAACCCCATCAAAAAGTGGGCAAAGGATATGAACAAACATTTCTCAAAAGAAGACATTCATACAGCCAACAGATACATGAAAAAATGCTCATCATCACTGGCCATCAGAGAAATGCAAATCAAAACCACAATGAGATACCATCTCACACCAGTTAGAATGGTGATCATTAAAAAGTCAGGAAACAACAGGTGCTGGAGAGGATGTGGAGAAATAGGAACACTTTTACACTGTTGGTGGGATTGTAAACTAGTTCAACCATTACGAAAAACAGTATGGCGATTCCTCAAGGATCTAGAACTAGATGTACCATA